>NW_022436946.1:44305634-44505557 GCF_009761245.1 Sapajus apella
TATATATATATATAGTAATGGATACCAACTCAAGCAAATAGAAATGTCCTATCTTATCAGTATTTCTATTTTATTTATCCTGAATTTGCTTTGCCTGGAAGCTGAAACCTGATTCCTTAAAAATCAATCAGGATAAATAGATCTGGAAGAAAGCCCTTTCGTCATGAACTAAAATGAGTATCAGAGAAACACTTTCAACCCCATGAATAGAGCTTGTGATGCCCTGGAACAGCATTTGCCAAAGACGAGTGAATAAGAGCTATAGGTCAGCACCGAGGAGGCTTCATCTCTGCCTTCGGTAATTAGCTGTTTGCTCCAGTGCCATAATTCAGCGTAAAAGGAACCACACAGGAAACTATCGTGTCTGCCATTAAGAATTGCTATTGAATGTGTTATCTGCAGCTATTAACACTTCTCTATTGTGATCTTTGATAGAGAAGATAGTAATTTGATAATTACTTCTCTGTATCCAACACCACCTTCATTTTTCACTCCAGTTCTTTAAAAATTTTTATTTTTCCATAAGTTATTGGGGTACAGGTGGTATTTGGTTACTTAAGTTCTTTAGTGGTAATTTGTGAGATTTTGGTGCACCCATCATCCGAGCGGTATACACTGCACCATATTTGTAGTTTTTTATCCCTCTTCCCTCTCCCAATCTTCCTCCCAAGTTCCCAAAGTCTATCATTCTTATGCCTCTGTGTCCTCATAGCTTAGCTCCCACCTACCAGTGACAACACATGATGTTTGGTTTTCCATTCCTGAGTTACTTAGAATAATAGTCCCCAGTTTCATCCAGGTCACTGCAAATGTTGTTAATTCATTCCTTTTTATGGCTGAGTAGTACTCCATAATTCATATATATGTAATATGTATATATATAATACATACATATATAAAATACATACATATGTATTACATATATATATCACAGTTTATCCACTCGTTGATTGATGGGCATTTGGGTTGGTTCCACTATTTTGCAATTGTGAATTGTGTTGCTAATAAACTTGTATGTGCAAGTATCTTTATCAAATAATGACTTCTTTTCCTCTGGATAGATACCGAATAGTGGGATTGCTGGATTAAATGGTAGTTCTACTTTTAGTTCTTTAAGGAATATAGCAACTGTACTAGTTTACATTCCCACCATCAGTGTAGATGTGTTCCCTGATCACCACATCCACACCAACCTCTACTGTTTTTTTGATTTTTTGATTATGGCCATTCTTGCAGGAATAAGGTGATACTCACATTGTGGTTTTGATTTGCATTTCCCTGATCATTAGTGATGCTGAGCATTTTTTCATGTTTCTTGGCCATTTGTATACTTCTTTTGAGAACTATCTATGCCTGTCCTTAGCCCACTTTTTGATGGGATTTTTTTTTTCTTACTGATTTGTTTGGGTTCATTGTAGATTCTGGATATTAGTCCTTTGTCAGATGTACAGATTGTAAAGATTTTTTTTCCCCACTCTGGGGTTGTCTATTTACTCTGCTGACTGTTCCTTTTGCTATGCAAAATCTCTTCAAGTAGGTCCCAGCTATTTATCTTTGTTTCTATTGCCTTTACTTTTGGGTTCTTGGTCATAAAATCCTTGCCTAAGCCAATGTCTAGAAGGGTTTTTTCAATGCTATCTTCTCGAATCTTTATAGTTTCAGGTCTTAGATTTAAGTCCTTAATCCATCTTAGTTGATTTTTGTATAAGGTGAGAGATGAGAATCCAGTTTTATTCTCCTACTTTTGGTTAGCCAATTCTCCCAGCACCATTTGTTGAAAAGGGTGTCCTTTCCCCACTTTGTTTTTGTTTGCGTTGTCAAAGATCAGTTGGCTGTAAGTATTTGGGTTTATTCATAATTAGCAAACTGACACAAGAACAGGAAACCAAACAGCACATGTTCTCACTCATAAGTGGGTGTTGAACAATGAGAACACACAGACACAGGGAAGGGAACATCACACACCAGGTCCTGGGGGGTGGAGGGCTGAGGGAGGAATAGCAGGGGATGCGGGGGGATTGGGGAGGGATAGCATTAGGAGAAATACCTAATAGAGATGACAGGGCAATGGATGCAGCAAACCACCACCATGGCATGTGTATATCTATGTAACAATCCCGCACAATCTGCACATGTACCCCAGAACTTAAAGTATAATACAAAAATTTTTTTTAAATAAAAATAAATAATTTTTTTTAAAAAGTATTTGAGTTTATATCTGGGTTCTCTATTCTGTTCCATTGGTCCATGTGCCTATTTTTATAACAGTACCATGCTGTTTTGGTTACTATGGCCTTATAGTATAGTTTGAAATCAGGTAGTATGATGCCTAAAGATTTGTTCTTTTTGCTTAGTCTTGCTTTGACTATGTGGGCTCTTTTTTGGTTCCATATGATTTTTAGAATTGTCTTTTCTAACTCTGAAGAATGATAGTGGTATTTTGATGGGGATTGCAGTGAATTTGCAGCTCGCTTTTGGTAATATGGTCATTTTCACATATTGATTCTACCCATCCATGAGCATGAGATGTGTTCCCATTTGTTTGTGTCATCTACTATTTCTTTCAGCAGTGTTTTGTAGTTTTCCTTGTAGAGGTCTTTCAACTTCTTTGTTAGGTACATTCTTAAGTTTTGTTTTGTTGTTTGCAGCTATTGTAAAAAGGATTGAGTTCTTGAATTGATTCTCTGCTTGGTTGCTGTTTGTGTATAGAAGAGCTACTGATTTATGTACATTAATCTTGTATCTGGAAACTTTGCTGAATTCTTCTATCACTTCTAGGAGCTTTCTGGAGGAGTCCTTAGGGTTTTCAAGGTAAATTATGATATTGTCAGCAAACAGGAACAGTTAGACTTTCTCCTTACCGATTTGGATGCCCTTTCTTTCTTTCTCTTATCTGATTGCTTTGGCTAGGACTTCCAGTACTATGTTGAAGAGGAGTGGTGAGACTGGGCATCTTTGTCTTATTCCTGTTCTCAGAGGAAATGCTTTTAACTTTTCCCCATTCAGTACTGTGTTGGCTGTGGGTTTGTCATAGCTTTTGTTACATTAAGGTAAGTCCCTTGTATGCCGATTTTGTTGAGGGTTTTAATCATAAAGGGATGCTGGATTTTGTCAAATGCTTTTTCAGCACTTATTGAGATGATCATGTGATTTTTCTAATTCTGTTTAGGAGGTATAGCTCATTTATTGACTGGCATATGTTAAACCATCCCTGCATCCCTGGTATGAAACCCACTTGTTTATGGTGGATTATCTTTTTGATATGTGGTTGGATTCGATTAGCTACTATTTTGTTAAGGATTTTAGCATCTATGTTTGTCAAGGATATTGTTATTCATGTCCAATAGTACCAAATATTAAATGCATTTAATAAAGAGATCTTCCAAACAGGCTTTGTGTGAGCGACATGGCTGTTTATTCACCTGGGTGCAGGTGAGCTGAGGCTGAAAAGGGCTTCAGGAAAGGGTGGTGGGATAGCAGTTGGTTTTATAGGTTTGGGGTGGGCAGTGGTGTTACAGAGTAAGATTAGTTACAGTGGTGGCGGTAGGGGCAAGGAGTGTTCATTACCATAAGTTCAGTTATAATGGCAGGTGGGGTAAGAGTAGTTAAGATTGTAGGGTGAGGTGGAGGGATATTCACAGAGCAAGAACAGTTAAGATGGCAGTGTGGGGTGAGGAGTATTCACATTATCATAATAACAGTTAAGATGGCAGGGTGGGGAGAGAAGCTTAATGTCAGGGTGGTGGGGGGGCGGGAGGTGGGGGAGGAGCTTCCCTGGGCAATCAGGGATAATGACAAACACAGGCAGGGGGTGGGTGGTGATCAGCGGAGGCAGGCAGGACTTCGGAATTTCTGGGTCCAGGCTTGTACATGGAGGCCTGACAGATATCAGTCTATACTTTTCTTTTTTGGTTGTGTCCTTTCTTGGTTTTGGCATTAGAGTGATGCTGGCTTCATAGAATGAATTAGGGAGGGTTCCTTCTTTCTCTATCTTGTGGAATAGTGTCAAAAGGATTGGTACAAATTCTTCTTTGAATATCTGGTAGAATTCTGTTGTGAATCCATCTGGTCCTGGACATTTTTTTGTTGGTAATTTTTAAATTACTGCTGCAATCTTGCTGCTTGTTATTGGTCTGTTCAGGGTATCTAATTCTTCCTTATTTAAGCTAGGTTGTATTCTTCCAGGAATTTATCCATCTCTTCTAGGTTTTCTAGTTTACATGTGTAAAGGTGTTCATAGTAACCTTGAATGATCTTTTTAATTTCAGTGGTGTCAGTTGTAATGTCTCCTATTTCTTAATGAGGTTATTTGGATTTTCTCTCTTTTGTTGGTTAATCTTGCTAATGATCTATCAATTTTATTTATCTTTTCAAATGAGCAGCTTTTTGTTTTTCAATTTCATTTAGTTCTGCTCTGATTTTGGTTATTTCCTTTCTTCTGCTGGATTTGGATTTGGTTTGTTTCTCTAGTTTCTTGAGGTGTGACCGTAGATTGTCTGTTTGTGCTCTTTCAGACTTTTTGATGTAGGCATTTAGGGCTATGAACTTTCTTTTTAGCACCGCCTTAGTGGTGCTTTTTAACTTGTATTTTTGTTTTATAGATCCTGTGTGATTTATGCTTTAAAGAGGCTCTGTTTTGATATGTTTCCAGGATTTGTTTCGAGATTTAGAGCTCCTTTTAGCAATTCTTGTAGAGGTGGCTTGGTAATGGTGAATTCTCTCAGCATTTGTTTGTCTGAAAACGATTGTATCTTTCGTTCACATATGATGCTTAGTTTCACTGGATACAAAATTCTTGGATGATAACTGTTTCATTTGAGGAGGCTGAAGTTAGGCCCCCAGTCCCTCCTAGCTTGTAGGATTTCTGCTGAGAAATCTGTTAATCTGATAGGTTAGGTTTTCCTTTACAGGTTACCTAGTGCTTTTGTCTCACAGCTCTTAAGATTCGTTAATTCATCTTAACTTTGGATAACCTGACAGCAATGTGCCTCGGCAAAGATCTTTTTCCAGTGAATTTCCCAGGTGCTTTTTGTGCTTCTTGTATTTGCATATCTCAGTCTCTGGTAAGGCTGGGGAAGGTCTCCCTGATTATTCCCTGAAATATGTTTTCCAAGCTTTTAAAATTTTCTTCTTCCTCGGGAACATTGATTATTCTTAGGTTTGGTCATTTAACATAATCCCAGACTTCTTGGAGGCTTTGTTCATATTTTCTTATTCCTTTTTCTTTGTTAGATGGGGTTAATTCAAAGACTTTATCTTCAAGCTCTGCTTTTTTTTTGAGACGAAGTCTTGCTCTGTCACCCAGGCTGGAATGCAGTGGCGCGATCTCGACTCACTCCAGCCTTTTATGATTCTCCTGCCTCAACCTCCCAAGTAGCTGGGATTACAGGCACGTGCCACCACACCCAGCTAGTTTTTGTATTTTTCGAAGAGACAGGGTTTCACCATATTGGTCAGGCTGGTCTCAAACTCCTGACCTCAGTTGAGCCGCCTGCCTCAGCCTCCCAAACTGCTGGGATTACAGGCATGAGCCACCATGCCTGGCTGGAGCTCTGAATTTCTTTCTTCCACTTCATCAATTCTATTGCTGAGACTTTCCAGAGTATTTTGCATATCAAAAAGTGTGTCCAAAGTTTCCTGAATTTTTGATTTTTTCTTTAAGCTATCTATTTCCTTGAATATTTCTCCCTTCACTTCTTGTGTCAGTTTTTGGATTTCCTTGCATTGGGCTCCACCTTGCTCTGGCCCCTCCCTGATTAGCTTAATAACTAACCTCCTGGATTCATTTTCAGGTAAATAAGGGATTTCTTCTTGGTTTGGATCCATTGGTAGTAAACTAATGTGATTTTTGGGTGGTATTGATGAGCCTTGTTGTCATATTATCAGGGTTGGTTTTCTGGTTCCTTCTCATGTGGGTAGGCTCTGTCAGAGGGAGGGTCCCAGGCTGAAGGCTGTTGTTCAGATTTTTTTGTTCCCTTGATGTAGTACTCTCCCTCTTTTTCTGTGGATATGGCTTCCTGTGAGCTGACCTTCATTGACTGTTTTCTCTCTTTTGGGTCTAGCCACTCAGTGAATCTACCCAGCTCTGGCCCGGAGTCCTGTGATGCAAACCATCTGTGGGCCTCCCAGCCATGGGTACCAGCACTTGTTCCAGTGGAGGTGGTGGAGGGAGCAATGGACTCCATGAGGGTTCTTAGCTTTGGTGGTTTAATGTTCTATATTTGTGCTGGTTGTTCTCCTGCAAGGAGGTGGCACTTTCCAGAAAGCATCAGCCGTAGTAGTGTGGAGAGGGATCGGCACTGGTGGGACCCTAGAACTCCAAAGATTACATGCCCTTTGTCGTCCACTATCAAGGTGGGTAGGAAAGGACCATCAGATCGGGGCAGGGCTAGGCATGTCTGAGCTCAGACTCTCTTGGGTGGGTCTTGGGGCGGTTGCTGTGTGGGATGGAGGTGAGATTCCCAGGTCACTGGAGTTGTGTACTGAGGAGGATTATGGCTGCCTCTGCTGAGTCATGCAGTGGGGAAAAGCTGGCAGTCATAAGCCTCACCCAGCTCCCATGCAAACCAAAGGGCTGGTCTCACCCCCACCATGACCACCCCCCCAGTCTGTTTCTAGGCAGAAAGGGAGACAGGCTTAAAAACTTGCCCCAGGCTACGTACTCACCTCCCAGCTACAAAAGAAAAGTGTTTTAGTTCTTCCCCAGCCTGTGAAGTCTGCAAGCTGGATTGGAGCCCTCCCCTAAGTTCTGGCCAGGAGGCCTCTTACCCCATTCAAATTGTTACAAAATTCAGCTAGAGAAGTCCTTCTCCCTGTGGAGCTTTATCCCCTGCTCCTCTGGCCACCCTCCTGATAGATCCCTGTGGTGACAGGAAGGATTGGGCTGCTTGGGAACTCAGCGAGCTCTCAGTGCCTTTCTACTGCTTCCTACTCCTGTATTTCACTCGGCTTGGCTCTCTAACTGGACTCAGCTCCAGCTAAAGTCAGAAACTTCTCCCACAAATAGACCTTCGGCTTCTCCAGTGGGGGTGTTAGGGAGAGGAGGGTTTCCCTTTCTCACGTCCGCAGTTGGGACACTCACAGTATTTGGGGTGTCTCCTGGGTCCTGCAGGAGCAGTATTCTTCCTTTAGAGGGTCTGTGAGTCCTCTCAGGATTGCTGGTTTGTTCTTACAGTCAATCTGGAGCTTAGATTTGTCTTATTTTTTTCCTTGCACATTTGCTCATTGTTAAGACGTGTATAATGAGTGCTTTCCTACTTCCCTGTTCTGTTCTTTATTTACACCACCATGAAGGGCTCACTCCAGTTCTTTCTAAGGATCTCTTAGACTACACAGAAGATTTGAATTAATTTTACCAGTGAAATCAAATTTTTAAAAATGTTATTTAAAACACCTTTGGGTCATTTCCTCAACTAATATGTATTTGAACAAAATAAAATTCCTGGGGAAGGGCCAAGATGATCGAATAGGAATAGCTCCGGTCAGCAGCTTCCAGTGAGACCAATGCAGAAGGCAGGTGACTTCTGCATTTCCAACTGAGGTACCCTGTTCATCTCACTGGGACTGGTTAGGCAGTGGGTGCAACCCACAGAGAGCAAGCAGAAGCAGGGTGGGGAATCACTTCACCTAGGAAGTGCAAGGAGCCAGGAGACCTCCCTCTCCCAGCCAAGGGAAGCCTAGAGGGACTGGTGCTATGCTTTTCCCACCGTTTTTTGCAATCCACAGATCAGGAGATTCCCGCCTGTGCCTACACCACCAGGGCCCTGGGTTTCAAGCACAAAACTGGACAGCTGTTTGGGAAGATACCGAGCTAGCTGCAGGAGTTTTTATTTGTATACAAGTGGCACCTGCAACTCCAGTGAGACAGAACCATTCGCTCTCCTGGAAAGGGGGCTGAAGCCAGGGAGCCAAGTGATCTCGCTTAGTGGGTCCCACTCCCATGGAGTCCAGCATGCTAAGAATCACGGCTTGAAATTCTCACTGCCAGCACAGCAGTCTGAAGTTGATCTGGGATGATCATGCTTGGTGGGGGAAAAGGCATCTGCCATTACTGAGGCTTTAGTAGGTGGTTTTCCCCTGAAAGTGCTAAGGAGGCTGGGAGGTTTGTACTGGGTGGAATTCACCACAGCACAGCAAAGCGGCTGTGGCCAGACTGCTTTTCTAGATTTCTTTTATGAAGGAAAGGCAGCAGGCCCAGTCGTGAGCTTACAGATAAAACTCTCATCTCCCTGGGGCAGAGCACCTGGGGGAAGGGGCAGCTGTGGGCCCAGCTTCAGTGGATTTAATCTATCCTGCCTGCTGCCTCTGAAGAAAGTAGCTGTTACTGACAACGGTGATTCTCCCAGCACAGCACGCCAGCTCTGCTAAGGGACAGACTCAAGTGAGTGCCTGACCCCTGTGCCTCCTGACTGGGAGAGACATCCCAATAGGGGTCTACAGATACCTCATACAGGAGTGCTCTGCTGGTATCAGACCAGTGCCCCTCTGGGACGAAGCTTCTAGAGGAAGGTGCAGGCAGCAATCTTTGCTGTTCTACAGCCTCCACTGGAGATACCCAGGCAAACAGGGTCTGGAGTGGACCTCCAGAAAACTGCAGTAGACCTGCAGAAGAGGGTCCTGACTATTAGAAGAAAAGCGAACAAACAGAAAGTAACAACATCGACATAAAAAAAAAAAAAAAACTCCATTCAAAGGTCATCAGCCTCAAAGATCAAAGGTAGATAAATCCATGAAGATGAGGAAAAACAGTGCAAAAAGCTGAAAATTCCAAAAACCAGAATGCCTCTTCTCCTCCAAATGATCACACCTCCTCTCCAGCAGGGGCACAAAACGGGATGGAGAATGAGATTGACGAACTGACAGAAGGAGGCTTCAGAAAGTGGGTAATGACAAACTCATTTGAACTACAGGAGTATGTTCTAACCCAGTGCAAAGAAGCTAAGAATCTTGATAAAAGGTTACGGGAACTGCTAACTAGAATAACCAGTTTAGAGAGGAAATAAATGACCCGATGGAGCTGAAAAATGCAGCACATGAACTTCATGAAGCATAGGCAAGCATCAATAGCCAAAATGATTAAGTGGAAGAAAGGATAATAGCGACTGAAGATCACCTTACTGAAATAAGGCATGAAGGCAAGATTAGAGAAAAAATAATGAAAAGGAATGAATAAAGCCTCCAAGAACTATGCAACTATGTGAAAAGACCAAACCTATGACTAATTGGCGTACCTGAAAGTGACAGGGAGAATGGAACCAAGTTGGAAAACACACTTCAGGATATTATCAAAGAGGACTTCTCCAACCTAGCAAGACAAGCCAACATTCAAATTCAGGAAAAACAGAGAACACCAATTAGATACTCCTCAAGAAGAGCAACCCCAAGACACATAATCATCAGATTCACCAAGGTTGAAATGAAGGAAAAAATGTTAAGAGCAGCCAGAGAGAAAGGTCAGGTTCCCAACAAAGGGAAGCCCATCATACTAACAGCGGATCTCTCTGCAGAAACTCTACAAGCCAAAAGAGAGTAGGGCCCAATATTCAACTTTCTTAAAAGAATTTTCAACCCAGAATTTCATATCCACCCAAACTAAGCTTCATAAACAAGGGAGAAATAAAATCCTTTACAGGCAATCAAAAGCTGCGGGATTTTGTCACCACCAGACCTGCCTTACAAGAGCTCCTGAAGGAAGCACTAAATATGAAAAGGAAAAACCTGTACTTCATAGTGTCATTGGTGAACATAAAGACCAATGACACTATGAAGAAACTACAACAAATGTTAAAAATAAACAGCTAGCATGCTGACAGGACCAAATTCACATATAACAATATTAACCTTAAATGTAAATGGACTAAATGGCCCAGTTAAAAGACACAGACTGGAAAACTGGACAGAGTAAAGACCCATCAACGTGCTGTATCCAGGAGACCCATCTCATGTGCAAAGACACACATAGGCTCAAAATAAAGGGATGGAGGAACATTTACCAAGCAAATGTAAGGCATAAAAAAAAAGTAGGGGTTGCAATCCTAATCTCTGATAAAGCAGACTTTAAACCAACAAAGATTTAAAAAAAGACAAAGAGGGGAATTATACAATGGTAAAGGGATCAATGCAACAAGAAGAGCTAAGTATCCTAAATTTATATGCACCCAATACAGGCGCACCCAGATACATAAAGTAAGTTCTTAGAGACTTACAAAAAGCCTTTGGCTCCCACACAATACTGAGCGACCTTAACACCTCACTGTCAATATTAGACAGATTAACATGACAGAAAATTAACAAGGATATTCAGGACTTGAAATCAGCTCTGGACCAAGCAGACCTAATGGACATCTACAGAACTCTTCACCCAAAATCAACAGAATATACATTCCTCTTAGCACCACATCACACTTATTCTAAAATTGACCACATAATTGAAAGTAAAGCACTCCTCAGCAAATGCAAAAGAATGTAAATCATAACAGTCTCTCAGACCACACTACAATCAAATTAGAACTCAAGATTAAGAAACTCACTCAAAACTGCACAACTCCATGGAAATTGAACAACCTGCTCCTGAATGACTACTGAGTAAATAACAAAATTAAGGTAGAAATAAAGAAGTTCTTTGAAAAAAACAAGTTCTGAAATTGAGGCAGTAATTAATAGCCTACCAACCAAAAAAAAGCAAAGGATTAGACAGGTTCACAGCTATATTCTACCAGAGGTACAAAAAGAAGCTGGTACCATTCCTTCTGAAACTATTCCAAACAATAGAAAAAGAGGGACTCCTCACTAACTCATTTTATGAGGCCAGCATCATCCTGATACCAAAACCTGGCGAAGACACAACAAAAAAAGAAAATTTCAGGCCAATATCCCTGATTAACATCAATGAAAAAATCCTCAGGAAAATACTGACAAACTGAATCCACCAGCACATCAAAAAGCTTATCAACTACAATCAAGTCAGCTTCACCCCTGCAATGCAAGGCGGGTTCAACATATGCAAATCAATAAAAATAATCCATCACATAAACAGAACCAACTACAAAAACCACATGATTATCTCAGTAGATGCAGGAAAGGCCTTCAAAAAAATTCAACATCCCTTCATGCTAAAAACACTCAATAAACCAGGTATTGATTTAACAAATCTCAAAATAATAAGAACGATTTATGACAAACCCACAGTCAATATCATACAGAATGGGCAAAAACTGGAAGCATTACCTTTGAAAATCGGCACATGACAAGGATGCCCTTTCTCACCACTCCTATTCAGTATAGTACCGGAATTCCAGCCAGAGCAATCAGGCAAAAGAAAGAAATAAAGCGTATTCAAATAGGAAGAGAGGAAATCAAATTGTCTCTGTTTGCAGATAACATGATTGTATTAGAAAACCCCATCATCTCAGCCCCAAAACTCCTTAAGCTGATAAGCAACTTCAGCAAAGTCTCAGGATACAAAATCAAAGTTCAAAAATCACAAGCATTCCTATACACCAATAATAAGCAAACAGTCAAATCATGAATGAACTCCCATTCACAGTTGCTACAAAGAGAATAAAATACCTAGGAATACAACTTACAAGGGACATGAAGGATCTCTTCAAGGAGAACTGAAAATCACTGCTCAAGGAAATAAGAAAGGACACAAACAAATGGACAAACATTCTATGCTCATGGATAGGAAGAATCAATATTATGAAAATGGCCATAACCGCCCAAAGTAATTTATAGATTCAATGCTATTCCCATCAAGCTATCATTGACTTTCTTCACAGAATTAGGAAAAAATACTTTAAATTTCATATGGGGGGGATCGATCCAAGATGGCCGTTTAGGAACAGCTCAGGATTGCAGCTCCCAGTGAAAACACAGAGGGTGAGTGGACGCTGCATTTTTATTGCCCACAGACTAGGAAATTCCCAGGCGGAGGAGCCCCATGGGTCACCAGTGCGGCTGTGTCAGCCGGCGCGGCTGCTTTGCCCTGAGCGGCTGCTTTGTCAGCGCCCCGGCGCAGCAGTTCTCCATACAAAATACACTGGTCTGGGTGCCCTTTTGGCTGGCAATTGGAGCCACGGGAAGTCACCCATTCATCTGTTTAAAAAGGGGACTGAACAGGGAACGAGGACAGTAGATTCCAGGGCAAAAAAAGTGCCACGAATCTCAGTGCTGCTGTTTAAGCCAGTGCAGTGAGTCACTGCAAGGGAAAACACACAGATCCCGGTGCCTCTTCAACAGGCGACTGGAACACCAACTTAAAGAAAGGAAAAAAAAAAAAAAAAAAAAGGCTCTGAGGCAGGGAGCCAGGCAATCAGGCTCGGCTGGTTCCACCCCCACAAAAGAACAGCAATCAGAAACTCTCTGGATTGAGAGTTTCACAGCAAGCGCAGCTGAACCCCGGACGGTCCAGCTCTGTGGGGGAGGGGCGTCCACCATTACCAAGGCACTCCAACACTACGGAGGTAGTCAGCCAATGCTGAGGCAGCCTGCAATTGCCAAGGCAACCCACCATTGCTGAGGCAGCCCACCATTGTTGAGGCAACCCGCCATTACAGAGAGAGTCCACCAATACAGAGGTGGGCCACCATTGCCTAGGCAGTTCTAAGTACACCCATATAAACAGGACTGCAGGGAAGTTCACTCAGCAGCTGGGCGGAGCCCACAGCAGCTCAGCAAAGCCTCTACAGGCAGACAGTGACTAGGCTGCCTCCTTGCTAGGCAGGGGAGCTCTGAAGGAAAAAAAAAAAAAAAGAAGAAGGCAGCAGCACAACAGAAACTCATAAATAAAGACCTAAGTCCCTGGGACAGAGCACCTGGGAACAAAAAGCGGTTTATGAGTTCTGCTGCAGCAGACCTAAACGTACCTACCCAGCAGCTCTGAATGAACAATGGAGCTCACAGCTCATCATTTGAGCTCCTATAAAGGACAGACTGTCTCCTCAAGCAGCTCCTTCACCCCTGTATATCCAAAGAGCCACCTCATAAAGGAGAGATCAGACTGACACTTGGTGGGTATCCTTCTGGGACAAAGATAGCAGAAGAAGAAAACTGGTAACAACCCTTACTGTTCTGCAGCTGCTGCAGGTCATCCCCAGGCAAGCAGGGCCTCGAGTGGACCTCAGCAGACCTACAGGAGAGGGGCCAGACTGTTAGAAGGAAAACCAAGAAACAGAAATAACCTCATCATCAACAAACAGAACATCCACTCAGAGACCCAATCTGAAAGCCAGCAACTACAAAGACGACAGGTGGATAAATCCATAAAGATGGGAAGAAACCAGCGCAAAAAGGATGAAAACACCCGAAACCAGAACATCTCTCCTCCTACAAGGGATCACAACTCCTCACCAGCAAGAGAACAAGGTTGGATGGAGAACGAGTGTGATGAAATGACAGAATCAGACTTCAGAAGGTGGGTAGTAAGGAACTTCTGTGAACTAAAAGAACATGTTCTAACCCAATGCAAAGAAACTAAGAACCTTGAAAAAAGATTTGACAAAATGCTAACGAGAATGGACAAAATGGGAAGGAATATAAGTGAATTGATGGAGCTGAAAAACACGAGAACTTCGCGAAGCATGCACAAGTTTCAACAGCCAAATTGACCAAGCAGAAGAAAGGATATCAGATGTTGAAGATCAACTCAATGAAATAAAACGGGAAGGCAAGAATAGAGAAAAAAGGGTAAAAAGGAATGAACAAAGTCTCCAAGAAATGTGGGACTACGTGAAAAGACCTAATCTACGCTTGATAGGTGTACCTGAATGCAACGAAGAGAATGAATCCAAGCTGGAAAATACTCTTCAGGATATTACCCAGGAAAACTTCCCCAACCTAGCAAGGCAGGCAAACATTCAAGTCCAGGAAATACAGAGACCACCACAAAGATATTCGTGAAGAAGAGCAACCGCAAGGCACATAATCGTCAGATTCACCAGGGTTGAAATGAAGGAGAAAATACTAAGGGCAGCCAGAGAGAAAGGTTGGGTTACCCATTAAGGGAAGCCCATCAGACTCACAGCAGATCTCTCAGTGGAAACCCTACAAGCCAGAAGAGAGTGGGGGCCAATATTCAACATCCTTAAAGAAAAGAACTTTCAACCCAGACTCTCCTATCCAGCTAAACTAAGCTTCATAAGTGAATGAAAAATAAAATCCTTTGTGAACATGCAAGTACTCAGAGATTTCGTCACCACCAGGCCAGCTTTACAAGAGCTCCTGAAAGAGGCTCTACACATATAAAGGAACAACCAGTACCAGCCACTCCAAAAACATGCCAAATGGTAAAGAGAATCAACACAATGAAGAATCTGCATCAACTAATGGGCAAAACAGCCAGCTAGCACCAAAATGGCATATCAAATTCGCACATAACAATATTAACCCTAAATGTAAATGGACTAAATGCCCCAATCAAAAGACACAGACTGGCAAATTGGATAAAAAGCCGAAACCCTTCGGTGTGCTGTATCCAGGAAACCCATCGCACATGCAAGGATACACAAAGGCTCAAGATAAAGGGATGGAGGAAGATTTACCAAGGAAACGGAGGGCAAAAAAAAGCAGGAGTCGCAATTCTCATCTCTGATAAATTAGACTTTAAAGCAACAAAGATCAAAAGAGACAAAGAAGGACATTACATAATGGTAAAAGGATCAATGCAACAAGAAGAGCTAACAATCCTAAATATATATACACCCAATACAGGAGCACCCAGATACACAAGGCAAGTTCTTAATGACTTACAAAGAGACTTGGACTCCCGCACAATTATAGTGGGAGACTTTAACAACCCATTGTCAATATTAGACAGATCAGCCAGACAGAAAATTAATAAGGATATCCAGGACTTGAACTCAGACCTGGACCAAGCAAACCTAATAGACATTTACAGAACTCTCCAACCCAAATCCACAGAATATACATTCTTCTCAGCATCAATCACACCTACTGTAAACTTGACCACATAATTGGAAGTAAATCACTCCTCAGCAAATGCAAAAGAACAGAAATCATAACAAACAGTCTCTCAGAACACAGTGCAATCAAGTTAGAACTCAGAATTCAAAAACTAACCCAGAACTGCACCGCTTCATGGAAACTGCACAACTTGCTCCTGAATGTTGACTGTATAAACAATGAAATGAAGGCAGAAATAAAGATGTTCTTCAAAACCAATGAGAATGAATACACAACATACCAGAATCTCTGGGAAACATTTAAATCAGTCTCTAAAGGAAAATATATAGCAATAAGTGTCCATATGAGAAGCAAGGAGAGATCAAAAATTGACACCCTATCATCAAAATTGAAAGAGCAAGAGGAGCTGTGGTCATGAGGTCCTTGCCTACGCCTATGTCCTGAATGGTTTTGCCTATATTTTCTTCTAGGGTTTTTATGGTGTTAGGTCTTAAGTCTTTAATCCATCTGGAGTTAATTTTAGTGTAAGGTGTCAGGAAGGGGTCCAGTTTCTGCTTTCTGCACATGGCTAGCCAGTTTTCCCAACACCATTTATTAAACAGGGAATCCTTTCCCCATTGCTTGTTTTTGTCCGGTTTGTCAAAGATCAGATGGTTGTAGATATGTTGCGTTGCCTTCGAGACCTCTGTTCTGTTCCATTGGTCTATATATCTCTGTTTTGGTACCAGTACCATGCTGTTTTGATTACTGTAGCCTTGTAGTATAGTTTGAAGTCCAGTAGTGTGATGCCTCCCGCTTTGTTCTTTTTGCTTAGAATTGACTTGGCTATGCGGGCTCTCTTTTGGTTCCATATGAAGTTTAAGGTGGTTTTTTCCAGTTCTGTGAAGAAGGTCATTGGTAGCTTGATGGGGATAGCATTAGCCAAAATAGACAAATGGAACCTAGTCAAACTCCACAGCTTCTGCACAGCAAAAGAAACAGTTGCTAGAGTGAATCGGCAACCAACAGAATGGGAAAAAATTTTTGCAGTTTACCCATCTGACAAAGGGCTGATATCCAGAATTTACAAAGAACTAAAACAGATTTACAAGAAAAAAACTAACAAGCCCATTCAAAAGTGGGCAAAGGATATGAACAGATACTTTACAAAAGAAGACATACATGAGGCCAACAAACATATGAAAAAATGCTCATCATCACTGGTCATCAGAGAAATGCAAATCAAAACTACATTGAGATACCATCTCATGCCAGTTAGAATGGCGATCATTAAAAAATCTGGAAACAACAGATGCTGGAGAGGATGTGGAGAAATAGGAACACTTTTACACTGTTGGTGGGAGTGTAAATTAGTTCAATCATTGTGGAAGACAGTTTGGCGATTCCTCAAGGACCTAGAAATAGAAATTCCATTTGACCCGGCAATCCCATTACTGGGTATATATCCAAAGGATTATAAATCGTTCTACTATAAGGACACATGCACACAAATGTTCATTGCGGCACTGTTTACAATAGCAAAGACCTGGAACCAACCCAAATGCCCATTGATGATAGACTGGACAGGGAAAATATGGCACATATACACCATGGAATATTATGCAGCCATCAAAAACGATGAGTTTGTGTCCTTTGTAGGGACATGGATGAACCTGGAAACCATCATTCTCAGCAAACTGACAGAAGAGCAGAAGATCAAACACCGCATGTTCTCACTCATAGGCGGGTGTTGAAAAATGAGAACACATGGACACAGGGAGGGGAGCACTACACACTGGGGTCAGTTGGGGATAAATAGGGGAGGGACGATGACGGGTGGGGAGCTGGGGAGAGATAGCAAGGGGAGAGATACCAGATGTAGGTGAGGGGAAAGAAGGCAGCAAATCACACTGCCACGTGTGTACCTATGCAACAATCTTGCATGTTCTTCACATGTACCCCAAAACCTAAAATGCAATATAATAAATAAATGGGGGGAAAAACAAGAAAGAACTAGAGAAGCAAGATCAAAAAAACTCAAAACCTAGCAGAAGACAATAAATAGCTAAGATCAGAGCAGAACTGAAGGAGATAGAGACACAAAAAAACCCTTCAAAAAGTCAATAAATCCAGGAGCTGGTTTTTTGAAAAGATCAACAAAATAGACCGCTAGCCAGATTAATAAAAAAGAAAAGAGAGAATAGCCAAATTGATGCAATAAAAAATGATAAAGGGGATATCACCACAGATTCCACAAAAATTCAAACCATCATCAGAGATTACAAACAACTCTATGCACATGAACTAGTAAACCTGGAAGAAATGGATAAATTGCTGGACACTTGCCTCCTCCCAAGCCTAAACCAGGAAGAAGCCGAAACTCTGAACAGACCCATAACAAGGTCTGAAGTTAAGGCAGCAATTAAGAGCTTACCACCCAAAAAAAGCCCAGGTCCAGACGGGTTCACAGCCGAATTCTACCGGACATACAAAGAGGAGATGATAGCATTCCTTCTGAAACTATTCCAAACAATACAAAAAGAGGGAATTCTTCCCAAATCATTTTATGACACCAATATTATCCTGATACCAAAACCCGGCAGAGACTCAACAAGAAAAGAAAACTTCAGGCCAATATCCATGATGAACATAGATGCAAAAATCTTCAAGAAAATACTGGCAAGCCGATTGCAACAGCACATCAAAAAGCTTATCCACAATGATGAAGTAGGCTTCATCCCAGGGATGCAAGGCTGGTTCAACATACGCAAGTCTATAAACGTAATTCACCACATAAATAGAACCAAAGACAAAAACCACATGATTATCTCAACAGATGCAGAGAAAGCCTTTGACAAAATTCAACAGCCCTTTATGCTAAAAACCCTCAATAAGCTAGGTATTGAAGGAACGTATCTCAAAATAATAAAAGCTATTTATGACAAACCAATAGCCAATATCATACTGAATGGGCAAAAACTGGAAGCATTTCCCTTGAAATCTGGCACCAGACAAGGATGCCCTCTCTCACCACTCCTATTCAATATAGTACTGGAAGTTCTAGCCAGAGCAATCAGACAAGAAAAAGAAATAAATTGTATTCAAATCGAAAAGGAAGAAGTCAAATTGTCTCTATTTGCAGATGACATGATTATATATCTAGAAGACCCCATCATCTCAGCCCAAAATCTCCTGAAACTGGTAAGCAACTTCAGCAAAGTCTCAGGATACAAAATCAATGTGCAAAAATCACATGCATTCCTATACACCAATAACAGACTTAAAGAGAGCCAAATCAAGAACGAACTGCCATTCACAATTGCCACAAAGAGAATAAAATACCTAGGAATACAACTAACAAGGAATGTAAAGGACCTCTTCAAGGAGAACTACAAGCCCATGCTCAACAAACTAAAAGAGGACACAAACAGATGGAGAAATATTCCATGTTCATGGTTAGGAAGAATCAATATCGTGAAAATGGCCATACTGCCCAAAGTAATTTACAGATTCAACACCATCCCCATCAAGCTACCAATGACCTTTTCACAGAACTGGAAAAAACCACCTTAAACTTCATATGGAACCAAAAGAGAGCCCACATAGCCAAGTCAATTCTAAGCAAAAAGAAAAAAGCAGGAGGCATCACACTACCGGATTTCAAACTATAAGGCTACAGTAATCAAAACAGCATGGTACTGGTACCAAAACAGAGATATAGACCAATGGAACAGAACAGAGGCCTCAGAGGCAATGCCACACATCTACAACCATCTGATCTTTGACAAACTGGACAAAAACAAGCAATGGGGAAAGGATTACCTGTTTAATAAATGGTGTTGGGAAAACTGGCTAGCCATGTGCAGAAAGCAGAAACTGGACCCCTTCCTGACACCTTACACTAAAATTAACTCCAGATGGATTAAAGACTTAAACATAAGACCTAACACCATAAAAACCCTAGAAGAAAATATAGGCAAAACCATTCAGGACATAGGCGTAGGCAAGAACCTCATGACCAAAACGCCAAAAGCATTGACAACAAAAGCCAAAATAGACAAATGGAACCTAGTCAAACTCCACAGCTTCTGCACAGCAAAAGAAACAGTTGCTAGAGTGAATCGGCAACCAACAGAATGGGAAAAAATTTTTGCAGTTTACCCATCTGACAAAGGGCTGATATCCAGAATTTACAAAGAACTAAAACAGATTTACAAGAAAAAAAACAAGCCCATTCAAAAGTGGGCAAAGGATATGAACAGATACTTTACAAAAGAAGACATACATGAGGCCAACAAACATATGAAAAAATGCTCATCATCACTGGCGATCAGATAAATGCAAATCAAAACTACATTGAGATACCATCTCATGCCAGTTAGAATGGCGGTCATTAAAAAACCTGGAAACAACAGATGCTGGAGAGGATGTGGAGAAATGGGAACACTTTTACACTGTTGGTGGGAGTGTAAATTAGTTCAATCATTGTGGAAGACAGTGTGGCAATTCCTCAAGGACCTAGAAATAGAAACTCCATTTGACCCGGCAATCCCATTACTGGGTATACATCCAAAGGACTATAAATTGTTCTACTATAAGGACCCATGCACACGAATGTTCATTGCAGCACTGTTTATAATAGCAAAGATCTGGAACCAACCCAAATGCCCATCGATGATGGACTGGGCAGGGAAAATGTGGCACATATACACCATGGAATATTATGCAGCCATCAAAAACGATGAGTTTGTGTCCTTTGTAGGGACATGGATGAACCTGGAAACCATCATTCTCAGCAAACTGACAGAAGAGCAGAAGATGAAACACTGCATGTTCTCACTCATAGGCGGGTGTTGAACAATGAGAACACATGTACACAGAGAGGGGAGCACTACCCACTCGGGTCAGTTGGGGATAAATAGGGGAGGGACGGTGGGGGGTGGGGAGTTGGGGAGAGATAGCAAGGGGAGAGATATCAGATGTAGGTGATGCGGAGGAAGGCAGCAAATCACACTGCCACGTGTGTACCTAATGCAACAATCTTGCATGTTCTTCACATGTACCCCAAAACCTAAAATGCAATAAAATAAATGGAAATAAATAAATAAATAAATTTCATATGGAACCCAAAAAGAGCCCATATAGCCAAGACAAACCTAAGAAAAAAGAACAAAGCAGGAGGCATCATGCTACCTGACTTCAAACTATACTGCAAGGCTACAGTAATCAAAACAGCATGGTACTGGTACCAAAACAGATATATAGACCAATGGAGCAGAACAGAGGCCTCAGAAATAATACCACACATCTACAACCATCTGATCTTTGACAAACCTGACAAAAACAAGCAATGGGGTTAGGATTCCCTATTTAATAAATGGTGCTGGGGAAAATGGCTAGCCATATGCAGAAAACAGAAACTGGACCCCTTCCTTACACCTTATAGAAAAATTAACTCAAGATGGATTAAAGACTTAAACATAAAACCCAAAACCATAAAAACCCTAGAGGAAAACCTAGGCAATACCATTCAGGACATAGGCAAGGGTAAAGACTTCATGAATAAAACACCAAAAGCAATGGCAAAAAAAAGCCAAAATTGACAAATGAGATCTAATTAAAGAGCTTCTGCACTGCAAAAGAAACTGTAATCAGAGTGAACAGGCAACCTACAGAATGGGAGAAAATTTTTGCAATCTATCCATCTGATGAAGGACTAATATCCAGAATATACAAGGAACTTAAAAAAATTACAAGAAAAAAACAACCTCATCAAGAAGTGAGTAAAGGATATGAACAGACACTTCTCATAAGATGACATTTATACAGGCAACGAACATATGAAAAAAGCTAATTATCACTGGGCATTAGAGAAATGCAAATCAAAACCACAGTGAGATACCATCTCACACCAGTTAGAATGGCGATTATTAAAAAGTCAGGAAACAACAGATGCTGGAGAGGTTGTGGAGAAACAGGAATGCTTTTATACTGTTAGTGGGAATGTAAATTAGTTCAACCATTGTGGAAGGCAGTGTGGCAATTTCTGAAGGATCTAGAACAAGAAATACCATTTGACCCAGCTATCCCATTACTGGGTGTATACCCAAAGGATTATAAATCATTCTACTATAAAGACACATGCACATGTATGTTTATTGCAGCACTATTTACAATAGCAAAGACTTGGAACCAACTTAAATGCCCATCAATGATAGACTGGATAAAGAAAATGTAGCACATATATACCATGGAATACTATGGAGCCATAAAAAACAATGAGATCACGTCTTTTGCAGGGACATGGATGAAGCTGGAAACCATCAAATTCAGCAAACTAACACAGGAACAGAAAACCAAACACGACATGTTCTCACTCATAAGTGGGAGTTGAACAATGAGAACACATGGACACAGGGAGGGGAACATCACACACTGGGGCCTGGCAGTGTTTGGGGGCAAGGGGAGGGAGAGCATTAGGACAAATACCTAATAAATTTGGGGCTTAAAACCTAGACGATATGTTGTTGATAGGTACAGCAAACCACCATGTCACATGTATACCTACGTAACAAACCTGCACATTCTGCACATATATCCCAGAACTTAAAAATTAAAAAAAATAAAATTCCCCCTTTTACATGAAAATTAAACATGTTAATAATATTTAATTGTATATTTTACATTTTCAACACACTTTTAGATACGTAAATTCATCCTCACAACATTCCTTTAAGGTAGGTGAGGCCGATGCTATAAGGGTGGAATGTCGAAACAAGTTTGCTGAAACCACTATGGGATCTCAGCAGTAGACAGGTGGGAAACAGAAGAAAGCTAGCATGGGAGGGCCTAGAGTTGGGAGACCTGATGCTGTCATAGGGCAAACTCCCAGGAAAAATTAGTGGCTCATGTTACAGAGGGATGGGCCAGGCCTGGCCTGGACCAGAAGACATCTTATCTAGACAGACATAGTGGCAGAAAGAGCCGCAGGGAGCCTGGAAAGCCCCAGCTGATGACTAAGGTACCCAGAGGGAAAAGATGCTGGCCCTATCTGTGACAAGGTTCTGATCCAGGGTGGAATATTAACCAAAACCAAGGCAGAACACGTTGCCTAGGGTGCTTTTTACTCTGTGCCAGATTAGTCAGAACTATACAGAATTCAACCTTCTGAAGACTTTAGGAGCACCATTTAGAAGCCTGGAGATAATCATTCCCAGTTTTCAACTGAAGAAGCACTTTAATCAAGGTGGACTTTGCAGCCAGACTGCCTGGTTTCAAATCAAGATTCCATCACTCCCTGGGGTGTCAGCCAGGGCAGGCTATACTATAGTAATAAGACACCCCTCAAAGATGTCATGGTCTAGACAGAAGTTTGCTTTTCATCTATGAGATGGTCTCAGGGCTCCTCAAAGGTGAGAGAGATTCAAGGAACCCAGGCTCTCCTTCTACCTGTAGCTCTGCATCCAGCTGGCAGCAGGTGAAAGGGCAGGGAGGATACTCCTGCTTCTTAGATGCTTTGGTCTAGAAAGGGCACTTCTCTCATACATTCATGGGTGGCACTCAGTCCCCTGACCACTCCTTACTGCAAAAGGACTGAGAAATGTTGGCTGGCTATGTCCCCAGAAAGAAGAAACATATCTGATATAGTTTGGATGTGTGTTCTGCCCAAAACTCATACTGAAATGTAATTCCCAGTGTTGGAGTTGGGGCCTGGTGGGAGGCGACGGGATCCTGGGGGTGGATTCCTCATGAATATTTTAGTGCCCTCCTGCTTGGTACTGTCCTCACAACAATGAGTTCTTGTGAGATCTAACCAGTTAAAAGTATGCAGCACCTCTCCCAGGCTTTCTTGCTCCTGCTCTGGCCATGTGACATACCTGCTCCCATTTTGAATTTTGCAATGATTGTAAGTTTCCTGAGGCCACTCCAGAAGCCAATGCCAGCAGAGTCTATGGAACCATAGCCAATTAAACCTCCCTATGAATTATTCAGTCTCAGGAATTTCTTGATAGCAAAGCAAGAATGGCCTATCTTAGCCAAACAGTATCTTAGCCAACAGTGTACGTACATTAGCTACATAACCTTGGGATAAATACCTAGCATCTTTGTGCCTCATTTTTCCTTCAACTACAAAATGGAATTTTTATGAGGATTACCTGAGTTAACTTGGAAAGCATGTGAATGTTTGCAGTAAGCTCCACGGATGCTGGCTATTGTCACCATCACCATCATCTTGGTCCTCACCATGATTATGCAAAAACTAGGTAGTAGGGAATTTTTTTTTGGATGAAGTCTCCGTCACCCCCAGGCTAGTGTGCAGTGGTGCAATCTCAGCTCACTGCAATCCCCACCTCCTGAATTCAACTGATTTTTCTGCCTTAGCCTCCCAAGTAGCTGGGACTACAGGTGCACACCATGCCCGGCTAATTTGTGTATTTTAGTAGAGACAGGGTTTCACCATGTTGGCCAGGCTGGTCTTGAACTTCTGATTCAAGTGATCCACCTGTCTCGGCCTCCCAAAGTGCTGGGATTACAGGCGTGAGCCACTGTGCCCAGCCAACAGTAGGGATTTAGTCAAGGCGCGGTGGTTCATGCCTTTAATCCCAGGACTTTGGGAGGCTGAGGTGGGTGGATCATGAGGTCGGAGTTCAAGGCCAGCCTGGTCAACAAGGTGAAACCCCATCTCTACCAAAATTACAAAAATTAGCTGGACGTGGTGGCACATGCATGCAGTCCCAGCTACTCAGGAGGCTGAGGCAGGAGAATTGCTTACACCCAGGAGGCAGAGGTTGCAGTAAGCCAAGGTCACACCATTGCACTCCACACTGAGCAACAGAGCAACACTCAGTCTAAAAAAAAAAAAAGTTGGGGGAGGATCCAAGATGGCTGAATAGGAACAGCTCTGGAGTGCAGTTCCCAGAAAGAACAATGCAGAGGGTAAGTGATCACTGCATTTCCAAATGAGTTTTCACTGCCCACAGATCAGGAGACTCCCAGGCTGAAAAGCACCATGAGTTTCCAGCATGGCTCATTCAGCCGGTGCTGCGGGTTGGCACACAGAAACTTACACAAATCTGGGTGGCGGCCATTTCAACTGGAGCCTAGAACGCCTGGGAGACAGAGCTGTCCATTCAACTGAAAGGGAGGGGGCTGAGACAGGAAGCCAGATGATCTGGCTCGGCAGGTACCACCCCCATGAAACAAGCAATCTGAAATGCTCTGGATTAAGAGTTTTGCAGCAAGCACAGCTGGACCCAGGATGGTTCAGTTCAGTGGGGGGAAAGGCATCCGCCACTACTGAGGCAGTCTGCCAATATGGAGGCAGTTCTAACTGCCTCAAGGAAGTTCACACAGCAGCTGGGCACAGCCTGCAGCAGCTTAGTAACACCTCTGCTGGCCGACTGTGACTAGACTATCTCCATGGGGGGAAGAGCATCTATGAAAAAAGGCAGCAGCACATCAGGAACTTATACATAAGGCCCAACCTTTCTAGGACAGAGCACCTGGGAAAAGAGGTGTTTGTGAGTTCCGCTGCAGCAGACTTAAACATACCTGCCCAGCAGCTCTGCACACAACAATGGAGCTCCTAGCACAACACTTGAGCTCCTATAAGGGACAGACTGTCTCCTGAAACAGTCCCACAACACCCGTATATCCAAAGAGAAACATCATAAAGGAAAGCTCAGGCCGACATCTGGCAGGTACCTGTCTGGAACGAAGATAACAGAAGAAGAAACCGGCAGCAACTTTTACTGTCCTGCAGCCTCCATGGGTGATCTCCAGGCAAGCAGGGTCTGGAGTGGACCTCCAGCAATCCTGCAGCAGAGGGTCCTGACTGTTAGAAGGAAAACTAAGAAACAGCAAGAAATAGTTTAACATCAACAAAAAGGATGTCCACTCAGAGACCGCATCTGAAAGTCACCAATCACAAAGACCACAGGTAGATAAAGCCACTAAGAGGGGAAGAAATCAGCGCAAAAAGTATGAAAACACCAAAAACCAGAACACCTCCTCACCAGCTAGGGATCAAAGATGGATGGAGAATGAATCTGAGAATTGATGGAAACAGGCTTCAGAAGGTGGGTAATAACAAACTTCTCAGAGCTAAAAGAACACGTGCTAACACAATGTAAAGAAACTAAGAACCTTGAAAAAAGGTTAGATGAAATGGTAACTAGAATAAACAGCTTAAAGAAGAATATAAATGACTTGATGGAGCTGAAAAACACAGCAAAAGAACTTCGTGAAGCATACACAAGTTTCAAAAGCCGAATCAACCAAGCAGAAGAAAGGATATCAGAGATTGAAGATAACTCAATGAAATTAAAAAAGAAGGCAAGATTAGAGAAAAAAGAGTGAAAAGAAATGAACAAAGCCTCCAAGAAATATGGGATTATGTGAAAAGACCTAATCTATGCTTGATCAGTGTACCTGAATGTGACGGAGAGAATGAATCCAAGCTGGAAAACACTCTTCAGGATATTATCCAGGAGAACTTTCCCAATCTAGCAAGCCAGGCCACCATTCAAGTAAAGGAAATACAGAGAACACCACAAAGATATTCCCCAAAAGAACAACCCCAAGGCACATAATCGTCAGATTCACCAGTGTTGAAAGGAAGGAAAAAATGCTAAGGGCAGCCAGAGAGAAAGGTCGGGTCACTCACAAAGGGAACCCTATCAGACTCACAGTGGACCTCTCAGCAGAAACTCTACAAGCCAGAAGAGAGTGGGGGCCAAAATTCAACATCCTTAAAGAAAAGAACTTTCAACTTAGAATTTCATATCCAGCCAAATTAAGCTTCATAAGTGAAGAAGAAATAAAATCCTTTACGGACAATCAATTGCTGAGAGATTTTGTCACCACCAGACACGCCTTACAAGAGCTCCTGAAAGAAGCACTAAACAAGGAAAGGAACAACCAGTACCAGCCACTCCAAAAGTGCACCAAATGGTAAAGACCATCAACAGAAAGAAGAAAATGTGTCAACTAATGGGTAAAACATCCAGTTAGCATCAAAATGGCAGGATCAAATTCACACATAACAATAACTCTTAAGTATAAATGGGATAACTGCCCCAGTCAAAAGACACAGACTGGCAAATTGGATAAAAGTCAAGACTGTCCATGTGCTGTATTCAGGAAACCCATCTCACATGCAAGGACACACATGCAATAAAAATAAAGGGATGGAGGAAGATTTATCAAGAAAATGGAGAGCAAAAATAAGCAGGAGTTGCAATCCTAGTCTCTGATAAAATGGACTTTAAACCAACAAAGATCAAAAGAGACAAAGAAGGGCATTACATAATGGTAAAAGGATCAATGCAACAAGAAGAGCTAACAATCCTAAATATATATGCACACAATACAGGAGCACCCAGATACATAAAACAAGTTCTTAATGACCTACAAAGAGACTTAGACCCCCACACAATAATACTGGGAGACTTTAACACTCCACTATCAATATTAGAGAGATCGATGAGACAGAAAATTAAAAAGGATACCCAGGACTCGAACTCAGATCTGGACCAAGCAGACCTAATTGAAATCTACAGAACTCTCTACCCCAAATCCACAGAATATACATTTTTCTCAGCACCATATAGCACCTACTCCAAAATTGACCACATAATTGGAAGTAAATCACTCTTCAGCAAATACAAAAGAACAGAAATCATAACAAACAGTCTTTCAGACCACAGGGCAATCAAATTAGAACTCAGAATTCAGAAACTAACTCAGAACCACATAACTTCATGGAAACTGAACAACTGACTCCTGAACATCGACTGGATAAACAATGAAATGAAGACAGAAATAAAGATGTTCTTCAAAACCAATGAGAACGAAGATAGAACTTACCAGAATCTTTGGGACGAATTTAAAGCAGTGTCTAGAGAGAAATTTCTAGCAATAAATGCTCACATGAGAAGCAAGGAAAGATCTAAAATTGGCACCCTATCATCAAAATTGAAAGAGCTAGAGGAACAAGATCAAAAAAACTCAAAAGCTAGCTCTAGACAAGAAATAACTAAGAGCAGAGCAGAACTGAAGGAGACAGAGACACAAAAAATCCTTCAAAAAATCAATAAGTCCAGGAGCTGGTTTTTTGAAAAAATCAACAAAAGAGACAGACTGCTAGCCAGATTCATAAAAAAGAAAAGGGAGAACAATCAAATAAATGCAATGAAAATAAAGGGGACATCACCACCGATTCCACATAAAAACAAACCATCAGATATTACTACAAACAACTCTATGCACCTAAACCAGTAAACCTGGAGGAAATGGATAAATTCCTAGACGCTTACACCCTCCCAAGCCTAAACCAGGAAGAAGTTCAAACCTTGAATAGACCAATAACAGGGCTGAAGTTGAGGCAGCAATTAATAGCCTACCAACCAAAAAAAGTCTAGGTCCAGATGGATTCACAGCCGAATTCTACCAGATGTAGAAAGAGGAGCTGGTACCATTGCATCTGAAACTATTCCAAACAATCCAAAAAGAGGGAATTCTTCCCAAATCATTTCATGAAACCAACATCATCCTGATATCAAAACCTGGCAGAGACTCAACAACAACAAAAAATTCAGGCCAATATCCATGATGAACATAGATGCAAAAATCTTCAAGAAAATACCAGCAAACTGATTGCACCAGCACATCAAGAAGCTTATCCATCACAATCAAGTAGGCTTCATCCCAGGGATGCAAGGCTGGTTCAACATACACAAGTCTATAAACATAATCCACCACATAAACAGAACCAAAGACAAAAACCACATGATTATCTCAACAGATGCAGAGAAAGCCTTTGACAAAATTCAACAGCCCTTTATACTAAAAACTCTCAATAAACTAGGTATTGAAGGAACATATCTAAAATAATAAAAGCTATTTATGACAAACCAACAGCTAATATCATACTGAATGGGCAAAACCTGGAAGCAATCCCTTTGAAATCTGGCACTAGACAAGGATGCCCTCTCTCACCACTCCTATTCAATATAGGATTGGAAGTTCTAGCCAGAGCAATTAGGCAAGAACAAGAAATAAAAGTTATTCAATTAGGAAAAGAGGAAGTCAATTTGTCTCTATTTGCAGACGACATGAATGCATATTTAGAAGACCCTATTATCTCTGCCCAAAATCTCCTTAAACTGATAAGCAACTTCAGCAAATTCTCAGGATACAAAATCAATGTGCAGAAATCACAAGCATTCCTATACACTAAAAAAAAACCAAAAAAAAAAAAAAAAAAAAAAAAACCAGAGAGCCAAATCAAGAGTGAACTCCCATTCACAATTGCTACAAAGAGAATAAAATACCTAGGAATACAACTAATAAAGGATGTAAAGGACCTCTTCAAGGAGAACTACAAACCACTGCTCAATGAAATAAGAGAGGACACAGATGGAGAAACATTCCATGCTCATGGTTAAGAAGAATCAATATTGTGAAAATGGCTATACTGCCCAAAGTAATTTATAGATTCAACACTATCCCCATCAAGTTACCAAAGAGCTTCTTCACAAAACTGGAAAAAAAACACCTTAAACTTCATATGGAACCAAAAGAGAGCCTGCATAGCCAAGATAATCCTAATCAAAAAGAACAAAGCTGGAGGCATCACACTACCTGACTTCAAACTATACTACAAGGCTACAGTAATCAAAACAGCATGGTACTGGTACCAAAACAGAGATATAGACCAATGGAACAGAACAGAGGCCTCAGAAGCAATGCCACACATCTACAACCATCTGATCTTTGACAAACTGGACAAAAACAAGCAATGGGGAAAGGATTCCTGTATAATAAATGGTGTTGAGAAACTGACTAGCCATGGGCAGAAACCAAAACTGGACCCCTTCCTGACACCCTACACTAAAATTAACTCCTGACAGATTAAAGACTTAAACATAAGACCTAACACCATAAAAACCCTAGAAGAAAACCTAGGTAAAACCATTCAGGACATAAGCATAGGCAAATTCATGACTGAAACACCAAAAGCATTGGCAACAAAAGCCAAAATAGACAAATGGGACCTAATTAAACTCCAGAGCTTCTGTACAGCAAAAGAAACAATCATTAGAGTGAACTGGCAACCAACAGAATGGGAAAAAATTTTTGCAATCTGCCCATCTGACAAAGGGCTAATATCCAGAATCTACAAAGAGCTAAAACAGATTTACAAGAAAAAAACAAACCCATCCAAAAGTGGACGAAGGATATGAACAGACATGTTTAAAAAGAAGACATACATGAGGCCAACAAATATATTAAAAAATGCTCATCATTACTGGTTATTAGAGAAATGAAGTCAAAACCACATTGGGATACCACCTCACGCCAGTTAGAATGGCAATCATTAAAAAATCAGGAGACAACAGATGCTGGAGAGGATGAACACTTTTACACTGTTGGTGGGAGTGTAAATTAGTTCAGTCATTGTGGAAGACAGAGTGGCAATTCCTCAAGGACCTAGAAATAGAAATTCCGTTTGACCCAGCAATCCCATTACTGGGTATATACCCAAAAGATTATAAATTATTCGATTATAAAGACACATGCACACGTATGTTCATAGCGGCACTGTTTACAATAGCAAAGACGTGGAACCAACCCAAATGCCCATCAACGATAGACTGGACAAGGAAAATGTGGCACATATACATCGTGAATACTGTGCAGCCATAAAAAAGGATGAGTTCGTGTCCTTTGTAGGGACATGGATGAATCTGGAAACCATCATTCTCAGCAAACTGACACAAGAGCAGAAAATCAAACACTGCATGTTCTCACTCATAAGTGGGTGTTGAACAATAAGAGCACAAGGACATAGGGAGAGGAGCATCAGACACTGGGGTCTGTTGTTGGGGGGGCGAGGGAAGGAACAGCAGGGGCATGGGGAGGTTGGGGAGGGATAATATAGGGAGAAATGCCAGATATAGGTGATGGGGGATGGAGGCAACAAACCACCTTGCCATGTATGTACCTATGCAACAATCCTGCATGATCTGCACATGTACCCCAGAACCTAAAGTACAATTTTTAAAAAGTAGGGATTTAAATCTACATCTTTTAATTCAGATTCCAGGGAGAGCTCCTCCTAGTTTTTGACACTGCTGATACTGTCTGGAGCATCTATATGAAATGATTCAATTCTCAGCTTTCCTACTGAAATACAAATATTGTTTATCTAAAAAGCACAAATGAGAAAATCTGGTCACGATAATTGGAAGCAACTGCTGGGGTTAAGGGAAGGACATGGTAGCCTTATCTGATTTCAAGTTATATTTCAGGATTTTTTTCTTATATTGAAATTGTTCATTTCAGTGAAAGTTCACATAAAAATGCCCTGCTGGGAAGAAAATCCAACTAAGAACGCGTTGTTCCCTAGGCCTGTATTTGGAGGGGACAATATGCATATTTAATTTGTGTGTGTGTCAGAGAACAGCCCCATATCTCTCCCTTCTCTTTCATTTATTAAGGAAATATCAAAGCAGCCTTGGAGCGCTTACTTGATTATTCCTTGCCCCTCTAGCCTTTTGGCTAAAGCAGATTATATCACTCTGCTTTTAGTTAATTCTATTTCATTTGCTTGAGTATCAAGAAGAATATTAGGAAAAGAAAATTTCCATCTGCAAAGAAGCTGGACACTTTCAATCAGGTAAATAAAAACGAAGGGGAAATCTCATCACTCACAAACAATAAGTTTTTCCTTCACTCTCCTTGAGCTCTTTGACTATCTAATGATCTAATGTTGTTATATGTCTGCAGGATAAACTGCAGTTTTATCATAAATGTACTGTGATGATAACTTTACTCTCAGGCTGCCCGTGCATCTTGTCAACTGCTTGGACTCGCTTATTCTCCTATCTCACCCACCCATCAGATAGGAAAACCTGCAGTGCGGTGATTCAGCCCAGCAAGGCTGTCTGCTGCAATACTGTGAGACTGGGTTTGAAGCATCAATTTATTTTCACCAAAACAGGAAGAATTAAACAAGTTGATTTTAAGGAGGCATAATCTGGTCATCTCGTTCACTTCCAAAGTCATGGAAGTGGAAACAGAAAGTCGACTTGTACGTTCACCCCTAAATAAAGAAATAAACCTCTATACTCAGGAAATTCTGGGAGCAGAACTTTTCAAGTGTGTGCTGAAGGGAAGAATTCTGTGATGTTCAGGTCTGGAAAGCCTCCTGCACACTTCTGAGGACACTTCACCTGATTGGGTGGCCACCAGGAGTCTCTGGGAGGTGTGTGAGGGGACTTTAGATAATGTAATGTGGCAGGGACTGTGATTTGTCTGCCAACATCTGCTCCTTGCTCTGTGAAAGTAATAGAATTGGAGCTTTGTATGTGGTTGTCAGGCAAGATTACATTTCCCAGATGTCCTTGCAGTTAGGTGTAACCACATAACTAGGTTTTTACCCAAATAGTGTGAGCAGAAGTGATATGTACCATCACCAGGTCTGGAATTGAAGACATCAAGGGGGCTTCCCCCACCCAGCCTTCTCTCCTTCCCTGCTGCTTAGAACCTGAATGTGGCAGTCACAGCTTTGACAAATGGTAACACTCCAGGGTCTCGCTACTACAGTGTGGTCAGAGAACAGGGGCATTGCATCATCTGGGAACTGTTAGAAATGCAGAACCTCAGGTCCAGTCACAGACCTACAAAAATAGAATTGGCATTTTAATAAGATTTCTAGGGGAATAATACACACTTGAAGTTTGAGGCACCCTGGTCAAGGACTGGCAGAGCCGAGACCTAGAACAACCAACCTGGGTCCTCGTGTGAGCAGAGCTGTCCCACGCATTTTGAAACCGTGTGTGTGTGTGTGTGTGTGTGTGTGTGTGTGTGTGTGTGTGTGTGTGTGTGTGTGTGTTGTGACAGAGAGATCGATCTTATCATTTATTACTAAAGTCATGGTATTTTGGAGTATCTTTGTTACTGATACTCAGACATATCTGATACACGTAGTGTGACACTGTTCACAGGGTGTCATTTATCAGAACAGATTTTAAACTTGCCGTGGAAGTTCCGATCTCAAAGCAATTCAATCTTAAAACCTGCTGCATGCCTGCACTCTAATCAGCTTGAAGATCTACCAGGTGTGAGTTTAGGACCCAGAGGTATTTCCCACTACTAATTAGGGATTCCTGTTCTAGAAGACACAGCCACCCAGAAACCACCAGCCAAGTCAGCAAGTGGGAAAAAGGAAGAGAGTCCCTAATGAATGGTCACTGATGGAAATGAAGACTAGAAATCAGGCGAGAAATTGCAGTGGATGAAGTTAGAGCTGCAGGTCTGAGAACTCACAGGACCCTTGTGGCTGCCCATAGCAGCCGTCTTCTAACTGCACTCTGCGTGTGCCCAGCTGACACCCTGCGTTCCCTGGTGGCCACTGGCCTATTCAGGACACTTCAGTCTGCCCTACCCAACTAAACTCCAAAATTGTTTTAAAGTCAACAGCTTTTCTATAAAGAAAAATGACAGGGTCGGGCAGAGTGGCTCACACCTGTAATCCCAGCACTTTGGGAGGCTGAGGCAGGTGGATCACTTGAGGTCAGAAGTTGAGACCAGGCTGACCAACATGGTGAAACCCCATATCTACTATAAACACAACAATTAGCTGGGTGTGGTGATGCGTGCCTGCTAATCCTGCTACTTGGGAGGCTGAGGCTTGAGAACTGGTTGAACCTGAGAGACGGAGGTTGCAGTGAGCCAAGATTGTGTCCCTGCAATCCAGCCTGGGATTTGCGAGGCTGTCTCAAATGAAGAGGGGAGGGGAGGACAGAGAGAAAGAAAATGACCAAACTATTTCCAAATGATACTTCCCACATGAATGCAATCATGTTTAATGATCTAAACAACTCAAATGGGTTGGCATAGCATATAACCCAGACTCTGGCCACTATATACATCTCCAGACACAGCGCCTCCTCATCCCAGGCCCACTCCATGTACCCTTTCTTTGTATTCACAAAACACACTGCCATTCCAAAGGGGCATTCCCTTTCCTGTCTCCTTGATTTTGCACACATTTTCCTCATGAATTTGTCAAAATTCAGTTCTCCTGTCGATAACATCATTTTTCTATTTTTGAAACCTTTTATTTACCAAACCTGAGACTTGGATTTCCCTGCAGTGTTCCGCTGCTTTACCATTCATGGCCAGATTGTGGCTCTAAATACCATTCTCCACCAAAATAAACCAGGGCTCCTCACAGAAATGGCTGATGTCAGGTCTGGGACAGGAAATGTGCAAGATACCTTGTCATGCCACAAAGCCAGGAAGCTCTCAAAGATTTCTGGGGTCATGTTGGTAGGAGTCAGGAAACAACTCGTAGTGGCTCCCACTTGCCAAAGGGACAAATTGGACATTTATAAAAGTGTATTTCATTTATGTGAATTATAAATTCCAATGGATTGAAATAAATCATTAAGTTTTTTAAAAATCCAAAAACAAAACAAAATTTAAAACCTTCATTGTCACTCTTAGAGGATCTATGGAGTCAATTCTATTCTGAAAATTTGTTTAAAATAGAAAGTCAGGAACGTATCCTGCCTCTCTTACATGCAGTCTACCTCAAGCACATGAAAGGCATTTCACGCACCTCCCATATTTGCACAGCCCCACCTGTCCCTGAGTCTCAGCCACTTGTTTAATGGACATCCCCACCACCACCACCACCATCTGCTCTCCTAACACTGCCACTGTGTCGGCCTCCCGAGTCAAGGGCTGGGCTCTGAGCATGGCTGTGGTCATCCCTGCTGCCTTGGGAGCAGCTGCTCTGGTGCCCTGGTTCATCCTGAGGTGGTGGCACCAAGGTACTGGCTCCTCCCGTTATTTCTGGGTCCAGATCAAGTGCCAATCATTACTGTAAGAGATCTGTCTTCTCCAGATGCTGCCCTGGGCCAGTCTGACAGCTCAGTCTGGAGGGTTAGAGGAGTTATACCTCAAGGTAAACTTTGACCAGTGAGAGACAGAATACAGAGAATTATCAGCAGATAAGTTTGCTTCCCTTCCTCCCCTAAAGATGCACAGGCAGCCTGAGAGTTGAAATATATTCACAGGATATTTGCAATAGAACCTCAGTTTATTTTGCCTACTAACAGTAACTTTAGACGGTCAGAGTTCAAGGGTAGGAAAGGAAAAACATATTGTTCACGAGCGATGAGATTTGCCTTTCTGTTGTTGTTCTTGAGACAGAGTTTCGCTCTTTTGCCCAGGCTGGAGTGCAATGGCACGATCTCAGCTCACTGCAACTTCTGCCTCCAAGATTCAAGTGATTCTCCTGCCTCAGCCTCCTGACTAGCTGGGGTTACAGGCATGCATCACCACGCCCAGCTAATTTTTGTATTTTAGTAGAGATGGGGTTTTACCATGTTGGCCAGGCTGGTCTCCAACTCCTGTCCTCAAGTGATCCTCCCTCCTTGGCCTTCCAAAGTGCTGGGATTACAGGCATGAGCCACCACACCTGGCCTGCCCTTCTATTTTTATTTGCCTAAGTGGAAGTGTCGTTTATGGACTATTCCAAAGTGTAGTATTTCACATTGGCCCTCTGTAAAATTTTCTACATAACCAAACAAACAATTGTGTATTTTTGTGAGGTTGCGCTGGCTCAGTAACCCACCAATGTGCGTTTGCTTTTCCCCATTCCCTGCCTCACTTACTTTTTCCTTCACTGCTGCTCTTGAATTGCATCTCCCAGTAAAACCTTAGTATTCTAACTTTGCCTTAGGCTTTGGGTTCTAGGGAACTAGTTAATTCATGAAGTAGCTGTGATGGTTACTACTGAGAGGCAACTTGATTAGATTGAAGGATGCAAAGTATTAATCCTGTGTGGGTCTGTGTGGGTGTTGCCAAAAGGAGATTAATATTTGAATCAGAAGGCTTGAGTCAAAGGGCTGGGGAAGGCAAACCACCCTTAATCTGGGTGGATACAATCTAATCAGCTGCCAGCGAATATAAAGCAGGCAGGAAAACCTGGAAAGGTTAGACTGGTTTAGTCTCCCCACCTACATCTTTCTCTTATGCTGGATGCTTCCTGCCCTTGAACTTCAGACTCCAAGTTCTTCGGCCTCGGGACTTGGACCGGCTTCCTTGCTCCTCAGCTTGCAGATGGCCTATTGTGGGACCTTGTGATCGTGTGAGTTAATACTTAATAAACTCCCCTTTATAAATGTGTATATATATATCTGTCCTATTAGTTCTGTGCCTCTAGCGAACCCTAATACAGATTTTGGTACCAGGAGTGGTTCTAGAAGAAGAGAATATTACGGATGGAGCTCTTTTGCTGGTTTGTGGTTTTCTGGAGTTGGCTGTTTAATATGATTAGACCCAAAAAATGCTAAGGACTCTACTTCTAATAGTATGGAGAATACTGATAGTCCTTGGCATTAACTTTTTAGAGAGTTATGCAAAATAAATGTATTTGACACTCCTGATTCACTGCTTGTGACAGGCAAGGAGTTAAGTGACTCTATGCATGATACCTTTGACCATATGTGGAGAACCAAGGAACATAATGAAGCTGGTTGGTTGCTCCTAAGTTCACTGGACAAAGTGATGAAAGAAAATGATGAGCTCAGGGATTCTGTCTCTCGGCTTCAGAAGGAGATACTGAGTCTCAATCCATCTAAGATTGCTCTGAGAGTCTTGTCTCCTATAGAGAAAGAGCTAAAATTGTGGAAAATCAGACACAAGCTCTTATCATGCAAGTGGCTGACCTGCAATGAAAGGCGCATGCACAGCCTCGCCAGGTGTCTACTATTCAACTGAAGGCATTGATTCAAAAAGAATGGGACCCTGCAACTTGGAATGGGGACTTGTGGGATGAAGCTGGGGACACAGCTTGTAAATGCTGGTGAACCTTTTTTGCCAACAGAAACTGCTTCCCCATCCCCAGTAATGGCAACATCCCTTCCCTGAGCCATGCTGCTATCAGCCTTTCCACCTTTCTCTGAGGAGATAAACTCTGCACTGCCTGAGGCAGTGAAGGCCTCCCGAGGCAGCTGCCAGGCAAGATAATGTTGACTCTCTTCAGGAGCCACCCCCAACACCCCTGTGTGCTTCTAGACATATAACTAGACTAAAGTCCCAGGGGGCCCCTACAAGTGAGGTTGAGAGTGTGACCCATGAGGAGGTGCACTACACTCAAAAAGAACTGCTTGAGCTCTCTAATGTATATGAACAGAAATCTGGACAACAGGTATGGGAATGGATATTAAGGGGATAGGATACTGGTGTAAGGAACCTAGAGTTGGATTAGGCTGAATTTATTGATTTGGGCCCCCTAAGTAGGGATTCCGCATTTAATGTTGCAACTCGGAAAGTTAAAAAAGGTTCTAATCATTGATTTGCTTGGTTAGTTGAAATATGGACTAAAAGATGGCCTGCTGTGAGCGAGCTGGAAATGCCTGATCTCCCTTGGTATAATGTAGAGGAAGGGATACAAAGGCTTAGGGAGATTGGGATGCTGGAGGGGATTAGTCACTTTGGACCTACTCATCCAGCTGGGAGGGTCCAGAAGTTATACCCATGACCAATGCCTTACGAAGTAGATTTGTGAGGGCAGCACCGGCATTTTTTAAGAACCCTGTAATTGCTCTTCTCTGTATGTCAGATCTAACAGTGGAAACCACAGTCACTTGACTATAACATTTGAATACGATGGGAATAATTGGATTCCGAGATGGCAGGGGCCAAGCAGCAGCACTCAACTGTCAAAGGCAAAGCGGGCACTGCTACTGTAATGCACAGCAGTGGCAAAGCAGCAATCACAATAGTCTGACTCATGTAGAGGTCTGAGATTGGCTAATTAATGACAGTGTTCCTAAAAGTGAAATTGATAGGAAGCCTACTGCATTTACTTAATTTATATAGGCAGAAAACTTGCAGATCAAATGAATGAAAGACTAATTTGAACAGAGAATCATGGTCCCTCAGTTAATTTCCAGACTTGAGCCAGTTTACAGACCCAGAACCCCTTGAATGCAGGGGAGGCTGGGTCCTGTGGAGAAGGGACTCTGCTACACTATCAATAATTTATGCTAATCTTTCTCCCATCCTTCTTCCCTAAGGACACCTTCGGACTTTACCACAGTAACTGTGCATTGGGGAAAGAGAAATGATCAGACATTTTGAGGACTACAAGACACTGGCTGTGAGCTGACATTGATTCCAGAGGATCCAAAATGTCATTGTGGTCCTCCAGTTAAAGTAGGGGTTTATGGAGGTCATTAATGGAGTTTCAGCTCAGATACGACTTACACTGGGTCCACTGGGTCCTTGGGCTCATCCTGTGTTCATTTTCCCAGTGCCAGAATGTATAATTGGCATAGACATAGCTGGCAGAACCCCAACACTGGCTCCCTGATGGGTAGGGTGAGGGCTATCATGGTGAGAAAAGTCAAATGGAAGCCATTAGAGCTGCCTTTACCTAGAAAAAATAGTAAATCAAAAACAGTAGTGCATCACTCGAGGGATTGCAGAGATTAGTGCCACCATCAAAAACTTGAAAGAGACAGAGGTGGTGATTCCCACCACAACCCCATTCAACTCTGTTTGGCCTGTGCAGAAGACAGATGGATCTGGGAGAATGACAGTGAATTATCGTAAGCTTAACCAAGTGGTGACTTCAATTACAGCTGCTGTACCAGATATGGTTGCATTACTTGAGCAAATTTAACACATCTCCTGGTACCTGGTATGCAGCCATTGACTTGGCAAATGCCTTTTTCTCCATTCCTGTCCATAAGGCCCACCAGAAGCAATTTACCTTCGGCTGTCAAGACTGGCAATATACCTTTACTGTCCTATCTCAGGGGTGTATCAACTCTCTGGCTTTGTGTCATAATCTTATTTGGAGAGACCTTGATCGCTTTTCACTTCCACAATATATCACATTCATCCATTACATTGATGACATTATGCTGATTGGATCCAGTGAGCAAGAAATAGCAACAGACTGAACTTATTGGTGAGACATTCATGTGCCACAGGATAGGACATAAATGCAACTAGAATTCAGGGAACTTCTATCTCAGTAAAATTTCTAGTGGTCCAGTGGTGTGGGGTCTGTCGAGATATTCCCTTTAAGGTGAAGGATAAGTTGTTGCATTTGGCCCCTCCTACAACCAAGAAAGAGGCATACCACCTAGTGAGCCTATTTGCATTTTGGAGGCAACACGTTCCTCATTTGGATGTGTTACTCTGGCCCATTTTTGAGTAAATTAAAAGGCTGCCAGTTTTGAGTGGGGTCCAGAACAGGAGAAGGCTCTGCAGCAGGTCCAGGCTGCTGTGCAGGCTGCTCTGCCACTTGGGCCATATCACCCAGCAGATCCAATGCTGCTTGAGGTGTCAGTGGCCAAAAGAGATACCGTTTGGATTCTCTGGCAGGCCCCCATAGGTGGATCACAGCAGAGGCCTCTAGGATTTTGGAGCAAGTTCCTGCCATCTTCTGCAGAAAACTACTCTCCTTTTGAAAGACAGCTCTTGGGCTGTTACTGGGCTTTGGTAGAAACTAAACATTTGACTTTGGACCATCAAGTCACCATGCAACCTGAACTGCCTGTCATGAACTGGATGCTTTCTGACACATCTAGCCATAAAGTGAGTCATGCACAGCACCATTTCATCATCAAATGGATATAGTATATACATGATTGGGCTCAAGCAGGTCCTGAAGGCACAAGTACGTTACATGAGGAAGTGGCTCAAATGGCCATGGTCTCCACTCCTGCCATGCTGCCTTCTCTCCCCCAGCCCGCACCAATGGCCTCATGGGAAGTTCCCTATGATCAGTTGACAGGGGAAAAGAAGACTACAGCCTGGTTCACAGATGGTTCTGCATGATATGCAGGCACTACCCGAAAGTGGACAGCTGCAGCACTACAGCCCCTTTCTAGGACATCCCTGAAGGACAGTGGTGAAGGGAAATCTTCCCAGTGGGCAGAACTTTGAGCAGTGCACCTGGCTGGCTGAGCACTTTGCATGGAAGAAGAAATGGCAAGATGTGTGGTTATATACTGATTCACAGTCTGTAGCCAATAGTTTGACTGAATGGTCAGGGATTTGGAAGAAGCATGATTGGAAAATTGGTGACAAATCTGGGGAAGAGGTATGTGGATGGAGCTCTGAATGGTCAAAAACTGGAGATATTTGTATTTCATGTGAGTGTGAAGCAATGAGTGCCCTCAGCAGAGGTGGATTTTAATAATCAAGTGGATAGGATGTCCTGTTCTGTGGAGACGACTCAGCCTCTTTCCCTAGCCACCTGTCATCATCCAATGGGCCCATGAAAAAAGTGGCCAAGGTAGCAGGAATGGAGGTCATGCATGGGCTTAGCAACATGGACTTCCACTCACCAAAGCTGACCTGGCTACTACGGCCACTGCTGAGTGCCCAATTTGCCAGCAGCAGAGACTAACACTGAGCCCTCAATATGGCACCATTCCTCAGGGTGATCAGCCAGCTACCTGGTGGTAGGTGTATTATGTTCAACCTCTTCCATCATGGAAGGGGCAGAGGTTTGTCCTCACTGGAATAGACACTTGCTCCCAATATGGGTTTGCCTATCCTGCATGCAATGCTTCTGCCAAGACTACTATCCATGAACTCACAGAATGCATTATCCACCATCGTGGTATTCCACACAGCATTGCTCTGACCAAGGCACTCACTTTATGGCTAAAGAAGTGCAGCAGTGGGCTCATGCTCACGGAATTCACTGGTCTTACCATTCTCATCATCCTGAAGCAGCCAGATTTAGAATGGTGGAATGGCCTTTTGAAGTCACAATTATAATGCCAACTAGGTGAAAATACTTTACAAGGCTGGGGAAGAGTTCCCCAGAGGCCATGGATGCTATGAGTCAGCATCCAATGTATGGTACTGATTCTCCCATAGCCAGAATTCATGGGTACAGGAATCAAGAGGTAGAAGAGGATGTGGTACCACATGCCCTCACCCCTAGTGATCCGCCAGCAACATTTATGCTTCCTGTTCCCCTGACATTACATTCTCCTGGCCTAGAAGTTTTAGTTCCAGAGGTAGGAACGGGGCCGCCAGGAGACACAACAATGATTCCACTAAACGGGAAGTTAAGACTTCCACCTGGACACTTTGGGCTCCTCCTACCTTAAGTGAACCAGCTAATAAGGGAGTTACAGTGCTGGCTGGAGGGAGTGACCCAGACTATCGTGATGAGTCAGTCTACTGCTCCACAATGGAGGTAAGGAGGAGTAAGCGTGGAATACAGAGGATCCCTTGGGGCGTATTGCTTAGTATTACCATGCCCTGTGATTAAGGCCAATGGGAAACTACAACAGCCCAATCCAGGCAGGACTACAAATGGCCCAGACACTTCAGGGATGAAGGTTTGGGTCACTCCACCAGGAAAAAAACAAACAAACAAAAAACATACTTGCTAAAGGCAAAGGGAATGCAAAATAGGTAGTAGAAGAATACAGTTATCAATACCAACTACAACTGGCCACGTGACCAGGTGCAAAAATGAAGACTGTAATTGTCATGAGTCTTTCTTTTGTTAAAAATATGTTTGTGCATGTATACACTTGTACTAATATCTTCATTTTATTTCCTTTTCCTTTATCATGTGACATATTTATTGACTTTATATCAGCATTTAAGTGGTTTTATTTTTTGAGACAGTCTCACTGTCACCCAGGCTGTAGTGCCATGGTGCGGTCTCGGCTCACTGCAATCTCCGCCTCCTGGGTTCAAGCAATTCGCCTACCTCAGCCTCCCGAGTAGCTGGGATTACAGGCATGCACCACCACGCCCAGCTAATTTTTTTTGTAATTTTAGTAGAGATGGGTTTTCATCACGTTGGCCAGGATGGTCTCGATCTCCTGACCTTGTGATCTGCCCACCTCAGCCTCCCAAAGTGCTGGGATTACAGGCATGAGCCACTGGGTCTGGGCCGTTTAAGTTGTTTTTAATTTTATGAAATAGTATTTAGGTTGGGGAATTGGTGTATTTTCGGTTGTATGAAGGATAGTTGAATCATGTTAGGCACAATTATGACATTATTGTCTTTATTTGAAGATTATATATGATCTCAGGAGATATGTTTTTGTTCAAGTTGACAGTGGGCAGACTTGTGATAGTTAATACTGAGTGTCAACTTGACTAGACTGGAGAACGCGAAGTATTCATCTTGGGTATGTCTGTGTGGGTGTTGCCAAAGGAGATTAACATTTCAGTCAATGGGCTTAGAAAGGCCAACCCACCCTTAATCTGGGTGGGCACCATCTAATCAGCTGCCAGTGAATATAAAGCAGGCAGGAAAATGTGAAATGGTTAGACTGGTGTAGCCTCCCCACCTACATCTTTCTCCCATGCTGGATGCTTCCTGCCCTTGAACATCAGACTCCAAGTTCCTCAGCTTTGGGACTCTAACTGGCTTCCTCACTCCTCAGCTTGCTGACAACCTATTGTGGGACCTGGTGATCATGTGAGTTAATACTATTTAATAAACTCCCCTTTAAATACATACATCTATCTTATTAGTTCTATTCTTCTTTAGAACCCTAATATAGTAACCAAATGGTTGAAGATGCAAATATCTGACATTATTTCAGTTAATATATGAAGAAACTATGGAACTAAAATATCACCATTTTGAAATCTCTTATAGATTATTTTTCATCTATCAATGGCTGATAATATCACAGAAGAGATAAGTATGTATCTATCACAATGTAGTGTGCTACTGAGCTGGCACAACCTCACAAAAATATACAACCCATTTTTTGGTTACGTAGGACATTTTCCACAGGTCCAGGGTTAAATCCTACACCTCAGAATAGTTCAGAGGTAAATAAAATGAAAGCCGGCAGAGAAAATGCCTGCATTGTCTGTGGCGGGAGGAAAGATCTTTTCTTCTTTTCCTATCTCACTTTCTAATCCACTTACTTCCTTATTACTCTAAACACAACCACCATCCTTAGTTAACTACTGCACTTATCAGAAGACGGGCAACAGACAGTAGATGTGTATGAATTTGTGTAAATATACACACACTGTATTCCTGTGTTTCTTATGTAATCTTAGTCACAATTTATTCTCTGAGGGCAAAAACCTCCTCCAGTGTTTCATCTCCTAATCCTCCAGAGCACATAAAACAGGCTTCTATGGACCATGGGTGGGCACTTGGTGAAATTTATGAATTAACTGGGAAGGTTACTGTAGAGAATATTATCGTTTGCTCAGTCCTTCCAGGAAATAAGGATTTGATTTTTATGAATAGGGTATATTAAGAAAAAGCTCCCTCGATGGGTTTCACAATGTTATTTTCTTTACTAACCTAACATATTCATAATCTCAAAACACAATTCTCCGCATTTAATGATGAGAAACCAATGGTAAAAGATTTAAGAGATTATCTTTTATGGCAGGAAACAATTATCTTACACAGGAATTCCATTTTGTTATGAGCGGGAAAGAATCTCAATACATGTAAACAGATCTGTACAAGATTTAGTAGGTTTTTTTTTGTACTGACACAGGCATCATCAGAATCTAAGGCTTTCCTTAATTTCCTTGAAGTATAAAAGGGGCAGAAATAGGAAACTGGATGTGTCCTGTTGGAAAATAAACACATACATGCATGTGTTTTACACTGGGCTTTTCAAAGCAAAATATTGGTGTAAGTAGTATGGTCTTTCATTGCAGATACCTCTCTCCTGTCCAGTGTTCATACAATCAAGGCTTGTGCCAAAACATCGTTTCATGAAGCACTTAGACTTTTGCCATAATGAAGATCTATGAATCTTGTAAGGTCAGTGTGAAGGTTATCAATACAGATCCAGAGTCTGCAAATCAATCCTAGCCAACTGAGTTGTAGGATGGCTATTAGAAGAACACTGTTGTCGGCAGAATTATAACTAACGAAGAAAAATAATGACTTTCTCAACCAGAGTGCACAAAGTGACTGGGCCATTAACAGGCTGCACAGAACCAGCATGAATTGTGATTTCCAAGACGTCTCAGAAAAGCCAAGTTTGTATTATTCTTTACTATTGACTGTGAGGTTCACAGTATAAACAACTTTGTTTGGACTTTTTCTAGCTATTTTTCTCATTAGTCTTATCTTATAAATGTAATTTCAGTGCCTACCTGCAATAAGAAAAAGGACTCGTGTTCAATGAGTTATTTGCAATAACTCAAAGAGATCAATATAGAAATCAGCAACTACCAAACTGTTCTATTACTTTAATGAATATTTAAAATCTACATTTATAATAAAATTATGAAACCTGTCACCTCTAGTAATTCTTAGCAGATAATAAGCCAATGAAAAAGTTGTGTTTAAAGGCTGTCAATAACATTTAGGTGTGGACACTCATATCAGGCAGATCCTCAGATTCACCCAATAACAAACAGTTTGATAAAATACAGCTAATAAATTGTTACTGGGAGTGTTGACACATAGTAAGAACATATTTTTCACAGATAATACAATTATTACATTTCATGAGGGCTGGAATTGTTTTGATGAGAAAAGTAGGCAGAATAATAAAAGTTTTGGGGAAGATAGACAATATTTTTTTCAAATCAACTTTAAGGTATTATTTACAGACAATAAGATGTACCCATTTTAAATGTAAAGTTTGATGGGCTTGACAGACAGACACATACGTAGCTATCACTCAAGGAAGACATGAAACCTTTCGAACACCCTAAAAAGATGCCTCATGCCATTTTGCATTTATTCATCCTCCCACTGGCAACCAGTCATCTAATTTCTGTCCCTTTATTTTTCCCTTTTCTAGAATTTCATTTAATTGGTGTCATACAAATGTACAGAATGTAACCGTCTTTTGTTCAGCTTAATGTGTTTGAGATTCATCTATGTTTTGGCATGAAAAGTGCTTTATTCCTTTTTATTGCTAAGTGGTGACCACTGGGCATATCTTTCAAATCTATTTGAGCAGGTGTTTTTGACTATAATAAGAATGTAGTGAACTCAGAATTTTCTACCTTATTAACAGTTAGCTGCTGATTTTTGATTAAGTGTATCTGACTGTCATCACCACAAAAAGGTCCATATGGTCAGACTGACCATGATTTTTGTTAAACCGATACAAGAAAATGATATTTCAAAGCTTAAAGAATGGGGAAAAAGACTAAGTTGGTATGATTATAAGGGCCAGCGGTGCATCACCACTGTTATAGCAGGTACACTGCCTAAAAATGCTTTCCTTTTGTAAAAGTCATTCTTTATTTACCCTATCAGATGAGCTTTCTTTTATATTTAAGCATTTTTCATGCCTCATTAAATATGATAAGAAACCATCTTCATATCAACTTCTGGCTTTTTATTTCCTGTCCTTTGCAAGTTGGCATGGTTCTTTTGTGTTCCTTAGGGACACTGGATTTTTGATATAATTATTTTAAAGTTAAAACACGGTATTTTTGCCATATTAAAGATTAAAAAGGTTTATATATCTTAAACATAAAATTAAAAAACTTATGGGAAAAAAAAAAAAAAAAAAACAAAATCCCTAGTCTGAGAAACTCTGATATGTCATCTACCTTTGTCAGCAAACCTCTGCAATTAACTTAAAAACCAAAGTTCATCCATATAGATATGAATTGGATCCTAGCAGGGGAAAAAAAAAGTGACTAGTTAGAACAGCAATTGTGGAAGATTTTTTTCATTTACTTTTTTATATCACCAATAAGTTTGTATAATAAGCATAATGTTTAAAAATATACTTAGAGACCAAAAGAATTCTCAGTCAAAAAATTAGAACAAAAATATGAGCTAGAATAAAGTATTTTTGAATTTCTTCTCATGAAAAGAAAGTTGAAAAGTAGTTTGTGCTATTAAATCACTAGTGTTATATTTGCAGAAAATGAGTCAAAATGGTTTAATTGAGTAAGCAGGGACTCAGTGAGGATGTGGTGTGCAAAGCAAATTCCTTGCTCCCATTGGCCTCATGTTCTAGTGTGTGGTGAAAATGAGAGGCAACAAACAAAATAAAAACCAGATATATCCATATTATAACGTTAGAGACGAAGACATGTAAAGCAGGGTCAACATGATAGGGTCCATCTTAAACAGGGTGGTCAGGAAGAGGCTCTCCAAGAAAAGACCTGAGGAAGTGAACTTTGTGAAAATCTGGGAGAAAAGATACCAAGCAGAGGGAAGAGTAAGGGCAGTTTATTCCCTCAATGTGGCCTACATGATTCTGGTGATTATGGTCCAATAGGGTCTGGATTATGGATTCTCAAAATAAATGAAAATCACATAATCAAACCGCAATCACACATATAAACACATGCACTCTCTCTACCCTCCGCCTCAACAAGCTGACCAAGAATGTAACTTAGCTAAATGGTTCTCATACCGTCATGTGCACAAGAATTGCCTGGAGATCCTGCTAAAATCCAAAAGTGAATATGGCAGGACAATTGGTAGTCAGCCAAGAATTTAGCTCTCATTTTTCATTGGGGGTGATCAGGCTTCAACCTTCTTTGAGCATAGTTTAAACTTTCAGTAAAGGACAGTTTGCTGGTATGGATCCAGTATTTGCTATACTATCTTTGTAACTTTTCTGTAAGCCTAAAACTATTCTGAAATTAAAAGTTTATTTAAAAAGAAGCAAGCCTGCCATTCTGATGATTTCTGAAACTGGGTGCGGTGACCTCCAGCCTCTGACTCATAATGATTCCCCTCCTTCCTTCCTGCATTGGGCTTTATAAAGGAAGAAGTATTGAGGTTTTTATTTGATCATTTAATATTTTTAATTCCGAGTCTGTGGTCTACGTTTCCTGCGACTCAGTTTTCTCCATCTATGAAAGTGAAGGGATAGACGACAGTATGAAAAGATACCTTAGGCAACAATGAAAAAACAATCCTATGTTTGGCAATAAGAACTTCTAAGATTTGGTTCTCACCAACATACACCAAATACCTCCAACAGCAAAAGGCAAATTGGTTGGCCCCAGTCTCCATGTGAAAGTCAAAACTGACCTGTCTCTGGGTCCCTCTGTCAAATCACCTCATTGACTTCACTTTTTTTTTTTTTTTTTTTTTTTTAAATAATCACCATGGCCAGGCATAGTGTCTCATGTCTGTAATTCTAGCACTTTGGGGGAGACTGAGGCAGGAGGATCCCTTGAGCCCAGGAGTTCAAGACCAGCCTGGGTAACAGGCAGACCCTATTTCTATTTAAAAAAAAAAAAAAAAAAAAAAAAAAAAAAACCCATAAATAAATTAAATAACCACCCTGCCATGCTAGCAATTTCTGAGTCTTCCAGACAATGTTGGTATTTTATAAGACAGGCCTCCAGAAACTCTTGCAAAGCCCTGTCAGGGCATTCTCAGCTCATCTCTGAGGCACATAATCTTTTATCTTTGATGTCAGAAAAAGTGAATGGAAAGATCCATCAAGTGACAATAAGGAAAAAAGAAAACGTCACACTTGCACTAAGAACCTTTTTAAAAGGTCTATTGTTTTTCTATCTTGGTATAGCTTTACATGTGGATTTTTCCTCCATAAAAGAGGCAAGTACACAGTCAAAGACACAAAAGAAAAATCCTGTTGTCTAGCTGTATATCCTAGAAGACTATTTCCAGCATTGTTTATCTTGGCAATGCTAGCACATGTTGAAATGAATTAGAATAATAAAGGTAAGATCTTTAGGGAACATATACATATTTGTACCCTGAGGAAGTAAATATAGTAACTACAGTGGTTCCAAAGTGCAAGTTTTTGGTGGGGGGGGGGCATAAGAAAAAATAAATAGCAGTTATGATAGAGTCAGAAATCTATGAATTAACTTGAGATAACACTAGAAAAACAGATACACGCTTCCAAACTTTCGCTGTTAGAGATATTTACGATAAAGTGGCCTGAAATCTGTGTGAATGCCAAAAGGAATGAACATCATTTCTGCCTAGAAGTTGTCACTATGTTCTCCAGAAATACTTCCCTGTGCCTGATGAATTCCCCAACTTACAAGTTGTCTGATCAGAGGTAAAGCCTACCTTCCACCATCCAAGTTGAAATTACTAGATACCCACAAAGCATTATTTGCAGTTTTAACAACCTAGGCCTCATCAGACAGACAAACCCACTCCAGCTGTGAAGCATGGGAAGCAGAGGAGCTGGGATAGCGGGGAATCATCTCCAGCAGCAGCAGCAGCCCCCAGTGTTCGGGGACCACAGCAGCATGGTGCTACAATGGAGTGTTCTGTCCACTGCACAAGTTGTAAAATTTAATGTTTGGGATGGAATGGCAGTGACCTCACCAGATCTACTTTGTGGTATAGTTTTAGATGTCTAGTATCCAGATGAATTGGGCTACCTGATTTCAGTGAGGATACCACAATCCAGCCCTTGTAGGATTTCTGTGAGCTGTCCAATATTCTTGCAATAAACTTTTCTTTTAAATCAAGATTGCCTGTTTTTCTTCCAGCAGCATCTTAACTGATACAGAAATAGCTGCAGGCAATAAACTCCCAAAGAAATAGAAAGGAATCAGATTGATTACACAGCCTGGTGGAGGTAAAAGGCAATGAAAATTCAGCTAGCATTGAAAAATTGGGAGGGGAAGGCACTCTGGCTGACTCAAAACCAGCAGAAGTGAAACAACTGATTTCATTATTTCCCCATAGTCACCGAGAATGAAGTGCCCACTGAGTCATTATGGCCTTAGAGCAGTTTCTCAACCTCAGCACTATTAACATTTGAGGATGGATCATTTTTTGTTGTGGGGCTATCCTATGTATTGTAGGATATTTAGCAACATTCCTGGCCTCTGCCTACTAAATGCCAATAGTACCTCCACACTCAGTAATAACAACTAATGTCTTCAGATATTGCCAAATGTCCCTAAGGGCGACAAAATTGCCCCTGGTTGAGAAGCACTGTCATAAAGAAAAAGAAGAAGCTGATGAATCAAAATGACTTTGGGGTGGGTAACTTAATAAAAGGGAATGACAATCCAAGAGGATGGATAGACAGCCAGGGACTCTGACTTTGCCAAAAGACTCCTTTATCTCATACAGCTCTAAAGGTCAATCTCAAGCTTGAACCATGCTCCCAACCCAGTGGGCCAGAGGTACTCAAAGAGCTGCAAATGGGAGGCCATATGGAAGCTGTGGACCCTGGTTTATAGCATCTGCCAATTTCCATACAAGCTAGCTCCTGCATGCCACGTGTCATGGCCAATTTCCCCCTTATTCCCTTTCTGCTTTCTTCCCTTCTGTTCTATAGGTAGTAAGCACACCCTGACAAAACTCCTACTCACCAATCTCTTAGAGTCTGCTTCCAAGGGAATCCAACCTGCAACCAATGTGACTCAAGAGTGGTGAGCCCCAAGAAGGGAGGATAAACTCCCATTATTGAGAGAAAAGACTTCACAGTTCAAATCATGAAGAGCCTACTTCACCATACACAGTGGTTTGGAATTTATCTCAGAGTCAATGAGGAGATAGTGAAGGGTTTTAAGTAGGACACTAACAAGACTAAATAGTTTAGGAAGGTTATCCTGAAGCAGAACAGAGACTAAAATAAAGTGGCAATTACTGTTGTGATTGATCCAGCTGGGACAGCTGGAGTTGGGCTAGAGAGGAAAGTCCAGAATAAATTGAAAGGGTTTGATGATTAAGTAAGCATGAGGTTGGGGGAGAAAGAAGAGTCAAAGATTAAGATTACCCCTAGTTTGGGAGAGTGGTCAGCTGAGATCACGGCACAGAATTTAGAAGGAGGAATTTTCAACGTGTTGAATTTAAGGTATAGCCACATGGACTATGAAGGTAGAGATATTCAGCAGGGGTATATGTACGGTCACGGGCAACACAACAGCCTTTCGGTCCACAACGGATCACATACACAACAGTGGTCCTTTCAGATTATAATGGAGCTGATATAGTTCGATCACTCAGCATTTACCAAACTTTTTGTAGATATTTTAGAGTGTACTCCTATTAAAAAAAAAAAAACACTAACCGGGATCAGGCATGGTAGCTCATGCCGGTAATCCCAGAACTTTTGAAGGCTAAGACTGGAGAATTGCTTGAGTGCAGGAGTTTGGGACCAGCCCGGGCAACAAGCGAGACCTTTCCTCTACAGTAAATAAATAAATAAAATAAAAAGCTAACTGTAAAACAGCCTCAGGCAGTTTCTTCAGAAGGTCTTTCAGAGGCATCGTTGTCGTAGATGATGTCCAGTCCTCCACAAGTGTTATTGCCCCTGAAGACCTCCCAGTGGAACAGGATGTGGACATGGAAGACAATGCTATTGATAATCCTGACCCTCCACAGGCCTGGGCTAATATGTGTTTGTATCTTATGTTCTTAACAAATAAGTTTAAAAAGTAAAAAAAAGAAAGTTAAAAATAGAAAAAATCTTATAGAGGAATGGAAAGAAAATATGTGTGTAAAGCTATACAATCTGTGTTTGAAGCTAAGTTTTATTTCAAAAGTCAAAAAGTTTTCAAAAACTTTATAAAGTAAGAAAGTTACAGTAAGCTAAGGTTAATTTATTATTATTGAAGATGGAAAAGTTTTATAAACAGTGTCGCCTAAGTATGCAGGCTTTATAAAGTCTCCAGCAGTGTACAGCAACGGCCTAGCTCCTTGCTTTCACTCACCACTCACCCACTGACTCACCCAGAGCAACTTCTTGTCATGAAAGTTCCATTCATGGTAAGTGGCCTATACAGGTGTACCTTTTTAAATCTTTTATACCATATTTTCACTGTATCTTGTCTATGTTTAGATACGTTTTGATACAAATACCATTGTGTTACAATTGCCTAGGAGCAATAGGCCATACCATATAGCAGAGTAGTAGTGTAGCAAACTAGCTCATCTAGGTTTGTGGAAGTACACTCTATGATGTTCACACGATGACAAAATCACCTAACGAAGCATTTCTCAGAATGTATTCCTGTCCTTAAGCAAAGTATAGCTGTATTTAGAGATACAGGCAGCCCTCCACATCTGAGTTCCGTATCTATGGATTCAATCGACCATGAATCAAAAATATTCAGAAAAAATTGAATTGTGTCAGTACTGAATATGTAAAGACGTTTTGTCATTCCCAGACAACACAACAACTATTTACATTGCATTCACATGTTGTTATAAATAATCTAGTGATGATTTAAATATATGGAAGCATATATATAGGTTATATGCAAATATTATATCATTTTCTATCAAAAACTTAAACATCCATGGATTTGGGTACCTGCAAAGGGTCCTGAAACCAATCCCCCATGGATACTGAGGAAGGACTAGATATACAAATGACTATATATGTAAGTAGTCTGTATATATAAAACATTACTTATATTAATACCCTCCTAGATCAAAAGCAAGGTTATATAAATTCATACATTACAACAGGATAAAAAACAGATAAAAAGTTTAGGCAAGGGAAGTTAAGGTGAATTTTATACACAAAGGGAGACCTAAACAGCTACAAACAGGCCACAAAATATCTCCTGAATTGCCTAGTGGCAAACCAGAGGGAAACTCTTATGTTTTTTTTTTTCTTCACAGTTTTGTTCTTGTTGCCTAGACTGGAATGCAATGGCGCAGTTTCGAATCACTGCAACCTTCACCACCCCGGTTTAAGCAATTCTGCCTCAGCCTCCCAAGTAGCTGGAATAACAGGTGCCTGCCACCATGCCTGGCTAATTTTTTTTTATTTTTAGTACAGACAGGATTTCACCATGTTGGTCAGGCCAGTCTTGAACTCCTGACCTCAGGTGATCCACCTGCCTTGGCCTCCCAAAGTGCTGGGATTACAGGAATGAGCCACCGTGCCGGGCCCTGTTATGATTTTTATTGTTATCGTTTCTATTTTGGTCTTAAAGGTTCTCTGGCAACAGTGGCCATAAATCAAGTTGGCCACACTCCAGGACAGTCTTGAGCAGGAGGGGAAGTTAGCTTCCAGTGTGGTGGTCAGGTGAGACACAACAAAGACATCAAATTAAAATGCATAAAACAGAAGAAAAAACGTATCACTTACAGATCCAGAGAGGTCAGGGGCGCGCACTGAAAGTCCAGAGGCAGCATGAAGCTCGACCATCGGGTGGTGAGAGAGAGGCGCTGTGGGATGACGCCTTTATTAAGGCCCGTGAGCATGCGCACTTGCGTTTTCCCAAGGGAGTTGCGGATTGGCTAATGTAAGAAAAGCACGTGCGAAGAGGGAAAACTTATTTGAGTGACTCCGGTGTTGACCACTAGGTTTTATCGCGGTTAGCAGCTGCGGAGGTTTTGGGAGAGCAGAATGAGGAACAAGTGGGCTCAATTGTTTACAACCACGCAGGGAGGGGACGTTTTAACTGGGCCAAAGGTAGTGCAGTACCACTGGGTTTGAAACAACTTAGGGCTGAAAATGGATGCTGAGGCAGCAACTATATTAAAGTTATAACAGAAACACAGTCAAGCACATAGTTCCGTGAGACTCTAGGTTAAAAGCAAGTCAATGCTTCAGAGAATCACCTGTCTGGGGGTAGTGAGCGCTGAGGGGAAACACCTTCAAGGCAAACCAGCAGTTGCATACAGAGAAAAGGAGGTTTAGAAGACGGGCTTTCATTAGAGATGAAGATGTGGGAACCAAAGAGTGTGGGTGCTAGTGATGACCACAGGCACAGGGAGAGAGTGTAATAGTAAGAAAAGGACCAGAGATGGAACCCTAGGCAACACTGGCATTGAAAAGGAAAGCTGGAGAACCAGGGAAAGAGAAAGAACAGGGAAAATTAAGCTGCCCAAGGTATCACAGCAGATACAGGCCAGGCACAGTGGCTCACGCCTGTAATCCCAGCACTTTGGCAGCCTGAGGCGGGTCGATCACCTGAGGTCAGGAGTTCCAAGACCAGCCTTGCCAACATGGTGAAACCTCGTCTCTACTAGAAATACAAAAATTAGCCGGGTGTGGTGGAAGGTGTCTATAATCCCAGCTATTTCGGAGGCAGAAGCAGGAGAATCCCTTGAACCCGGGAGGCAGAGGTTGCAGTGAGCTAAGATTGTGTCACTGCACTTCAGCCTGGGCAACAAGAGTGAGACTCTGTCTCAAAAAAAAAAAAAATTGTGGATATACTGCTGTTTGGGAATAATTGCAAGTATATTTTCTAATTCCATTGTCTATGGAATGAAAGCAGAAACCATAGTCTTGAAATCTACCAATAATAGCCTTCAAATGCTTGTCTGGGGGAAAAAAATTCAGCAATCTCCTATCTTCAAAAACACAGGAAAGGCCACTGTCATTAACATAACCTCAAATACAAAGGAGTATTAGATTATATCAATGATACCATGGCTATTATGATATGACTAAAGTGACTGGCAGAGGCAGAATATCTACATAAATTATTAATAGTTTCTATCTTAACTCTGATTTTAAAGTAAAACATTTTACATTTATGTTCACATCAGGAATGACTGAGTATTCAGAAAATACTATTTTTGAGGAATAAGTTTCTTCCACCATCCTGTCTTAAAAGTATAAAACTTTTGTTCAGTGTTTTTTATTTGCCTCACAGCTTAAGTCCTCTCTAAATCCTACATAACAAAAGAATCTCTAGCTTTATCTATGGATTAGCTGGTAAATGAAATCAGGTGATCTCTGCCCGGCGGAAATGGGAGACCTGCCTACTCTCTGAGAAGGAAGGCTTGAGGGAATCAGTTCGAGAGGTCATGGCAGGCTCCGCTTTCCTTAAGCAGGGGGAGGAGATGAGATAACCAGGAAACACAAAGATATAAATAAAATGATAGCGCCTCCCTAATCCAAATAGTTTCTGTTAAGTCTCCAGCCAATGAAAATGTCATGGGGAAAAATACCCTATTTTACAACAGATTTTTAAAGAAAATAGGAGTAGGTTGTATGAGAAAGGAATGAACAGATGTAAAGCAGGCAACCATATGAAAAGCCCATTGGAGAGAACGGGATGATGAATACTCTGCAAACAGGTTGGGACAGCATGATTGATCTCCATCTCAGAATGGAAACCTACGATGCAGAAAATGAGGTTAAAATGAAAAATGAAGGAATCCTGACAAACAACAGAATAATGGATAATCTGTGTTTAAAGTAAGGACATAAATTAAAAGGTAGAGCCGAACTCTTCCTGTAAGGAATTCAAGAATCTACAGACAAGTCTTGGTGAGTCAGCAGATGTGGAATGCTTCCTCAGAGAACTTGGAATTTTTCTCTACCACAAGACAAACCATAGCTCTAGAATGAAATGACCCACTGCCTTTCTTAGTAAGCTGATGATGCTTTACTAGAAACAACAAAAAAACTTACCAAGAGAACAAGGGCAAGGAATGGAAGCCACTTAGATTTTTCTTTGTGGTAGAAGCAGAGGAATATTTAGGGTTCCCAGGAAAATAGTTGCATTTAGATGATATTACTTGCGGAAATTAAATAAAAGCAAACTAGAACCAAACTTGCTGTTTGATAATATTCTAATAACACTATTAATCATTAAAAGATCACCAGTTGGGCATGGTGGCTCACGCCTGTAATCCCAGCACTTTAAGAGGCTGAGGTAAGTGTATCACTTGAGGTCAGGAGTTGGAGACCAGCCTGGCCAACATGGTGAAACCCCATCTCTACCAAAAAATACAAAAATTGGCCAGGCGTGGTCTTGCATGCCTGTAATTCCAGCTACTCGGGAGGCTGAGGCACAAGAATCACTTGAACCCTGGAGACGGAGGTTGCAGTGAGCCAAGATTGTGTCACTGCACTCCAGCTGGGTTGACAGATTGAGACCTTGTCTCAAAATCACCTACCAGGTGCCAGGCAGGGTGGTAGGTATGATTTTCCTTTCTACGAATGGAGAAACAGGCTTAAAGTAGACAGTCGATGAAGACAACTGTCAGAGAATGGGATTAATTAATATATGGGTCAGACTTCTGATAGCCTAACAAGGGCACAGTGTGCTTCATAATCCTACAGTATATATTAAAGGGAAGGAGTGTTTTCCTACCCTTAGAAGAATAAGTATCTTCATTTTCCTATTCCCATTTCTCAATATTAATATGATCATGAGCTTTCCGGAAAAAGTTATTAAAAAGCTACAGTTTCATTATGTTAACACTTTTTGTTAGCACAAACCTTTTTTTAAAAAAAAAAAAAAAAACAAGAACAGCATCAGGTAGATATTTTCTTTATTTACTTAAATAAATTTTATGGCTATTATATTTCAATTTTTTATAACATAAAATTTTATTGAATCATATATACAGAAAATATGTATACACATAAAAGGATACAGATCAACGAATTTTCCCAAAATGAATACATCCTATATATAAGCTTTCCGATTAAAAAAAATAATAATACAACATGACCAGATGCCCAGACGTTCCCTTGTGCCCATTTGCTGTCACTAACGTCTCAAGGGTTAACAGTCATCTTAACTCCTAATGCAATTGTCCTAGTCTGTTTTCTGTTTCTATAACAATGCAACAGACAGGATAATTTATAAAGAAAAGAAGAGTATTTCTTATAGTTTTGGAGGCTGGGAAGTCCAAGATTATGGCATCAGCATCTGGCGAGGGTCAGTCAGTCCAAGCAGGAGGACAAGAACAAAAAAGTCAAAGAGAGCTTGCCTTTATAACAAAGCCACTCCCACACTAACAAACTCAGTCCCGTGACAGTGACATTAATCTATGCATGAAAGCAGAGCCTTCAATAATCTGTTAATCCATTCATGAGAGCAAAGGGATTAACTTTCCAACATATCAACTTTTCGGGAACACATTTAAACCAAAGTGACAATAAATTAGTTGTGTCTGTTATTGAAGTTCATATAAATGCAGTTGCACAGATTCACGTATTATTGTACTGAGCTTTTCTCATTCAATGATCTCTGTATTTACGAGGATCATTCATATAGTTGGATATGGTTATAGTTCATTCATTTTCATTGTTGTACGGTATTCCACAATTTATCTATCCTACATTAATAGATACATGTTGTTGTTCTCAATTTTTGACAGGAAAAATGCTGCTATGAATACTTCTATGTGTCTTTTTGGCAGATATATGAGAGTCATTTGCAATCATTCAGACTTACTAGCTATACTTTTGAGGACTTTGAATGGAACTTAAAAGCATACAATCTCTCTTTTCAATGTGAATTCCTCCTATGTTATGTACCTAGACAATAAATCTTGCACATGGTCTAATGATATTTTTGGGCGTGGAATTATTATATTTTTAATTTTAATTTTGAGTTCTGAGATTCCTGTGCAGGACATGCAGATTTGTTACACAGGTAAACATGTGCCATGGTGATCTGCTATACCTATCAATGCATCACCTAGGTATTAAGCCCAGCATGCATTAGCTATTTTTCCTAACATACTCCTTTCCCCCTTTTGACTCCCAAGCAGGCCCCAGTGTGTGTTATTCCCCTCCCTGTGTCCATGTGATCTCATTTTTCAGCTCCTACTTAAAAGTGAGAGCATGTGGTGTTTGGTTTTCTGTTCTGTGTTAGTTTGCTGAGGATAATGGCTTCCAGCTTCATCTATGTCCCTGCAAAGGACATGATCTTATTCCTTTTTATATCTGCATAGTATTAGGAGTGGAATTATTAATATATACTCTGATCAACAATGTAGAAAGGTTTTCTTTATCATGATTTCAATTTCTTTAGGAGTGTTTACATATTTCATTTGTATTTGAGTCAGTTTTGTCAAGTTATAGACACACTCCCAGGAAATTATAACCATAATGATGACAAGACCGGCCATAATTGATGGAGCTGAGTCATAGCTGAGTGGTAGGAATAAGGGTTCATTATTTCACTCTCTTCATTTTTGTATAAGTTCAAAATTTTTCTTAACAGAATTTTTTAAAGTTCCCAGCCATGAGAACCATGACTTACATATAATATATTTTATAAATATGCTTTTGATCTACTTAATGTTAATTTTAAAAATTAAAAAGTGGGCCGGCTGCAGTGGCTTATGCCTATAATCTCAACACTTTGGGAGGCCAAGGTGGGTGGATCACTTGAGGTCAGGAGTTTGAGACCAGGCTGGCCCACATGGTGAAACCCCATCCCTACTAAAAATACAAAAATTAGCCAGGCATGGTGGTGCATGGTTGTGGTCCCAGCTACTCAGGAGGCTGAGGCAAGAGAATCACTCGAACCCTGAAGGTGGAGATTGCAGTGAGCTGAGATCACGCCACTGCATTCCAGCCTAGGCAACAGAGTGAGACTCTGTCTCAAAAGTAAAAAGATTAAAAAGTGAATTCAGGAGTCAGGTGAGGTGGCTCATACCTGGAATCTAGCGCTTTGGGAAGCCAGGACAGGAGGATTGCTTGAGGCCAGGAGTTTGAGAACAGCCTGGGCAATATAGCAAGACCCCATCTCTACAAAAAATACAAAAGTCACATGCCTGTAGTCCTAGCTACTGGGGAGGATAGGCAGGAGGATCACCCCCAGAGTTCAAGGCTGCACTGAGCTATAATCATGCTCAATGACTGCACCCCAGCCTGGGCAATACAGCAAGATCCTGTCTCAGTGAATAAATAAACTCAGCATTGCCGATATAAACTTGATACAACTTTTTAGATAATTTGGACACTTCCCATATCTATGTTTCCAGAGAAATACTTGGCAATTTTAACCTTTTAAGATACTTCAACTACTTTTTAGAATGAAGTGAATATGAAGAAAGAAATTATTTATATCAATTGCTAAAACATTACATAGCAAAGAATTTTAACAGCATGAAAAATGTCAGAATCTCCCATCTTCTTGCCAAGACCAAATCCTTAAGTCCATTTATGCAAGCTCGGCCTCTTCTGAAAATAGGTACTAGCATTCACAGCAACTTCATGTATAATTTCCTGTCTTGAGTCCCCTGCTACATACCCACTACAATGCATGTCACTCCCTGCAGAACAGGTACATACAGAACACTGTATGTACCTTTATATTAGTGATCCTGCTAGAGGAGCTGGCCCACAGTTGACTCTACATACATGGAAAGGTTAAGTATTACATAATGCCAGCTCCTACCTTCTTCACTGGCTTATGAGGAGGCTCCGGGATGATGAAAGTAAAAGCCTTGAAAATTGGATGTGTAATTGTGGTTACTTCTCTGCCCCAGGTAGAAAGCAGGCAGTTCTTATCTTTTGATTCTTTTTTCTTTTTTTTTTTTATTGTTTCACCTTTTCTATGGTGCTGAAGTTCTTATCTTTTGAAAGAAGCTTCTTTGAGTAGAGAAGGAGGCTCCTTCCCTTACCCGGTCCATCACCACGAGCCAATGAAGAGGCTCTCTGCTTTCTTTCTGTCTCTTCACTCTCGGCCAGTCGGGTCTAACCAGAATAGAATAAAGAGACTAAAGTCAAAAGGACACATGAAAAACCTCGCTTGCTGCCACTCATGCCATGGCTGTCTCTGTAGGGACACGTTACTCAGATTATTTGGGCATAAACTGGCACTTCAAGAGCATGGTGGGAACACATGGGCAGGTGCTATATCATTACTAAAAGGCACAAAATAATGGAGATTATTCTCTGTGGCCTTATTCAATTTAAGGTATAGCTATACCTCAAAGATATTGTGGGTTTGGTTCCAGACCACCACAATGAAGCAAATACTGCAATAAAGTGAGTCACACAAATTATTTGGTTTCTTAAGCATACGGAAGTTATATTTACCCTATACTGTAGTTTAAGAGTACAATAACATTATATTTAAAAAACAAGGTACATACCTTAATTATGAAATACTTTATTGCCAAGAAATGTTAAAGATCATCTGAGCCTTCACCAAGTTGTGTTCTTTTTGCTGATGGAGGGTCTTCCCTTGATGTTGATGGCACTAATTGATGGAGATGGTGACTGCTGAAGCTTGCAGTGGCTGTACAATTTCTTAAAATAAGACAACAATGAAGTTTGCTGCATCGATTGACTCTTCCTTTCAAAGGAGAGTTCTCTTAGCATCTGATGCTGTTTGATGGCATTTTACCCACAGCAGAACTTCTTTCAAAATTGGCTGAGTGCAATGGCTCACGCCTATAATCCCAGCACTTTGGGAGGCCGAGGTGGGCAGATCACTTAAGGTCAGGAGTTCAAGACCAGCCTGGCCGAATGGTGAATCCCCGTCTCTACGAAAAATACAAAAATTAGCCAGGCTTGGTGGTGGGTACTTGTAATCCCAGCTACTCAGGAGGCTGAGGCAGGAGAACTGCTTGAACCTGGGAGGCAAAGATTGCAGTGAACCAAGATCACACCACTGCACTCTAGCATGGGCTACAGAGTGAGACTCCGTCTCAAAAAAAAAAAAAAAAATGGAGTCAATCCCCTCAAACCGGTCACTGCTTTATCAATTAAGTTTATGGAATATTCTAAAACCTTTGTTATAATTTTAACAATGCTCATAGCATCTTCACCAGGAGTAGATTCCATCTCAAGAAACCACTGTATTTGTTCATCCCTAAAAAGCAACTCACCATCCATTCAATTCAATCTTATCTACAGTTTCTACTTCTAATTCTAGTTCTATTGCTATTTCCACCCTATCTGCAGGGACTGCCTCCAAGATTCTGAAGTCTTGAACCCTTCAGAGTCATCCATGAGGGTTGGAATCAACTTCTTCCCAACTCCTGTTAATGTGGATATTTTGACCTCCTCCCAATGAATCTTGAATGTTTTTTTTTTTTTTTTAAAGGGAGTCTCACTTCATCGCCCAGGCTGGAGTGCAATGGTATGATCTCGGCTCACTGTAACCTCCACCTCCCAAGTTCAAGAGATTCTCTTGCCTCAGCCTCCCAAGTAGCTGGGATTACAGGCATCCGCCACCACCTCCAGCTAATTTTATTTTTTTGTATTTTTAGTAGAGACAGGGTTTCACCATGTTGGCCAGGCTGGTCTTGATCTCCTGACCTCAAGTAATCCACCCACCTTGACCTCCCAAAATGCTGGGATTACAGGCATGAGCCACTGCACCTGGCTGAATCATGAATGTTCTTAATGGCATCTAGAATGGTGAATCTTTTCTAGGTTTTCAATTTACTTTGTCAGATCCATCAGAAGAATCACTACCTATGGCAGCTATATCCTTGTGAAATGTATTTCTTAAATAATAAGACTTGAAAGTCAAAATTACTCCTTGATCCATGGGTGCTATGTCAGCAGACATGAAAACATTTATATACTTATATATCTCTGTCAGAGCTCTCAGATGAGTGGGTGCATTGTCAATAAGCAGTCATCTTTGGAGAAAGATCTTTTTTGTGAAGCAGTGGTTCTCAATAATGGGCTTAAAATATTCAGTGAAGCATGCTGCAAACAGATGTGCTGTCATCCAGGCTTTGTTGTTCTGTTTATAAAGGATAGGCAGAGTAGATTTAGCATAATTCTTAAGGTCCCTGGGATTTTTGAAATGATGAATAAGCATTAGCCCCTAACAAGAGAGTCAAGCTTTGAAGCCAGACGTTGACTTCTGTTCTCCAGATGGCATCTTCTTCCAATAGAAGGCTGTTCTGTCTATATTGAAAACCTGTTGTTTAGTGTATCCACCTTCATCAGTGACCTTAGCTAGATCTTCTGGAGAACTTGCTGCAGCTTCTGCATCAGCACTTCCTGCTGCACCTTGTACTTTTATGTTGTGGAGATGGCTTCTTTCCTTAAACTTCATGAACTATCTTCTGCTAGCTTCACACTTTTCTTCTGCAGCTTCCTCACCTCTCTCAGCCTTCATAGAATTGAAGAGAGTTAGGGCCTGCTCTGGGTTAGGCTTTGGCTAAGAGAATGTTGTGGCTGGTTTGATCTTCCATCCAGACCACTCAAACTTTCTCCATATCAGCAATAAGGCTGTTATGCTTTCTTATCATTTGTGTATTCACTGGAGTAGCACTTTCAATTTCTTTCAAGAACTTTTTCTTTGCATTCACAACTTGGCTAACCCTTTGTGCAAGAGGCCTGGCTTTCAGCCTATCACAAATTTTGACATGCCTTCCTCGCTCAGCTTAATCATATGTAGTTTTGATCTAAAGTGAGATATGTGACTCTTCCTATAACCCGAACACTTAAAGGCTAGTGTAGGGTTCTTAATTGGCCTAATTCCAATATTGTTGTATCTCAGGGAATGAGGAAACTGAAGGAGAGGGAGAGTTAAGGGAAAGGCCGGGAGATGGAGCAGTGAGAACACACACAACACGTTAAGTTTGCCATCTTTTGTGAGTGTGGTTTGTGGCACCCCAAAACAATTGTAATAATAACATCACATATCATTGGTCACAGATAACTATAACAGACATAATAATAATGAAAAAATTTGAAATATTACGAGAATTACCAAAATGTAAAACAGAGACAAGAAGTGAATACATGCTGTTGGAAAAATGGTGTCAATAGACTTCCTTGATGTAGGCTTGCCATAGACATTCACTTTAAGGAAAAAAAAAAGAAAAATCCACGTGCAGCAGCTCACACCTGTAATCCCAGCACTTCAGGAGGCCAATGTGGCCAAATCTCTTGGGGTTAGGAGTTCAAGACCAACCTGGCCAACATGGTGAAATCCCAACTTTTCTAAAAATGCAAAAATTAGCCGGGTGTGGTGGCACAAGTCTGTAGTCCCAGTTATTCGGGGGGCTGAGGCAGGAGAATCACTTGAACCCAGGAGGGAGAGGTTGAAGTAAGCTGAGATTGCACCACTGCACTTCAGCCTGGATGACAGAGTGAGACTCCGTCCCAAACAAATAAACAACAACAACAACAAAATGCAGCATCTGTGAAATGCAATAAAGTGAAATACAGTTAAGCAAGGTATGCCTGTATCTTCTTACGTGTTCAATCTTTGAGTAGAAACACTACAAATTTCCAAATCTCAACCTCTCTGATCTCTTTGCTTTTTTTTTTTTTTTGGACAGGGTGGGTCTCTCTCTGTCTACCAGGCTGGAGTACAGTGGCATGATCATGACTCACTGCAGCCTCGAGCTCCCAGGCTCAGGAAATCCTCCCACCTCAGCCTCCCAAGTAACTGGGACCACAAGCATGTACCATTATACTTCACTAATTTTTTATTTTTTGTAGAGACAGTTTCTCGCTATGTTGCCCAGGCTAATCTTGAACTCCTAGCTTCAAGCAGTCCTCCCGCCTCGGCCTCCCAAAGAGCTAGGATTACAGGTGTGAACCACTGCACTTGGCCTTTTGCTTTTGATGAGGTAAGAAAAACTTGAGAGATTACTTTGTATTTCTCCTTCTTTTGCCCTTCCATCTTCAAGACAAAATAAAAGAATGAATATTATATTTCACAGGGATATGGAATTACTGCAGTTAAATTTGAGGTTGGTATTTAACATTCCAGTTTGTAATTTAAATTGATTCCTCTGTGCAGATCAAGAAACAAAAGAGGTTTTTCGAATGAATTCCAATGGAGTTCAATAACCAGCCATACTGGGCAGTTTTTTAAAGCCTCAAGTAAGAAGTAGTCTATACATACTGTTTTTGAGCTGTTCAGATGAATTTTTATGACTTCTCTTTTGTCTGGTAGATTTTTGTGTTTTTTGCATGGCATAAAGTGGATTAATTCAAGAGTTTTACACCCAGGAGCAGCTAAAGGATAATTTTACATTTGAATATATTGACATCCTTAAGTCCACTTCTTTCCTACTTTTTCAGCTCTACTTTTCATATGCTTCTGTTGTGATTCTGGCCACATTCTCTCATCCCTCCAGGAATACAAGTGCACAATTTTGCCAACTGTAGCTCGTAGGAGCTGATCATATATCTTGTAGCTCAGAAATGTTATTATAGCTTTCACAGAGGACCTCCCCAACCCCACTTTAGCCCCAAGATCAATATTCTCTTTAAGCCAAAAGTCAGTTCATCAGGAGAATCATGTACCAGATACACTTTATAAAATTTACCTGGCTATCAGATATATCTTACCAGAAATGTGTCACAGAGTCACATACATGTTGACAAGCTCTGTTTTCTTTGCTCAGTAGGTCATTAGTGTTTTTTGAAAAACTAGAGAGAAAAACAACTTCCCTTCCCATCCCTTTCCACTCATCTCTGTTCTCTAGGTCTACTTTGTCAGCTCAGTGCTGGCAGAGAATTGCTACTGGCTGTCTACACACACGGCAACCAGATCTGACCCATTTGTTTGTGTGCCCCTGAGATGGAGAGGAAGTCGGAGCTGTTCAAACTTAAGATTAGTTGGTTTGGTTCCCATTTCCACTATAAACTAGTTCATTTTGTTTTCTTCTCTCAATCACCCATTTTGATTAGTGAATGGAAGGTCACACGGTGAAGAAATTCATATGTCCTGAAATGGCACGTGTGTATGCACATGTGTGTATATTATGTGTGTTGTTTAGGTAACTTAGAAAAAGCATACTTGAAAGATAAACCAGTAAGAACTTGGAACTGATGTCCTGTAACTTGTTTTCCTGTTGCATTAAAAATTGGCTACAATCACGTACTTGCCAGTGGCCAGTTGAATTCAAAAGCAAAACATGCAAAATATGCATAGCACAGGCTGATACAATCCTTTCCCAGATTCCAGAGAACAGCTTGTGGTAGCTCTGTTTCATTAAAGGAAGCTTGGCTCTGTTGCAAGAATGGCTTGCTCATTCTACCGATGAATTAGCTGTATTAACGTGCCAGAAACAAAACAACAATTTGGGGATGATGTCTATAAAACTTAGTGTTTCATTCAAATGTGATTAACACAACCAAGATTTTTTGCCCTTGCTACTGTGAAATAACTCAGTCAGAGATTGAGTTCATAAGGGCTAATCTTCTGTCCACATTTTAAGAAGTGCACCCATTGATTTTCCTTCCTTTGTGTATTAGTCCATTTTGCATTGCTATAAAGAAATACCTGAAGATTGGGTAATTTATGAAGAAAAGAGATTTATTTTGGCCCACAGTTCTGCAGATTGTACAAGAAGCATAATGATGGTATCTCCTTCTAGTGACAGCCTCAGGAAGCTTCCAATCATGGCAGAAGGCGAAGAGGGAACAGGTGTTTCACATGATGAGAGATGGTGCAATAGAGAGGGAGGGAGGGAGGTCCCAGACTTTTTAAACAACCAGCTCTCACGTGAACTAGCAGAATAAGAACTTGCTCATCATCAAGGGCAGGGTATCAAGTCATTCATGAAGGATCCACCCCATAACCCAAACACCAAGCCCCACCTCCAGCACTGGGGGTTGCATTTCATTTTAGTTCAATGTGAGAACTGAAAGGCATAAATATCCAAGCCTTTGGATACCAGTTTTTGAGAGAGCCATAAAGAAGTCTCTTGTTTCTTCAGTTTGAAGATTTTTTAGTGAGGATCAGAGTATAGAATCTGTCACACTGGCTAGTAACCTGTGGATGCAGGGTACTCAGGGGATCGACAGCAATGCACATTTTTTAACAAAATAGCTATGAGATAGATACTGACTTTTAAAGTTGCACTGTGGTAAGTCAGAAGCTGTAAACATAGCCTTGTCTTTATACTTTGGGAATCAGTAGAGGATTGTGGTTAAATACGCACAAATGGGCGTCAGAATGATTCAAAGTTTTAACACTGCCTCCATCACTTTAGATTCTACTGGGAACTGAAGCTAGATGCTGGAGACTGCTTTTTGCTTCAATTTCTTATCGACCAACCTCACGAAGACATTGAACAACTTAGTTTAACCCTCTTCCCCTTTAGAAAAAAAGAGTGCGGCTCACTGCCAGTACTTGTTTAATTTTACATAAACACGCTCTTTGAAGCTGAAGCACATCTGACTGGTTTTCAATGTGAAAATAAATATAAAAACTGTTCTTGGAGTTATTTCTAAAAAGAACTAACATCAGAATTGTCTATTTTGGAAAAATTGGGTTCATTAAATGAATCTTTGGCCAACAACTGTTCCAGAATGATAACATCATGTGTAGGAATGCTATATTTTCTAGGATTTGACATTTTTAGCAATCGAGAATTACTGTATTTTGTTAACGGAAATACCACTACTAAAAACAGAATGCTATAGCTGTAATCCCAGCACTTTGAGAGGCCAAGGTGGGCAGATCACTTGAGGTCAGTAGTTCAAAACCAGCTTGGCCAACATGGTGAAACTTCATCTCTACTGAAAATATAAACATTAGCCAGCTGCAGTGGCTCGCGCCTATAATCCCAGCACTTGGGAAGCCAAGGTGGGCAGATCACCCAAGGTCAGGAGTTCGAGACCAGCCTGGCCAACATAGTGAAACCCAATCTCTACTAAAAATACAAAAAATGAGCCAGGCATGGTGATGGGCACCTGTAATCCCGGCTACTCGGGAGGCCGAGGCACGAGAATCACTTGAACCCGGGAGATAGAGATTGCAGTGAGCAGAGATCGTACCAGTAGGCAACAGAGTGAGAGTCTGCCTCAAAAAAAATAAAACCAGAATGCTATAATTAGAATGATATTTTTAAAGTCGATATACTAGAGCGATGCAAAATAATAATAAAAGCAAGACAGTTAGTGTTTAAGATATCTCAGGGTAAATGCTGCAGCTGCTAGCACCGCCGGCAAGTATTCTCGGGGAAAAGTGGAAAGGGTTTTAAGTAAAGCTCCTAATTCAAAGTAAGTGCTCAACAAATGGTAGCTATTCCACTATCTGCTTAACTGTTAAATGGGTATAATAATCACACCTTAGGTGATAATAAAGATTTTGTACTAAATCAGAGGAAATAGCAAGAATGTATCTTATTTAAGTTAATGTTAATTCAAAATGTTAATACACCAATTAATTTTCTTCATAATTCACACTGCCTTATCATGTATACTTAGTAGATTGCATTTAAAAAAAAAACACCATTTATTGATCTGAAACAGCTGAAGTACAGGAAGCTTTCTGAATCAAGCTGACTCAGAAGGTAGCAAAACAACTCAGTGTTTGGGTACAGAACATGATTTCTATTTTAAATATCTTCATCATTTAGACTTCAGTTTCTTTACCAACCAGGGATTTGAAATGGAAGGAGCAAGGAAACTCATCAAATTGCCCTTCTCTGATTCTCATCAAGTGGTGGAGCCAGGGGTAAAAAAGACAAATTATTTATTTAGGTTGGTGCAAAAGTATTCCCAGTTTTTGGCATTACTTTTAATGTCAAAAAAAAACACAATTACTTTTGCCCCAACCTAATAGATACTCCCAAAATGTATATTTAACTACTGTGCTATACTGCTTCCCACGTTAGGGATAAAGACAGGCCTGTGCTAGACAGTCCCAACCAGCTACACTCCAGAAAAGCAACATGGTACAGTGATGAAGCGTATGGTTGCTCAGAGTAGGAATCCAGCTCTGCCACATGTGCTGCTGTGAAACCTGGGGGAAATTAATCTTTCTGTGCCTGAGCTTCCTTATCTAGAAAAGGAGAATGGAAACAATACTTGCTTATAAGTTCACAGGAAGATTACATGCCTTAATTCATGCAACCTGCTTAGAATGGTGCCTGATTATAAGCAGTTGTTATCTACCTTATTGGGCATATGGAAAATATCCTAAGGTTTTAGGGTTTTTTTCTTCATCTGTTTGTTAATAGATCTAAAGAAACTTGCCTCATTTGCAACACATATTTTTGTTTGTTTTAAAAATCTGGGGATGTACCTTTTATCTCACACACTGACTACTTCAAACACTGCTCATATATGTTTTTGTGTGTGTGGTTTTTTTTTTTTTTTTCTATTTCATAGGCATTTCCAGGGACTGAAGGAGATATTTCTAAATCAAGTTCTTTCCTTGAAGTCTATAAACGTTATTTATCTTTGGGGCAATGGTTCCCAAATCACTAAACTTAAAAAAAGAAAAAAAGGTAATAGGAACTGCTTTGTAAGCTGCAGAGAACTGTAAAATAGTAAGGCAAACTCTTACCCAGGGGATTTGGAGTTTATCATGGAACTAGGCTCAGCATTTCAGGTAAAAATTAAAGGCAGTTCAAATTACCCCAAAAATCCCTTAGAATAAAAGACAGTTCTGTTTTTAAGTAAGTTCACTATAGTCACTTTTTTTCTCCAGTGTTGGAAAAGATCATATTTCTTCCATTGAATACCTGATGATGTGATTCTCTTGTATGTAAGCATCTTTTGTAGGAAAAATATGTACAGCATAAACCAAGCATTTTCTATATACCACCTCACTTACTCCTGATAATGACCTCACAAAGTATTATTATTATTCCTCTTTTACCTTTGAAGAACTGGCAAAATAAACCACTTGCCAGTGATCACCAGCAGGCAAACTGTGGAACAGAATCTTGATTCCAGTTTTCTTACCATCGAAGCCCCTACTTTCCCTCTACAGCACATTCCGGCTGCCTAGTATTACTGCTACATGGCATTGAGGGATACAAGTTGCCATTTCCTCTGCTCAAGACTGTTTAGTATCTATTGGAGAACACACTGAGTTTAGAGGTCCTCAACTTCAATTCAATACAATACGAAGAAACTGGAGACAGTCCAGAGAAGACTAAGGAACTGGTTTTTCTGAAAGGGTCTCAAGAGGGATTCTGTTTAAGAGTGGACAGATTTCAAGTGGAATATAAAGGGCATTACTGAGTTTTAGGTGCATAAATAAGTGACGCAAGGAAGCCAAGGAAGAATCAATGCTAGCAGTCTTCACTGGTTGCAGCTCTCCTTAAAGATGGGCTGGATGGGCACCCTACAAATACATCTTTCTAGCTGGTGATTCTCGGAATCCACCTCTGGACATCACTAATAAATGTGGCAAAGTGAGAGAGATCAGATACACTCAGCTGATTCCTGGAAAGCCTCTATAAAGGGGGAACAGACATTACTGTCTTCCTCTCGTTTGACAATGAGGAAATGAGACCCGGAGACACAATTCACAAGAAAAGTGACTGTTCAACAGGAATTTTTACTGGCCAGGCAGCCCCAAAGGAGCTGCTTTACAGGTGCAGCGTGCCAAGGACACTACTGAGTGACAGAGGACGCCACTACCTATATGCCAAGTGTCCAGGCCTACACTCCTGGCCCGGAAGAATGCACAGAGGCTACTTAGTCACCCGAATTAGTGGGTTGGCGTGATGGCTGGCGCCACCTATCTGTGGCTACTGGAGAAGCCCATCTCCTCTGTAGAAATCGGCCTGTGAATGTGATCAATTACTAAAATTGCCTGGTCTGTAATAAAGTCAGGATCCTTTCTTGTGGCCTTGCTCTTTCTAAAGAGTTCTTTGTCTTTCAATTGCTTTTACCGAATTATATATACAATATAGTTCAAGATAAAAAAAGGAAAAAAACAGAAGGTGTAAAAGGTAAATATTTCTAATATCAAAGATCATATATTTAATATACATAGTTTTTCCTTAAGAAACTCATATATATAATAGTCCTTCATACAGATAATGGTAACAACAGTGAAATAAACTGTGTGCCAGATGCTGTGCCCGTGCTTAATTTGCAACATCTTGCTTATAAAAGCCAACCTAGAGAGGAAAATTTGACACTTCCTCCAGTCTGATCCAGTATGGCACTTTTAAGGGGTCAGATACTTTCTTTTTCCTTTCCTTGAAAAAAAAAAAAAAAAGAAGAAGACGCTTTCCCTAGCAAGCAGACTCGGATAGAGATAATAGAAATAAGAAAAAAAAATTTTTTTAAGAAAAAAAAAGAAGTTAAATATCTAATGATGCTTAACATTTAAATCATTTTATCTTAATTGTAGCCTCTGAGGTTGTGGTTAATATTAAAACCTAAGAAAAACCAGTGAAAATTAACATGAATGATAAGCCTCTGATCAGTAAGGCCCCCCTGGGCTCTAATAATCCGAAAATTCAACGGTTGCCCACCCCACTTCACAACCAGGCCAATGGTAAAATTAGCGGCCTGATCTCAGAACTGTTTTTAGAGCTTGTACTTCAGCTGCACTTTGTTTTGATGATCTTCTGTAAGATCCACTGTTCTTTTTAGTTCTGCAATTTTTAGTCTTGTAACGGTTGGGGGTTTTTTGTCTTGTACCTGTTAAATATGATACTGCTACAAACATTCTACTAACATTTATGAAAGGTGTAATTTTAAAAAGGCCAACATGTCTAAACAAAAATATTTTCAACTATAATTTCTTAATAGAATTGGGTTTGAAGCATACTACAATATGGAAAAATAATCAATAAAAATCTTAAAGTCCTTACAGAGGAATCCACCTTTTCATCTTCTTGTTTCCTCTCACTTTTGTTGGTTTGTATTTCTATTTTTCAGTGACTTATCGTTTTTCTGCTAATTCTGAACATTAATCTCCCCTCTAGAGCTCATACATAATTTGTGATTTAAAAATCCCTTTAGGCTATGAATTACTATTTTTATTTATTTTATTATTTAATATATTTTGAGACAGGGTCTCGCTTTGTCACCCAAGCTGAACTACAATGATGCGATCACAGCTCACTGCAGCCTCAGCCTCCCATGCTCAAGCCTCTCGCCTCAGCCACTCAAGTAACTGGGACTACAGGCGCACACCACTGCACCCAACTAATTTTTGTGTGTTTTGTAGAGACAGGGTTTTGTCATGTTGCCTAGGCTAGTCCCAAATTTCTGAGTTCAAGCACTCCGCCCACCTCAACCTCCCAGAGTGCTGGGATTACAGATATGAGCCACTGGTGCCCAGCCCAGCTACTGAATTTCAAAATGTGTTTTCTTAATTAAAACCTTAGCAACAAGCCCTAATAGAGGGCTTACTATTATGAGACACTTTTTGCATACTATTTTTTTCTCTTTGCACTGTGTTTCAATTCCAACTATTACTTATAAGGTAGAAAATTAAACATATTCCATTCAGTATTCCCACATATTAAAGCAACTGCTATATCAGAGTGACTTCATATAGCATCATGCTTTGCTGAATTGCATCTCAAAAGGTTTCCTAGTCCCCTGACCAAATCTCCAGCTAAGGTCCTGCTGCCCTAAGGCCTGCTGGGCTCCTATCTACCTAAAAAATAAAAATAAAAATAAATTGTCACTCTCAGTTCTGGAAGCAGCTCTGACAGCTTTGCCACTAACCTGTGTGAAGAGGACAGAAGCACAAGGACCTTCTATGAGCAAGATTGCAGGAAGATTAAGAAGCTGGACAGAGTCTTTACAACAAGAAGTGAAATGGACTTGGTATTTTAATGAGAGAAAGAATCAGCTTCTGAGACCAAAAAAGGAGCAGGGCAGATAGATGGACAGTGAAAACAAAAGCAAAAGGATTAGAAATAAATTGAGTCGGGAAGACACAAGGATGGCACACTGAATATGCAAAACATTGCAGAAAGAAATTAGAGAAGACCTAAATAAATGTTCATGTATTGGAAGACTTAACACAGCAATACTACCCAAAGGGTTTTATAGATTCTTTATAATTCCTATTAAAATCCTGATGACCCTTTTTAAGACATGGAACAAATCATGACATTCATATGGATCGCAGGGGACCATGAATAATCTTGAAAAAGAAAAAAAAATGTTGGAAGAGTCATAATTCCTGATTTCAAAACTTACTAGAGAAAAAAGTTACTAAGTAATCAAAACAGTGCGGTTCTGGCATTAAGGATAGACATATAGGCTGGGCTGCGTGGTGGCTTATGCCTGTAATCCCAGCACTTTGGGAGGCCGAGGCAGGTGGATGACCTGAGGTCAGGAGTTCAAAACCAGCCTGGCCAACATGGTGAAACCCCCATTTCTTCTAAAAATACTAAAATTAGCTGTGCATGGTGGTGCACACCTGTAATCCCAGCTACTCAGGAGGCTGAGGCAGAATTGCTTGAACCTGGGAGGCTGAGGTTGCAGTGAGCTGAGATCACACCATTGCACTCCAGCCTGGGCGAGTGAGACTGTGTCTATAAAAAAAAAGAACAAAAAAAAAGAATAGACATACAGATCAATATATAGAACAAAATTGATAGTGCAGAAATAACCCATATATCTATAGTCAGCTGATTTCAATAAGGGTGCCAATATCACTCCGTGGGAAAAGAACAGACTTTTCAACAAATAGTGCTGAGACAACTGGATATCTACATGCAAAACAATGAAGTTGACTATATAAAAATATATAAAAACATATCCACAACATACACATAAATTAACTCAAAATTGATCAATGAACTAAATATGAGGTTTTAAACCATAAACTTCTAAAACTCTTGTAAGAAAACATAGGGATAAATCTTCATGACCTTAGATTGGGTGATGAATTATTAGATATGACCCCAAAAGAAAGCCAAGCAACAAAAGAAAAAATAGATAAATTAGACATCAGCAAGATTAAAAATCTTTTGGGCATCATGGCCAGGCATGGTGGCTCACTCCTGTAATCATAGCACTTTGGGAGGCCAACACGGGTGAATAGCCGGAGCTCAGGAGTTCGAGACCAGCCTGGGCAATCTGGTGAAACCCTGTCTTTACTAACATACAAAAAATCAGCTGGGTGTGGTGGCGTATGCCTGTAGTCCCAGCTAATCAAGAGGCTGAGGCACGAGAATTGCTTGAACCCGGGAGGCAGAGGTTGCAGTGAGCCGAGATTGTGTCACTGCACTCCAGCCTGGGCGAAAAAGTGAAACTGTCTCCAAAAACAAAACAAACAAAACAAAAAACTTTTGGGCATCAAATGACACTATCAGGATAATGAAAAGACAACCCGCAGAAAGAGAGAAAATACTTGAAAGTTATATATCTTTTTTTTTTTTTTTCTGAGACAGAGTCTTACTCTATTGCCCAAGCTGGAGTACAGTGTCATGATCTTGGCTCACTGCAATCTCCACCTCCTGGGTTCAAGTGATTCTCTTGCCTCAGCCTCCTGAATAGCTGGGATTACAGATGCCCGCCACCACACCTGGCTAATTTTTGTATTTTTAGTAGAGACGGGTTTTCACCATGTTAGCCAGGCTGGTCTCGAACTCCTGACCTCGGGTGGTCCACCCACCTTGACCTCCCAAAGTGCTGGCATTATAGGTATGAGCCACCTGACCTGGCCAAAAGTCATATATCTGATAGACGCTATCTGGCATCCAAAATATATAAAGAGCTCTTTTTTTAAAAAAAAATTGTACTTTAGGTTCTGGGGTACATGTGCAGATCATGCAGGATTGTTGCATAGGTACATACATGACAAGGTGGTTTGCTGCCTCCATCCCCCCATCACCTGTATCTGGCATTTCTCCTATGTTATCCCTCCCCAACCTCCCCACCCCCACTATCCCTCCTCTTGCCACCTCCAACAGACCTTAGTGTGTGATGCTCCCCTCCCCATGTCCATGTGTTCTCATTGTTCAACAACCATCTATGAGTGAGAACATGCGATGTTTCATTTTCTGTTCTTTTGTCAGTTTGCTGAGAATGATGGTTTCCAGATTCATCCACGTCCCTACAGAGAACATGAACTCGTTGTCTGTGGTTGTGTAGTATTCTATGGTGTATATGTGCCATATTTTCTTTTTCCAGTCTATCATTGATGGGCATTTGGGTTGGTTCCAGGTCTTTGCTACTGTAAACAGTGCCGCTATGAACATACGTGTGCACATGTCTTTATAATAGAATGATTTATAATTCTTTGGGTATATACCCAGTAATGGGATTGCTGGGTCAAATGGAATTTCTATTTCTAGGTCCTTGAGGAAGTGCCACACTGTCTTCCACAATGGTTGAACTAATTTACACTCCCACCAGCACTGTAAAAGTGTTCCTGTTTCTCCACATCCTCTCCAGCACCTGTTGTCTCCAGATTTTTTAATGTTCGCCATTCTAACCGGTGTGAGATGGTATCTCAATGTGGTTTTGATTTGCATTTCTCTAATGACCAGTGATGATTAGCTTTTTTCATATGTTTCTTGGTTTCATATATGTCTTCTTTTGAAAAGTGTCTGTTCATATCCTTTGCCCACTTTTGAATGGGTTTGTTTGTTTTTTTTTCTTATAAATCTGTCTTAGTTCTTTGTAGATTCTGGATATTAGCCCTTTGTCAGATGGCTAAATTGCAAAAAATTTTTCCCATTCTGTTGGCTTCCAGTTCACTCTAATGATTGTTTCTTTTGCTGTACAGAAGCTCTGAAATTTAATTAGGTCCCATTTGTCTATTTTGGCTTCTGTTGCCATTGCCTTTGGTGTTTTAGTCATGAAGTCCTTGGCTATGCCTATGTACTGAATGGTTTTGCCTATGTTTTCTTCTAGGGTTTCTATGGTGTTAGGTCTTATGTTTAAATCTTTAATCCATCTGGAGTTAATTTTATTGTAAGATTTAATGAAGGGGTCCAGTTTCTGCTTTCTGCACATGGCTAGCCAGTTTTCCCAACACCATTTATGAAACAGGGAAGCCTTTCCCCGTTCCTTGCTTTTGTCAGGTTTGTCAAAGATCAGATGGTTGTATATGTGTGGTGTTGCTTCCGAGGCCTCTGTTCTGTTCCATTGGTCTATGTCTCTGTTTTGGTACCACTACCATGCTGTTTTGATTGCTTTAGCCTTGTAGCATAGTTTGAAGTCAGGCAGCATGATGCCTCCAGCTTTTTTCTTTTTGCTTAGGACTATCTTGGCTATATGAGCTCTGTTTTGGTTCCATATGAAGTTTAAAATTGTTTTTTCTAGTTCTATGAAGAAGGTCATTGGTAGCTTGATGGGGATAGCATTGAATCTACAAATTACTTTGGGCAGTATGGCCATTTTCACCATACTGATTCTTCCTAACCATGAGCATGGAATGTTTCTCCATCTGTTTGTGTCCTCTCTTATTTCCTTGAGCAGTGGTTTGTAGTTCTCCTTGAAGAGATCCTTTACATCCTTTGTCAGTTGTATTCCTAGGTATTTCATTCTCTTTGTAGCAATTGTGAATGGGAGTTTGCTCTTGATTTGGCTCTCTGTTTGTCTGCTACTGGTATATAGGAATGCCTGTGATTTCTGCACATTGATTTTGTATCCTGAGACTTAGTTGAAGTTGCTTATCAGTTTCAGGAGATTTTGTGCTGAGATGATAGGTTATTCTAAATATACAATCATGTCATCTGCAAATAGAGACAATTTGACTTCATCTTTTCCTAATTCAATACCCTTTATTTCTTGTTCTTGCCAGATTGCTCTGGCTAGAACTTCCAATACTATATTGAATAGGAGTGATGAGAGAGGGCATCCTTGCCTAGTGCGAGATTTCAAAGGGAATGCTTCTAATTTTTGCCCATTCAGTATGATATTGACTGTGGGTTTGTTGTAAATAGCTTTTATTATTTTGTGATACATTACAACCATACCTAGTTTATTTAGGGTTTTTTTAATTGCATTTTAGGTTTTGGGGTACATGTGAAGAACATGCAAGATTGTTGTATAGGTACACACATGGCAGTGTGATTTGCTGCCTTCCTCCCCTTCACCTATATCTGGCATTTCTCCCCATGCTATCTCTCCCCACCTCCCCACTCCCCCATCCCTCCCCCATTTCCCCCCAACAGACCCCAGTGTGTAGTGCTCCCCTCCCTGTGTCCATGTATTCTCATTGCTCAACACCCACCTATGAGTGAGAACATGCGGTGTTTGATTTTCTGCTCTCGTGTCAGTTTGCTGAGAATGATGGTTTCCTGGTTCATCCATGTCCCCACAAAGGACACTAACTCATCATTTTTGATGGCTGCATAATATTCCATGGTGTATATGTACCACACTTTCCCTGTCCAATCTATCATCGATGGGCATTTGGGTTGGTTCCAGGTCTTTGCTATCGTAAACAGTGCTGCAATGAACATTCGTGTGCATATGTCCTTATAGTAGAACGATTTATAATCCTTTGGATATATACCCAGTAATGGGATTGCTGGGTCAAATGGAATTTCTATTTCTAGGTCCTTGAGGGATCGCCACACTGTCTTCCACAATGGTTGAACTAATTTACACTCCCACCAACAGTGTAAAAGCGTTCCTATTTCTCCACCTCCTCTCCAGCATCTGTTGTCTCCAGATTTTTTAATGATCACCATTCTAACTGGGGTGAGATGGTATCTCAATATAGTTTTGATTTGCATTTCTCTGATAACCAGTGATGATGAGCATTTTTTCATATGTTTGTTGGCCTCATGTATGTCTTCTTTTGTAATGTGTCTGTTCATATCCTTTGCCCACTTTTGAATGGGCTTGTTTGTCTTTTTCTTGTAAATCTGTTTTAGTTCTTTGTAAATTCTGGATATCAGCCCTTTGTCAGATGGGTAGACTGCAAAAATTTTTTCCCATTCTGTTGGTTGCCGATTCACTCTAATGACTGTTTCTCTTGCTATGCAGAACCTGTGGAGTTTGATTAGGTCCCATTTGTCTATTTTGGCTTTTGCTGCCAATGCTTTTGGTGTTTTGGTCATGAAGTCCTTGCCTACGCCTATGTCCTGAATGGTTTTGCCTAGATTTTCTTCTAGGGTTTTTATGGTGTTAGGTCTTATGTTTAAGTCTTTAATCCATCTGGAGTTAATTTTAGTGTAAGGCGTCAGGAAGGGGTCCAGTTTCTGCTTTCTGCACATGGCTAGCCAGTTTTCCCAACATCATTTATTAAACAAGGAATCCTTTCCCCATTGCTTGTTTTTGTGAGGTTTGTCAAAGATCAGATGGTTGTAGATATATTTAGGGTTTTTAGCATAAAGGGCTGTTGAATTTTATCAAAGGCCTTCTCTGCATCTATTGAGATAATCATGTGATTTTTGTCTTTGGCTCTGTTTATGTGATGGATTACATTTATAGGCTTGTGTATGTTGAACCAGCCTTGCATCCCCAGGATGAAGCCCATTTGATCATGATGAATAAGCTTTTTGATGTGCTGTTGCATTCGGTTTGCCAGTATTTTATTGAAAATTTTTGCATCTATGTTCATCATGGATATTGGCCTGCAGTTTTCTTTTTTAGTTGAGTCTCTGCCAGGTTTTGGTATCAGGATGATGTTGGTCTCATAAAATGAGTTAAGGAGGATTCCCTCTTTTTGTATTGTTTGGAATAGTTTCAGAAGGAATGGTACCAGCTCCTCTTTGTACATCTGTAGAATTCGGCTGTGAACCCATCTGGACCTGGACGTTTTTTGGTTGGTAGGATATTAATTGCTGCCTCAACTTCAGCCCTTGTTATTGGTCTATTCAAGGTTGCAACTTCTTCCTGGTTTAGGCTTGGGAGAGTGCAAGTGTCCAGGAAATTTATCAATTTCTTCCAGATTTACTGGTTTATGTGCATAGAGTTGTTTGTAGTAATCTCTGATGGTAGTTTGTATTTCTGTGGAATCAGTGGTGATATCGCCTTTATTGTTTTTTATTGCATCTATTTGATTCTTCTCTCTTTTCTTTTTAATTAGTCTGGTTATGGTCTATTTTGTTGATGTTTTCAAAAAGTAAGCTCCTGGATTTACTGTTTTTTTAAAGGATTTTTTGTGTCTCTGTCTCCTTCAGTTCTGCTCTGATCTTAGTTATTTCTTGTCTTCTGCTAGCTTTTGAATTTTTTTGACCTTGCTCCTCTAGCTCTTTCAATTTTCACTATAGAGTGTCGATTTTAGATCTTTCCTTGCTTCTCATGTGGGCATTTATTGCTGTAAATTTCCTTCTAGACACTGCTTTAAATGTGTCCCAGAGTTCTGGTACATTGTGTCTTCATTCTCGTTGCTTTCAAAGAACATCTTTATTTCTGCCTTTATTCCATTGTTTATCCAGTTGACATTCAGGAGCCAGTTGTTCAGTTTCCATGAAGTTGTGCAGTTTTGAGTTAGTTTCTTAATCGTGAGTTCTAATTTAATTGCACTGTGGTCTGAGAGACTGTTTGTCATGATTTCTGTTCTTTTGCATTTCCTGAGGAGTGATTTACTTCCAATTATGTGGTTGAATTTAGAATAAGTTCAATGTGGTGCTGAAAAGAATGTATATTCTGTGGATTTGGGGTGGAGAGTTCTGTAGATGTCTAGTAGGTTCTCTTGCTCCAGATCTGCATTCAAGTCCTGGATATCCTTGTTGGTTTTCTGTCTCGTTGATCTGTCTAATATTGACAGTGGAGTGTTAAAGTCTCCCACTATTTTTGTGTGGGAGTCTAAGTCTCTTTTTAGGTCATAAGAACTTGCTTTATGTATCTGGGTGCTCCTGTATTGGGTGCATATATATTTAGGATAGTTAGCTCTGCTTGTTGTATTGATCCTTTTACCATTATGTAATGCCCTTCTTTGTCTCTTTTGATCTTTGTTGGTTTAAAGTCTATTTTATCAAGAGATTAGGATTGCAACTGCTGCTTTTTTTTTTTTTTTTTGATCTCCATTTGCTTGGTAAATCTTCTTCCATCCCTTTATTTTGAGTCTATGTGTGTCTTTGCACATGAGATGTGTCTCCTGAGTAAAGCATACTGATGATTCTTGACTTTTTATCCAGTTTGCCAGTCTGTGTCTTTTGATTGGGGCATTTAATCCATTTACATTTAATGTTAATATTGTTATGTGTGAATTTGATCCTGCCATTTTGTTACTGGTTGGTGGTTTTGCCCGTTGGTTGGCACAGTTTTTTCATTGCGTTGTTGGTCTTTACCATTTGGTTCTTTTTTGCAGTGGCTGGTACTGGTTGTTCCTTTCCGTGTTTAGTGCTTCCTTCAGGAGCTCTTATAAGGCAGGCCTGGTGACGATGAAGTCTCTCAACAATTGCTTGTCCATAAAGGATTTTATTTCTCCTTCACTTATGGAGCTTAGTTTGGCTGGATATGAAATTCTAGGTTGAAAGTTCTTTTCTATAAGGATGTTGAATATTGGCCCCCACTCTCTTCTGGCTTGTAGGGTTTCTGCCGAGAGATCCACTGTGAGTCTGCTGGGCTTCCTTTTGTGGGTGACCTGACCTTTCTCTCTGGCTGCACTTAGCATTTTTTCCTTCATTTCAACCCTGGTGAATCTGATGATTATGTGCCTTGGGGTTGCTCTTCTTGAGGAGTATCTTTGTGGTGTTCTCTTTATTTCCTGTATTTGAATGGTGGCCTGCCTTGCTAGGTTGGGGAAGTTCTCCTAGGTAATATCCTGAAGAGTGTTTTCTAGCTTGGATTCATTCTGCCTGTCACCTTCTGGTACACCGATCAAGTGTAGATTAGGTCTTTTTGCATAACCCCATATTTCTTGGAGGCTTTATTCATTTCTTTTCATGCTTTTTTCTCTTTTCCTGCCTTCTTGTTTCATTTCATTGAGTTGATCTTCAGTCTCTGATATCCTTTCCTCAATTGATTGATTCGGCTGATGAAACTTGTGCATGCTTTTCGAAGTTCTGCTGCTGTGTTTTTCAGCTCCATCAAGTCGTTTATGTTCTTCTCTAAGCTGGTTATTCTAGTTAGCATTTCATCTAACCTTTTTTCAAGGTTCTTAATTTCTTTGCATTGGGTTAGAAAACGTCCTTTAGCTCAGAGAAGTTTGTTATTACCCACCTTCTGAAGTCTGCTTCTGTCAATTTGTCAAACTTGCACTCCATCTTGTTTTGTTCCCATGCTGGTGAGGAGTTGTGATCCCTTGGTGGGGGAGAGGCATTCTGGTCTTTGTTGGTTTCATCCTTTTTGCACTGGTTTCTTCCCATCTTCTTGGATTTACCTAGTTTTGATCTCAGGGTGCTGCTTGGGGAGGCAGCCTTTCCTTTGTCTGCCTGCAGAGGTGCTGCTGGGCTGCTGCGGATTCAGTGGAGCTGCTGCCTGTATTTACTGTATCTTTTGTTTACTTAGGAAGATTAGGCCTGCCTCTGCAATGGCAGCTGCCCTTCCTCCTGCTGAGCTTGATCGGTCCAGGGCGAGCTTGAACTATGCTGGCTTTGAAACTCTCAAGCAAGGGGGCTTCGGTTTGCTGGGCTTTGTGGGGGAGGGATCTGCCTAGCCGGATCGCCTGATTCCCTGCCTTCAGTTCCCCTTCTTTCTGGAGGGCAGGTAACTCTGTCCCACAGGCTTTCTCGGCTTTAGCCAATACTACTGCTTAGATCTGTGACGAAACCCCCGGCACTGGCCAGAGTTGCTGCTCAGCTCTGTTTATGTATGTTGCAGGTGCTTTTCAGCCGGCGACGACCTCCGGTTCTTGTTTGGAACTACAGAGATCACTCGGTTTCTGCGTCTCTCTCCCTGGGAACTGCATTCCAGAGCTATTTCTATTTGACCATCTTGGAACACCCCCCCTTACCAAAATATATAAAGAACTCTTACAACTCAACAACAAAAAGACAAAAAAACCCAGCTGAAAAATTGACAAGGGACTTAAACAGGCATTCCTCTAAAGATATGCAAATGCCCAACAAGCACAGGAAATGACACTCAACATCATGAGTCATTAGAGAGATGCAAATCAAAACAATGAGATACCACTTCACACCCACTAAAATAGCTGTACTTTAAAAAAAAAGAAAATAATAAGTGTTGCCAAGAATGTGGAGAAATAAGAACACTCATGCATTATTAGTGGACTGTAAAATGATAAAGTTGCTAGAGAAAGCAGTTTGGTAGTTCCTTAAAAAATAAACAGAATTACCATATGACCCAGCAATTCTTCCCCTGGGTGTACAGCCAAAAGTATTCAAACAAAAACTTACACACAAATGTTAATAGCAGCACTATTCACAAGAGTCCAATAGTGGAAATACCCAAATGTTCATCAACAAATAAATGGACTAATAAACCATGGCATAGTAAATAATGGAATGTTATTCAGCCATAAAAAGGAAGATGTCTCTAGATGCTACAATGTGGATCAACCTCAAAAACATTACACTAAGTGAAAGAAACCAGACACACAATGTCATATACTGTATGATTCCATTTATATGAAATATCTAGAATAGGAAAATCCATAGAGACAAAAAGCAGGTCAGTGATTGCAAGGGGAGAAGGGGGAATTGGGAAGTGAAGGCTTTATGTGTATGGCGTTTCCCTTTGGGGGGATTAAAGGTTTCAAAGCTAGATAGAGGTGATGGTTGCACAACACTGAATGTACTAAATGTCACTAATTTATACATTTTGAGACGGTTACTTTTATGTTATGGTTAATTTACGTCAAATTTTTTTTAAATGGTGGGCCACTAACATAGAACCCACTGTAGTCATTGGCAGTTATTTTGTAAACGTACATTTGCTGACAGGTATTTTCATAATCTTCATTATTAATCAGGTTACAAATTAAATTGTTAAGTTAAATTTTAAAGATTATAAATTTTAAATTAAAACAAATTATAAATTTTTACAAAGCAAAAGAGCAAACCAAAGAACAGAAGAAACTGAGAAAGAAAGGGAACAGAGGCAGGGAACATGAGAGAAGAGAGGGAGAAGGAGGACGAATAAAAAGAGCAAAAAAAAAAAAAAAGACAGAGGAGAACAGGAATATGAAAGAGAGCTAGAACAAAAATTTTACACTTGGGTAATATCAGGTGTCAGTGGGGGTTGTGAAGAAAGGAGAGTGCAGGAAGTAGCACTCTCCTACATACCTGGTAGGGATATAAATGGCCACGGACACTCTGAAGAACGATTTGTCAGTAGCAAATAAAATGAAAATGAACATACTCAGAGCCCTACTTCTGGGCATATATTCCGAAGAAATCATCACATATGTGTCCAAGAAGCATGCACACAGCATTTGTTTGCTATATCAAAATACTAGAAACAGGCCAAGTGTGGTGGCTCATGCCTGTAATCCCAGCACTTTGGGAGGCCAAGGCAGGTGGATCACTTGAGGTCAGGAGTTCAAAACCAGCCTGACCAACATGGTGAAACTCCATCTCTACTAAAAACACAAAAATTAGCCAGGCGTAGTGGCAGGAGCCTATAATTTCAGCTACTTGGGAGGCTGAAGCAGGAGAATCGCTAAAACCCAGGAGGCAGAGGTTGCAGTGAGCCAAGATCGCACCACTGCACTATTCCAGCCGGAGCAACAGAACAAGACTCTATCTTAAAAAAAAAAAACAAAAAAAAAAACCTACAAACAACTTAAATAGTTAAGGAGATGGATGCAATGTGATATATTTGTGAAAATAAGTAAAAATCTAAGCTGTTGGAACTTTAAAACACTTTGAGCCTTAAGGGAATCTGATTATGGGATCTAAGTCACATGTAAACAGGCAACTATAAAGCAAGCAGCTGTGACCTTTGTTTCTCTGATTATAGATCAGCATTTTTTCTTACCTATGTTGTTTTGTAAAGTGTTATGAATGACTAAAGGGCACCACGGAAGACCCCTTCTCTCCTAACTGTTGCTCTTCATTGTAGATTAACTTTCCTCTCTCACACGGACTTCATGACTACCACATTGTCTAAGATGGAATGTTAAACATACTCTTTTAAATAGGAAAAGAAAAGCTGTATGGATAAGAAAACAAATCGTAACTAAATTGTTGTAACTCATAAACCAGCCTTGTAAAGAAAATATTATAATCACACTAAGTTTCTTTCTTTTCTGCCTATATATGCAAGATCTTAACTTTGGAGCATTGACTCCATTCCTTTGGAGTCTATGTTGTCTGAATAGCCATTCTCAGCTAAATTTTAAATTGAATAAATGCTTTAATACTGGATTCTGATCATTTTCATTATTTCAGGTAGACACACTGATAATATAACAGTATATAGTCATTTAAAAGAAGAATTTTATATATATTATATATGTGAAAAGATAAATGAACTCCAAGGTACTTTGTTGCCTGGTAAAGATAGTTGACAGATACAGTATGATGTCAAGCAATATACCTTAGTATATCACATTATATTCATGTATTACTCATATAATAAAATGCATAATAACAAAAATGAGGGATACAGAGAAAGAGAACATAGCCATGATCAAGGCAGGAAAACATACGTGAAGGAGTAAGAAAGAAAAATCAGAATGCAGCAGGACAGAAGTATTTAACACAAAATTTTCAAAGAGGGGTTGCACTCTATATATTCTCTCACAATTTGGAGGGGGTGGGGTGCATTTACAAGTCCAAGCATGTATTAATTGGATCCTCTGCTTAGGGTTTCACAAAGCTGCAATTAAGGTGTCATTGGTCTGTGTTCTCATGTGGATGACTGACCAGGGAAGAATTTACTTCCAAGCTCACTTAGACTGTTGACGGAATTCATTTCCTGGAGTTTGTAGGGCTTCTTGCTGGCTGGCTATTGGCTGGAAGCTGCCTTTCAGCTCCTAGAGGCTGCCCATGGTTCCTCACCATGTGGACTTCCCAAGCATGGCCACTCTTCATCAGGACAGACAGGACAGTCTCTAGAGAATCTGTTCATAAGAGTCTTTTATAAGGTAATGTAGTCATGGGAGTGATATCCGTCACCTTTGTTACATTTATTTTCAAAAGCAAGTCACAGGTCCCAACCCCTCTTAGGGGGAGGGGATCTAATACAGGTATGAACATGAAGAGGAACTGGGAATCAGAAACCATTGGGGCCACTGAAGAATCTGTCACATAGGCATATCTTAGTTGCACTGAGACAGGCAAGCTATTTTAAGATGGTGTGGTGAAAAAAGGTGAAAGCTCCTTACCCAAGCTCTAGCTTACCTAACTCTCAGTCAATCGGTAACAGACCCAAGAAACTGTTAACTGCAAGCTTCTATTTAAGAGGGCTAGGGACTTCCCCAGATCCTCACCTGCACAGTTAGACTTAAACTCCAACCTACAGTTACCCCTTCCTCACTTTAATGCTATATATAACTCCTGGGGTAGAGATTTAAAATGCTAATACTACATATGACGTATGAAAAGGCATATTGGGCCACTGTGCAAGGACAAGAAAACTTCTCCTAAACGTGCCCTGATGTAACCCTTCCCTACAGAAAGACCCTATGAAACTCACACTACCCTCAGAAAGCAGTCCGCTCCTTCTCCTTTCTTAGTACTGACTCCCTTGTGCACAAGCTGAATAAACTTTCCTTTGCTGCTATGTTTGGTGATCTCTTTTAATCTCTATCATGGGAGATCATGAGAACCCAGGGCAACATTAACAGCTTCTGAGTTTTTAAATTAGAAATAACTGTAATATAATCCTTGAATTTTTAAAATGTAGGACACTAAACAAGTAAAATCTAAACCAGAGAACATCTGACCTCAAAGCTCATGGCCTTCTCACTTCCCTGGCCATAGTTTAAAGGTATACACACACACACACACACCCCATGGACTACATCCAGTTTAAACTGGATTTCCAACATTTGAGCAAATCCCTCGAGTGAAGAGTAAGAGTGAAGGCCTAGGATCAGGTGGTTTCTAGCCATTTCTGGGGTGTAACAATATGTGTATCCTCGGTTCCAGCATCAATTAAAGGGAGTTAATTTTACCATCTATAGTCATTGTTTTTGTGGTTACTCTGGGGCTCCAAAGAGACACTGATTGCTCAGTAAATGCTTGTTCCTGGAGTCACTGTTACCAATATGGTTATATCAAAGGAAAGTGAGCTAGAAGAAAGGAGATAAAATTCTTAAATTAGTGGCGTGTTTTACTGGTCATCACTAACCCCCACATTTGTTTCACACAAAAACAAAACAAAACTTTGCTAATTGCAAAGGAAGAAAAAAATGCACCCAATTATTGCTTTAAAATTGTATGTATCTGGTTATTACTGATTTGAGCTTTTTTTTTTGTCATTTGTGTTTTTAAATTTTTTCCTTTTATGATTATCTACGCCATTTACTCATTTGGTTTTTGAGATGTTCACTGATTTGAATATAGATATTTTATTGGTTGGTGCCTCATACCTGCAATCCCAAGCTTTAGGAGGTCGAGTCAGGAGGATGCTTGAGCCCAGGAGGTCAAGACTGCTGTGAGCCGTGATCCCACTCCACTGCCCTCCAGCCTGGGTGACAGCGTAAGACCCCATCTCTAAAAATAAAACATTTAAAAAGATACTGTATTGCCCTTTCTCTGTCCAATACATCCAAATATTCCCGTTCCCACTCTGGTGATTTACCTCTTTATTTTGTTCACGGTGTGTGTGGAGCGGGGGTGACAGGGCCGGCGTGCGGTTACGCAGTTCAGCAGCCAGCGCATCGCTCCTGCCCAGAGTGACAGCGAACACCAGGTGTTGGTTACAACCGCTAGCGGTACACTCCGGGAAGCGCATCTTTGGAAACTTTGGTCCGTAGCGGCCGCTAGGATTCTCGGCTGCCCCGCACCCCGGCGGCCGCACCGCCTGCCCCGGCCCAGACGCGGCTGCCGCGCCCGCCCACCCGGCTGCGCCCGGGGGCGCGCGCCCGTGCCCGGCCCCCGCCCGCGCCGCCGCGCCGCTCCGGAGCCGACTGCGGTCACGCTGCGCCCGGCGCGGCGGGGTGGGCGGCAAGGCACTCGCGAGGCGGGCGCTCAGGGCTTCCGCGCGGGCCAGCCGGGTGCAGCGCGCTCCGCCGGGAAACTTCTGCGGACGCCCGGCGGGAGCTCCGCGCAGGGCCGGAAAGGAGAGGTAAGAAGGTGAGCCCGGGGGCGCTGCGGCCGCCGCCTTCCGGAGCTGTCCGCACCCTCGCACCTCGCGGCCGCTTCGGGCAACTTAGCGGGCGCGGCTTCAACGGGGCCGCCGAGCCCAACGAGCGCTTGCTTCTGGCTGCCCGGCGTTCCTGCGCTCCCTGCGCTGCCTGCGCCGCTCCCTGCCCGGGTCCCGCCAACTCCGCGTCCCCCGGAGTCCGGGGTCCCGGCGGCGCCGCTCGCGGCTCGGAGGGCTGGGGGGTCCTCTTGCGGTTCCCGACCGCGCAGACCCCTGGAGAACGCGAGTCATCTGCCTTGGAGGCTTCCGGGCGAATCTTCCTCCCAGACCTTCTCCCGCAGGTCCTACTCTGGCCCCAGGCACCATGGAGCCCACATAAACAGGCCAGGTTTGCAAGGGAGAAAAGCTGTTCCTAGGGGTCCTGACAGTCTTGGGTTTCACCTTGGGGAAGTCCTGTCACCGCCGGGAGTTTCCTTTCCCCGCTTGTAAGCAACGGGCCTGACTGGGGTCAGTGTTCTCACGCTATTCTCACAGAGTTGGGGGTACGAAGGTCGCGCTGACCTGTTTTCTCTATTTGGGGATCCCCCAGCCAAAAAAGCAATTTGCCTGCCCCGAAATTGTCTTATCACTAAGGTCGGTTACAGTGGTATCTTTTTGAGGGTATTTTAGGCAAAGATAAAAGACAAAAATCAAAATACAGTAAGAAGGGCAGTGCCAGAAATTTAGCCAGAAGACATTTGCAGAAAGTGGAAAACTCTGTTGGTAAATAATAAGTGGAAAAGCAGAATTCGAATCCCACTTTTGAACGCAATTTTATTTACTAAACTTCTGTGCTTCCTGACTTTTCACTCTAATTCCAGTACTCAGATATTTTGAATTTGGAAGCCTACAAACTGCAACTGAGTTTTATAGCAGCCTTAAAAAATTATTGTTGCCTGTTCATACTTAGTGGCAGGTTTTTTCCCTTGTTTTTAATTCTACGGACTGTTGCATGAAAATATCCCCTTGTCAGGGTACAATAACTTGGCATTGTTCTTTGTGACAATAGAAAACCAACAAGAACTACATGGGACAGAAAATGTAAACAAAAAATTGGATCTCAGTTTCTGAATGTGCAAAATGAAGAGCTCTGGCTGATCCCAGATTCCACATATCTCTGAGGTTCTTGTTCTTTTCTGTCCTGAAAATTGTGTGTGTGTGTGTGTGTGTGTGTGTGTCTTCAGGAGTTTGGGATACAAATATTAATTGAAATCTAAGATACTCTGTCCTTAAAATTTTATACATTTAAATGGGAAACATTTGATAGTTGAGTTTCTTTAATCATATCAGTCTCTCAAAACAGCTGAATCATTGTGCATCCTTTGCTTCTAAATGATTACATCCTAAGCTATTAAATAAAAATGTATCATGGTAAATCTAAATCCCATACTTTTCACCACAAGACTGACTAATAGGGTTGACACACTGGAGTACTGATGCCTGCTTATTTTGAAACAGTCTCCAGGAAAAATTAAGAATGTTTTGAAGCATTTGCTACAGTATGTGAGCGTTAACACATAAGCAGCATGACAGGCAAGAAATTTCAAAACTCCTTTGGAAATATCCATGATAGATCTGAAAGTCTGTAAAGTGCAGTTGAGATCACTTTTTGTAATTATGGTCATTGGTCAGCTGGGAGTATGAGCTCTCTCAAGAGAATGAATTTCCCTCCAATTAATAGAAGAGTATCTTGAATCACTGATTAGATTATTTTAAAGGAAGAGAGAACATGCTTCTCTCTTTTTTCTAAGTAGTTATAAGAAAAAGTCTTACAGGGAAAATTACATTAGGTGTTTTCTAAATTAAATAAATAAATAACCAAAAGTTCCTGACTTAAATTACGTATAAAAATGCTGGGTCCTCCTCCAACCCAAAGAATCCAGGAATTAATTCACATAGACTTATAGTGAGACCTTCTTATTTTCTGTTCCTCAACAGAATAATGACCTCCTGTGACTCTTGCACACTGAAATTGGCTAGGATGGGATCACCAAGGAAGGGATGTGGTAGTATTGGAAGGACAAGCAAGTGGCTAAGCTTGTAGAAAAATCTCCAACCCTCTGAGCTTCATTTTCCACTATGAGCAATACCGATAATAATATGTAGGTTTCAGAGTTGCTTTGACTCCTAAATGTGTGTGTTTGTAGGAACTAGCACTTGCACAGAGAAAGAGCACAGGTAATCTTGGTTCTTCATGTCTTCCTTGGAAGGTGTTTGTTTTCTAGCTGAACAAATTGCGGCTGAATTGTAGATAACAGCTTTTGCTTTTAATTTCAAAAATTCTGTGTGGCAAAATCTTAATAATTGTTGAATCTAGGCAACAGGTATATGGGAATTTATTGTATACTATTTTCGCTATTTTTGTCTATGTTCAAAATTATTCATCAGAAAAAAAATTTAAGTGTGAATCTGAAAAATAAACCTACACTTTGAGTTACTTCTAGTCCAAAATTTCATTTTACATTGTATTTTTTAAAATTAGTGAATATTTACATATGGAGAAATATAAATTATGTACTATGTAGGGGGTGGATGGGCAGAGACTGATCCTAGAGAACAACCCATGGCGGCCTTCAATTTTTTTGTGTGAAATTTTTCTTTATTATGAAACAATCTAATGAAAATATGACAATGTTGATGTTTGTTAATTCTGGTTGTTGGGTTCATGGATTTTGTTGAAATTTTTATATTTGAATTTTTTTACATTGATTTTAAATCACTGTATTGTTTCCCAGAATCATTTTAAGGAATACAAATCATGCAGATATTTTTAGAAAGGCAAAAATAGTTTCTACCCCACCATCAAGAAATACTCATCTTTAACATGAAGTGAAAATCATTGCATATGTCTTTCTATGCATTTATAAAAACAGGATATGTTGGCCGGGCTCGGTGGCTCACGCCTGTAATCCCAGAACTTTGGGAGGCTGAGGTGGGCAGATCACCCGAGCTCAAGAGTTCGAGACCAGCCTGGCCAATGTGGTGGAACCCCATCCCAAAAATTAGACAGAGGTAGTTGCACGCACCTGTAGTCCCAGCTACTCCAGAGGCTAAGGCAGGTTAATTGCTCAAACCTGGGAGGCGGAGGTCGCAGTGAGCCGAGATCGCACCACTGCACTCCAGCCAGGGCAACGGAGCTCTGTCTGAAACAAACAAACAAACAAACGATATGTCAATAGATTAAAAAGAAATGCTTTTATAAAAAATAGAATGGTTAAATAAGCAGGAGGCCCTTAGCCTGAAGTTTTCTCCTTACTTTGAGGTCCTATGTGAAAAACTAACTTTGTACATAAACAAACAGAAATCTAACTCAAGAATATGTTTTTTGTAATGCCAGATTTCAGCCAATCGCAGATGGCCAACTCATCACACCATGCCCAAATAAAGCAGATGCAGAGCTGTAGCCAATCGAGTTATTTTGCTTTTTTACTTCAGTGCTTAGTTCATAAAAACTATCCAGCAGCAGCTCATGCTGCTGGATAGAGAACTCTGTGAGCCTCTTCTGGTTCTGAGTGCTGCCTGACTCGTGAATTGTTCATTGCTCAGATAAATTGTTAAATTTAATTTATCTAAAGTTTTTATTTTAACAGGATGACACTATAGATGCTTTTTAAAATAAAAAATTATGATTTTTTTTTTTTTTTTTTGAAACGGAGTTTCGCTCTTGTTACCCAGGCTGGAGTGCAATGGCGCGATCTCGGCTCACCGCAACCTCCGCCTCCTGGGTTCAGGCAATTCTCCTGCCTCAGCCTCCTGAGTAGCTGGGATTACAGGCACGCGCCACCATGCCCAGCCAATTTTTTGTAGTTTTTAGTAGAGACGGGGTTTCACCATGTTGACCAGGATGGTCTCGATCTCTTGACCTCGTGATCCACCCGCCTCGGCCTCCCAAAGTGCTAGGATTACAGGCGTGAGCCACCGCGCCCGGCCAAAAATTATGATATTTTAACAGAAGAAACTGTAGTGAAAGTGAAGGAATTGCTGAACTTTACATCATTGTTTCTTCATCCTGAGAGTTAACAGGCTCTAAAGAAGTCTTCCTGGCCGGGCGCGGTGGCTCAAGCCTGTAATCTCAGCACTTTGGGAGGCCGAGGCGGGTGAATCACGAGGTCAAGAGATCGAGACCATCCTGGTCAACATGGTGAAACCCCGTCTCTACTAAAAATACAAAAAATTAGCTGGGCATGGTGGCGCGTGCCTGTAATCCCAGCTACTTGGGAGGCTGAGGCAGGAGAATCGCTTAAACCCAAGAGGTGGAGGTTGTGATGAGCCGAGATTGTGCCATTGCACTCCAGCCTGGGCAAGAAGAAGGAAACTCCATCTAAAAAAAAAAACAAATTTCTCCCATGCAATTGACTTCCTTTTTCTGCCTGGAGTCCTAAAGTATCCTTTCTATTCCTGAAGTATAGAAATTCAGGCTATGTCATTGTTAAGTTCTGTATCAATTTTTCATGGAACCTGGTACATTATTTCTGTTTCTATATTTCCTATTGGAATAACATGTTGTTTTTAATTTCAGGATTTTTTTTTCATTATGAATGCTTTTTCTTTCCCATTTTGTAATTCTCTACTTCAAAGACAACAATTATTCTTACACTGTCTCATCTTTGTTCTCCATAATGATTATATTCTTGTTTTAATTTCTCCTCTGTTTTCTTTATGCACTGTACTGTCTAAATGATTAAACTGTAACTGATTTATAAATGAAAATGTAGCATGGTATAAACAGACTCAGGTTAGGAATGAGGATATTTGAATTCTAACTTGGCCAAGTCTTTCTTAAAGAAGTATTCATGCTTGAAAAATAGGTAAATAACTATCTCTCCCTCCTGCCCCCAGTATTTTTGGAGCTATGAAATAACATACATGGAGTAGTTCATCCTGGTTCTGATACAGGGTTGCTACTTAAGAGATGCTGGCTGTTATTACTTATTCCTCCATTCAAGATGGAGAAGGGGTGGTGTTAGAATTCAAGTTCCAAACACATGTTACATTATAGTTGTTCTGGAAGTCGCAATGGATGAGGATAGATAGTGCCTTTTCCCTCTGTAATAAAAGGAAATTTAACCTCCATGAGAAAACGAGATAAACAGAAGTACTTTAAAACATTCTGTTTGGAGTTTATTTTGTGGAATCTCAACTTATTTTCTGTTGTTTGTGTTCATTTTCAAGTTTATATTAAATCTTGGTAATGCATGGAAACCCACCAACTAGTGGACCATCCTTGATCAATACTTGATCAGATATGAAAGGAAATTTAAGATAATGATTCTAATCTCATTAAGACTTCAGACTGTTCTAAAATGTAGCATTTATTTAAAATTTAGTATGCAATAACTGACTTTAAATGAGTTTTAATGGCTGGGCACAGTGGCTCATGTCTGTGTAATCCCAGCACTTTGGGAGGCCAAGGAGGGAGGATTACTTGAGTCCGGGAGTTCAAGATCAAGCTGAGCAACATAGGGAGACTCCATCTCTAATATATAAAATAAATAAAATAGTTTAAGTAGTTTATTTACAGATAACATGTATTTTTAGTTATTAATATTTAAAATAGATCTCAGTTTTGAAAACTGGACTTAAATAGTGTTAACATTTGAATTTCACTAAAATGCAAGCTCCATGAGGACAGGGTTTTAATAAATAATAGTAATTATTATTATTATTATTACTATGTGAGACAGGGTCTTTCTCTGTGGCCCAGGCTGCAGCGCAGTGGCATGATCACAGCTCTCTGTAACCTTGACCTCTTGGACTCAAGTGGTTCTCCTACCTGAGCCTCCTGAATGGCTGGGATTACAAGTGCATGCCCACCTAATTTTTTTTTTACTTTTTGTAGAGATAGGGGTCTCACTTTGTTGCTCAGGCTGGTCTCAAACTCCTGTCCTCAAGCAATCCACCCACTTCGGCTTCCCAAAGTGCCGGGATTACAGGCATGAGCCACTGTATCCAGCCCAGAAGTACTGCATATATTAATTGACAGTATTTTCATGGCCATTTGAGAGCTAATGATACAATTAATTATGTTATAATGCATGTTTTGAAAGTAAGCATTATTCCAACAATTGACATATTAGGGAACGATTTGGGCATAATAAAACTTTCATGTTTGCTTATGCATGTTTTACCCAGAAGAAGCACTGGATGAATGCATTAAATTGCAACTAGCTGACCTAAGCTATGTAGGGATACACAAAATGCAAACACATACACCTCTCAAACATCTACCAGCTATCTTGGTTCACCATGTATTATCCTGAAAATTTACACTTTGGTATTCTTTCACACTTGTCAACTTTCCTATACAAAAACATGCTCATTCTAGGATTAAAGGGCTGAGAAAGAGGGCAACTTTTTATTCCTTCTTCCACCACTTCACCATAACTCACAAATTGCAACCATTCCCATACCACTTCCCTAGCAAGTTTTTGGCCTTTTTTTTTTCAGATCAAGTGCCACATTTGTGTATTTTTAACCATTTAACACAGACACACACACACACACACACACACACACACACACACACACACACCCTGTGCTACTGTTTTTATTAAATTCCTATCTTTTAAAGAATGTGCCACTGATGAAGATTTTAAGTGTTATATCCCTAACCCCATTTTTCTTGTGAGTCCTGTGGTGGTTATTGCACAGTTCAGCATAGTGCTGTGACAGTTTAGGATCACATATGTTGTTGTGTTATGGCAGAATTGACTCTGGTTGGCTAAAGTAGCACAGAAGTGCTATTAAGTATCATGCTGTTGAGAAAATAAGGGTGATATCTACATCTGGCAGTCTCTCTACTAAAAGAGTCCAAATGTGACTCCCCTGACCCAGATGTGTGGTCAACCTGGTTATTTAGCCAGAAAAAAAGAAAAAGCAGAGATTATGGCTAATTAGCTATCATACATGATCTTGTTAGGGCTGTTTGCCAGGAAGACACTTGAGAACCTAATCCAAACATAGAAAAAGTGAGTTCATTTTCTGCATATAGGTCACTTGGAGTAAAGGAAAGCACAGGTGTCTACTGTTGATTCATATAAAGAAATGACTGCTTAATGTATCTAGTTTCTTTTGCATCTTTCATCAGGAATCTCTTTAGTAAACATACTGCATGATGTCACAGCAGCTCATCAAAAGGGAATGGCTTCCTGCTTATGCCTTTAACCATTTCCAGGATATGGAGAAGTCAGAAGAATGTGAGCAGAGCCTGTCAATTATTTAAAACAGTCTAATGGCAAGCATGAGAAGTGGAGATTAACTGCTGCTTATTCAAATTAAGGATTTTTGCAACTATAGGGCTGAATGACTCAACGGGTAGGATCTACCTTCTTATCCCACTGTGGCTCAAAAAACTGTAGTTTCTTAAGAAGACATTTATTTAATCTAAACTGAAGAAAGAAAGTAAGAATGTTTTTGATTTGTTTTGTTCCAGTAAGTCCAGATATTTATTGAAATTGTACATGTAGCAGTATCTTGTGGTGGTTAAGAAAGCAGACTGGCATCTGCCTGCCTGGGAGTGAGTCTGGGCTCTATCATTTGTGTTTCCTTAAGCAACCAACATAACTTTCCTAATACCTCAATTTTCTCATCTTTAAAATCTGGACAATAAAACTATCTGCTCAGTGAATGCCAGATGCTAGTAGTAGCATGTGAGGATCAAGGTGACACCTGGATATTGCCTTCCCAATGCTGAAGTCACTTGGCCTTGATGGCATCACACAATTTGAAGAAATACAGACTTAATTCTTTTGAGTTTCTCTGGGCTGTATTTTGAGTGTCAATCTCTGACTATATCTAAAACATTAAATATTTGCCGTATCTTTATGGCTCAGTGTTACAAAGAACTGACTGATCTGAAAGACAACCATGAAAACATGGTATTCCAGGAGTTTTGGAAATTGGAATATGAATGTCATAACTGTTCTGGAAGTTGCCCATGTGTTCAAATGCTTAGAGTATGGTAACTAGCTGACTGTATAAAAGGAAAACCTCTTAAGTGATACTGGGAATCACGGTGAATTTAATAGAATTCCCAGGATCTCTCATAGGGTCTTGTTTTCCAGGTTCTACCAAGGAACTATTCTTACCCGATTTTCCTGATTTAAATCTAGCAAAGATTGTCTTCAGCTTTACAGATCTAAATTCTAATTCCATCATAAAATTATAGATTATTAATGAAAAGCCTTATGTACAGTGAGTACTCATACCATTTATGTGTGTGTTTAGTTTTCTCTTGCTGTATAAAAAAAATGACTACAATCAAAGTGTTAGACACACTGAACTTCTTATTTGGAGTTTGGGGTTCTCTTCCAAGCTTTTCAGATGGTTTACAGAATACAGTTCCTTGTGGACATAGAACTAAAGTCTCATCTATCTTGCTAAGTGTTGGCTGGGACTTCTTCAAGCTCATAGAAGCCACCTGCTGTTCCTTTCATTGGAAACCCCACAGGCAGTTCACATATGGATGTTTGCCTTCTTCCAGTAGGAGCACATCAATCACTCTGGCATCCAACCTCTCTCCTGTGGTGGAGTCCTATATAATTTAACATAATCATGAGAGTGACTGTTCCACCACCACTTGTCATATAATGTTACCTAATCAAGGGAGCATCTATCTCATAGGTTCTGCCCATACTCAAGAAGAGGGAATTATACATGGCATGTATACCAGAAGGGCAGACATGTTGAGAGCATCTTAGAATTCTGCCTACCACAGTGTGTGATAAAATGAGAGATCAATCATGGATAGAGGTAACTGTGATGTTAGCTGAGACACAAGAACAGAAAAAAGTCCACCTTGTTCTGTCGGTATGTTCTCTAATTTCCTCAAGTCTCAAGGAGACTCCAATATCTCATTGGTAAGGGGGATCAAAGGCATGCTCCAGCCTAGGAGACTGATAGTACATGAAGAGTCTCCATGTATTGTGTGAAAACAATACATGGTGTGGATACTCTAGAATCCACATCAGAAGATGAAATGAAAAAATTAAGCCATGTAATATAATTGCTTGGGAAAGGGGAACTCTCCTCAGCCAAAAGGAAAAAGTGATTCTTCTCTTGGCAGGATAAAGGAGCCAAGTGTTGTAGTAGGGCTGGCCACCCCTGTAGGCAGAAACCAGATGGTGACATCTATGCTTTGACTGCATATGAATATTGTAACCAATACCATTTAAATTTTCATCAACACTCTGTTCTGAATCTTGGATAATTCTTCCATATTTATACACTTATGTATTATACATATGCAATGTTTGCATAGCATTATGCCAAGTCTTTTCATTTCTTCTTACTTGCGACTCTAGACCAGCACTGTCCAATAGAAATATAATGCAAGCCACATATGTAATTTTAAATTTTCTAGTAGCAACATTTTTTTAAAGTAAGAACAAGTGGCTGGGCGTGGTGGCTCACGCCTGTAATCCCAGCACTTTGGGAGGCTGAGGCAGGCGGATCATCAGGTCAGGAGCTCGAGACCAGCCTGGCCAATATGGTAAAACCCCATCTCTACTAAAAGTACAAAAAATTAGCTGGGTGTGGTGGCATGTGCCGGTAGTCCCAGCTGCTCAGGAGGCTGAGGCAGGAGAATTGCTTGAACCCGGTAGGCGGAGGTTGCAGTGAGCCAAGATCGTGCCACTGTACCAGCCTGGGTGACAGAACAAGACTCCATCTCAAAAAAAAAAAAAAAAAAAAAGAACAAGTAAAGACAGTTTTAATAACAGGTTTTACAAAACCCACTACTTCTAAAACACTATTATTTCAATATGTAATCAGTATAAACATTAATGACATATTCTTTACACTTTTTTTTTTTTTCTGAGGCTGAGTCTTGCTCTGTTGCTCAGGCTGGAGTGCAGGGGCATGATGTCTGCTTATTGCAACCTCCACCTCCCAGGTTTAAGTGATTTTCCTGCCTCGGCCTCCCGAGTAGCTGGAATTATAGGTGCCCACCATCATGCCTAATTTTTGTATTTTTAGTAGAGACGGGGATCTCACCATGTTGGCCAGGGTGGTCTTGAACTCCTGGCCTCAAGTGGTCCACCCGCTTCAGCCTCCCAAAGTGGTGGGATTATAGGTCTGAGCCCCTAATAGGATGTGCCTATCCTATTCTTTACTTTTGTAGTCTTCACAATCTATTGTGAACACTTTCATTTCTCCCTGTGAACACTTTCATGTCTTTCTTAATAATCTTCACAATCCCAGTTTTTATATACCGTTGTTCTGTGTGATAGTAACTGCTAAATTTCTCTCCCTTCATCCTACTCCTTATCTTCTTCTGTAAATTCTGCTAGACTCAGAGCATCAAATATGGCTAAAACTGAGTTCCTTTTTCCTCTGATTTTTTTTCCCTAACTTCAAGATCTTGTATAACTCCAAAATGTCTTCAACCCTTCTTCATTCCTCTGTCTCAGCAGACCCTTTCACTTCTTCCTCATAGTCTAATACATGTTTCCTCTTTTTTTTTTTTTTTTAAATCCACACCTAAACTGTTAATTCAGGTATTGGTCATATCCTACTTGAGCTTTCTGACTTACTAAGCCATATTCCCAGGCTGTATTTCAAACACTGTTTTTCTACTTGTGCACTCTTTATCAGTCAGTGAACGTTTACTAAAGACCCACTCTGTGCTAGACAGAGGAACATTTCAAATATATATATATATATACAGTCTATCAATAAAACTGTTATTCTATACACACACACATACCCCATTTTTTAAATGCTTGAATATGTAACCCAACTGAAAAAATTAAAAAGTTATGATGCTTTAAAAAGGAAAAATATACATAATGGTCAATATGACACAATCTATGATGGAGGCCATGTAGGCAGATAATAATGGCCATTAAAAACTCAGCTTACAGCTGGACGCGGTGGCTCATGACTGTAATCCCAGCACTTTGGGAGGCCGAGGCAGGTGGATTACGAGGTCAAGAGTTTGAGACCAGCCTGGCCAAGACAGTGAAACCCCATCTCTACTAAAAATACAAAAATTAGCCAGCTGTGTGGCAGGTGCCTGTAATCCGAGCTACTCGGGAGGCTGAGGCAGAGAATTGCTTGAACCCCGGGGGCAGAGGTTGCAGTGAGCTGAGATCACGCCGTTGCACTTCAGCCTGGGGAACAAGAGCAATACTCTGTCTAAGAACAGAAACAAAAACAAAAAAAACCTCAGCGTACAAGGTGCACTTCAGGCCACCATGGCCAGGAAAGGCTGCTGCAAAATGTTCAGAAGCCTTGATTCTTTTTGGACTGATGAGTGTACGGAAGGAAAATGTCTTCTCACCAGGGCAAAGGGTGGAAGTGAAAACACATGAAGAGGAAATGTACCTTTCCAGCTCCTTAAAAATAAGGACTAAAATTCAGATCCTTTATTCTTTGGAATGTTGTGGTGTCTCTTTTCCCTCCCATGCCCTCCACCTGTCACCTCCTTCCTATCTCTTAGATTCATTCGACAGTTCTTAACCCTGGTTGAACATCAAAATCCCTGGGAAGTTTGTGAAAAAAATTCCATGCCCCGGCAACAAAACAGGCCAGTTAACCAACAGTCTCTGGAGCTGGGCCCCAGCCAAACACCTGGTGTTAAGACCTGCAGTCTCAATTCAGTTCTGCCACTCGGCTCTATATTTTGACCCATATTTGGAATCGTCTTCTACTCCATATCATATGGAGTCATGTCATTTTAGAGGTCTTATGATGTCCAATTCTTTAATTTTACCAATCAGGCAACCAGTCTAGGGAGACAAAAATCGCATAGCTACCCAGGGGTACGGCCAAGACTAGAACCCTTCTCTTGGGCAGTAATCAAGTTGGATAGACTAGATACGAGAATGGTGAGCTAACACCAGCACTACATCCCACCAACAGGCAAGAGGACCGAAGCGCGTGATGTTGAGTAATCAGCATGGAAGGACAGCCAGTTGTCAGGCAAAAATGGACAAAGCTGAAGTCCTGCAAACATGTTTGGCAAGGGTAATTCAGACATCATTCTGGAATAATATAAAATAATGCCTGTCAAACTTTAGTGTGCATAAGAATCAACTGGGAGCTTATTAGAAATTAATCTTCCTGGGTCCTACCGCAGTGAGTCTGGCTTAGTTATCTTGGGTGGCGCTAGAGAAGGGGCATGGGGGCATGTTTAGCAAGTTACCCAGGTGATTCTGATGTGTCCTCTGATCTGAGGACACACTTGCAGGGAAGCACTCGACATTAATCTAAGGTAGAAGATCGATGCTGGCTTCCCAGAAACAGGCTCTTTGACCATTGAAAAAGGGAGATTCAGGAGTAGCATGGTTACCGTAGCTGTATCTACCACCAGTAGGAAGTCAGAACACACAAGGTAGGGGAGAATAACACAGAGATCACCCCTGCAGAAATGAGTTAGTTTAGGATTTACAATTTAAAGACTGATAGCAGCCAAAACTGACTCATCTGTATTTCTGTCTTCAGTTGTAATCATCTGGAGGAAAGAAAGCTTTTTAAAAACTATACTCTTGGCTGGGTGCAGTGGCTCATGCCTATAATCCCAACACTTTGGGAGGCTAAGGCGATCACTTGAGGTCAGGAGTTCGTGACCAGCCTGGCCAACAAGGTTAAACGCTGTCTCTACTGAAAATACAAAAACTAGCCAGGGTGGTGGCAGGTACCTGTAATCCCAGCTATTCGGAGGCTGAGGCAAGAGAATCACTTGAACCCAAGAGGCAGAGGTTGCAGTGAGCCAAGATTGTACCACTATACTCCAGCCTGGGTGACAGAGTGAGGCTCTGTCTCAAAAAACAAAATGAAACAAACAAATAAAAAAACCCCAAAAAAACTCTATTCTTCTAATGGCCCAGCTCTGTAACACAAAAGCAACAAATATAGTGGTGCTATTTCTATATTATTTTTAAATTTGCAAATAATTTTAATTTTCATTTGAACCTCCAGTATCCTTTAGGTAGGTAGAATAAAATGATATTTCCTATGTGTTACCAATGAATAAACATGCCAGGGTTCACCTATGTCACAGAGAGGAGACAAGCTACATTTTCTAAATCCTTTTGTAGTGGAAGCAAAATAATGTAGGACCCACTGTGAGCTTTGGAATCAGGCAAACCTGGGTGGAATCTTACTTCCATCGTAGGCAATGTGACCTTGAACAACTTACTTTTTCTCTGAATTTAAATTTTCTTGTCTGTAAAATGGAGGTAATAGTACTTTCCTCCTGGGGTTGTTAAATGAGGTAATTTTTAAAATATGCCTGGCACATAGTTGCTGAGTAAATGTACCACCTCAAGGACAAGCAGAAAAAACCAGCTTAAGAAAATGAGAATTTAGCATAGGAAACACATACCAAAGTTAAGAGCGGATTCTAATTAATGAGTAGAATATTGATGGAATTTTGAGTTTGTGGGTTGCTTAGCAACCAAAATTAACTCAATACCACTAACTCCCCGAGTTGTTGTTTTTAATCAAAGCAGTAAACTGCTCTTAAGGAGCTCAAGGTTGTGAACAGACAAAAGGATTCCCCTGTGCATTTGGGGTTGTGCCAGACATTTTGAAAAAATGATGCCCCAGCTCCTCTGTGGTTTTGTACTTAAACATCTTGGACATTTGGATTCCCCCAATTCTCTGCCCATAAGTGACAGAAGATGTTATAACATCTGTTACATTGGATAGAGGGTGAGAAAGGAGAAGGGTGTGTATTAAGCCAAACTCATGGAATGCTAGGGCTCAGAAATACAAAAGCATTTGTCTTTGCCCCTGCTGCCCTTTAGAATTTCAGTCGAGAGGAAACAAGTCAATATTGAATAATACAGCAAATTATTCATGAGTGGCTCGCTGTGTCCCCCACAACATTCTAAGAGTTACAGACTGAGCTGTACAAGAACATGGAGGGCAAGTCTGAAATATCCATGGTTAGGAGTTTTATTTTCTTGGCAAAGCAGCCCTGAAAGAATATCCCACTTTGGTTCCCCAAAACATTAATATTTGATTCACAGCCTTGAGAGCTGGCATTGAATGTTGGAGAGGCTCTAAAGAGGGGTGGAGGGAACTGGAGCTCCATGCTACTGTAGGTCACTTACACCTCTTTTACCTGAAGCCAGAGACTCAACCAATCTGTGCCCTTCTTTTCTCATTTGTAAGCTGGGCATGATGATTTAGATTCTGCCTCCCTCATGGCAATGAGTATGAGGCAATGAGATAATAAACACAAAAGTTCTGTTGCAATAAATGCAATTTCTAGCTAATCTTCATCAATTTGCCAGCAGGTTTACATCGCATTTCATTGAGCATCCTTGTATCTTCATTTACATTTTCTTATTCCTTTTTAACTTGTAGTCTTAACAATTTAAAGAGAAAAAAAAAAACCCTGATGAACTTGGAACAACTGTGTTTATTTGCACTTAAATTTGTCTTCATCATTTGTAGCTTGGCGTGCTAACTTCTTTTGCAGTGAAGATCAACTTTATTGCTTAGGAAAGAAATCCATTGTGCCACTTTGGCATGTCAGCATTTATTTACAAAAAACATGACCTCAGGCCTACAGGCCTTTAAGGCAGACAGCTGGTTGATGAATCATGTTCAACATTCATATAGTGCTGCTGGCATATGTCAGAAGGACACTCCCGCTAATCACCTGCCCCTGTCAGTCTTTCCACTTCTAATAAAGCATATCTGTTTTGGTGACCGAATAAAAACACACCAAGTGGAGAAGGGCCGGGTGTGGAGTAATTTAATCAGGACAAGTCAGCACACTGCATTGAGCAGTACAGTATCAAGGATGAAAAGATGGTTTGGTAGCAGCTGAATGACATGAAGTAGATTAGAAAAGGCAGAAGCACAGTTCCCCTTATTATCATAATGAGTCATGACCCTGGAATGTGGGAGACCCAATATACCCTCCAAATCAAGATTTTTAAGGAGACAGGATTCCCATAAGTTCCCTTCTGAATTGCCACGAACGTTTTACATGGCCTTTCTCTATTAGCATCATATTAACATTTGCTGAGGATTATAAATTTTTAAGGAAGGTCAAACCAAAGTTCAGAGCTCCACTAGCAAATCTTTTTAATACTGGCTTTCGTGGGTGTGTTTGGTATCTAGAAGAATTGATTGATTTAAAATACCCTAGTTTTGAAACAGCAGGGAGACTGACATTTGCAGTTTGGTATTTTGCAGTTCTCACTACTCATTGTATTTTTAAAATAATTTTTCTTTGTTGTGATATCCAGTAGAACAGAATTTTGTGTTTTGTCTAAGAGTAGAAATTGAACATGTTCAGGATGCTGGTCTGTCTTGAATTTCATCACCATCATCTCATGGATTGGTGGGGAGGAGAAATAATTAGGGATATGCAGGATGTTTGAATTGTATTTGAAAACAAGTAAAAACAACAATATGACTATAAGCTGTAAGTCTAAGGTTTTTTTTAGTGATTTACCTGGCAGTGTTCTTAAAGTCATTACTTGCTGACAAAAGAGTCACTATCCATGATGAAAAACCAGGAACTTCAACAACAGCTCCTTTATTTCCATTTCTGCTTCTACTGGTGATTATACTGTTCCATTTTTTTACTCCAGCTAAGTCATTTTCACCACTGTGTGTGTTTTTTTCTCCTATGGGGCAAGGTCTGTGATATCTGATATTTTATTAACAGGTGTGCTGCAAATAATCTATTTCAAAAATAAAACACTAAATATAGTGCACAAGTTCAAGGCTTTTGAAGGTTACTGTAGTTTTAAAAAATCAATGTAATGAATGCATTACATTGAAATCATTTATTGTTAGGAAACCGGGTGGCAAATGATACATATATCCTGTAGCTCTGTCATGGCTGATGCTCTCCTGACTCAGATTACATATTAGCATTTCTACCATATGGCTGAAAGGGTAGAGAATGTATGTGCAGAGTAACAGAGTTGGTAACATTTTTGACCATCTGGTAAATAAATACATAAGCAGCAGGAATATTAATATTTATTTAGTTATATGATGCAACCTTTAACGTGAAATAACCACTAGTACAACAAAGTAGTACTAAATTTGTTTCTCAAATAATTTCCATCTAATTTATTAAACATTTTAACAGTCAATTAATGCTCTTAGAATGTGACTTCTAATTATGTTTCTTATGTTTATTGATATAGTTGGGTTCCTTATCATGCCAAATTAAAAAATCTTTCATGAGAGGCCACATGCCCAGCACATGGGCATGAGTGCCAAAGTTCTGCTTTGCCAGTGATCACTGTGTGGCCTGGGATAAATTATTTGACCTCTTTATGCCTCAAATTCATGTGTAAAGAGTGAATAACATTATCAGACAGTACCCCTCAAAGGGTGGGCCATGGATGACCATGGATTAACACATCAGAATTACATGGGGAGCTTTTTCAAAATACAAACACATGGGGCCCACCTGCAGTGACTCTGATTCATATATCTGGAAGCAGTCCATGAATCTGCAATTTTTGATTTATATCTTTTTTTTTTTTTTTTTTTTTGAGACAGAGTCTCACTCTGTCACCAGGCGCCAGGCTGGAGTGGAGTGGTGCGACCTCGGCTCACTGCAACCCCCGCCTCCTGGGTTCAGGCAATTTTCCTGTCTCAGCCTCCCGAGGAGCTGGCACTACAGGCGCATGCCACCATGCCCAGCTAATTTTTTTGTATTTTTAGTAGAGACGGGGTTTCACCATGTTGGCCAGGATAGTCTCCATCTCTTGACCTCGTGATCTGCCCGCCTCGGCCTCTCTAGGCTTCTGAAGTGCAGTGGTGTGATCTCGGCTTACTGCAGCCTCTGCCTCCCGAGTTCAAGTGATTCTTGTGCCTCTGCATCCTGAGTACCTGGGATTCCAGGTGCATGCCACCATAGCCAGCTAATTTTTGTATTTTTAGTAGAGACAGGGTTTTGCCGTGTTGGCCAAGCTGGTCTCAAACTTCTAGCCTCAATTGATCCACCTGCCTCAGCCTCCCAAAATGCTGGGATTCCAGACAGACGCCACCATGCCCGGCCTGCATTTTTAGTCACTGTCCCAAGTGATTCTGAGATACACTGAATCACTCCCATAGAGACAAGATTAATATAGAGCACTTAGCTACCTTGAAAAATATGAAGCTAATTTTAATAAATACACTTTTTATACCATAGAAACTTAACACTCAATAGCACTTGTGCTTAAAATACTTTAACTTCATAGAAAATAGGAGGTCAGCTTGCTAAGTAATGTTGCTGATCATTAAATATACCTCACAATTCTCCTTTTTGTTTAATTAGAGCCTTTATCTTTTTTTCTCTTGCATAGGAAATAGCAGAATATTTGTGGACTGGATCCAAATAAGGAGCCCAGATGAGCTTAAAGAAGCAAGCATGGGATTCTTAGTTTTTCAAGATCCATACACACAAAACCTTTAATCAGCACCAACTGTAGTGTCCAAGTTTTCTTTGATTTTGTGAAGACTGAGCAAAACTCTCATGATGGAAAAGCAACGGACTTAGTTACCTGTTTCAGTGTCATCTAAAGTCAACTGAAAAGTCAACCAGGCAGAGTAATACAGCCATGGAAAGAAATTCAAGTTTATGGAAGAACCTCATAGATGAACACCCAGTCTGCACAACCTGGAAGCAAGAGGCCGAAGGAGCCATTTATCATCTTGCCAGTATTTTATTTGTAGTAGGTTTCATGGGTGGCAGTGGATTCTTCGGGCTCCTTTATGTCTTCAGTTTGCTAGGGTTAGGTTTTCTCTGTTCTGCTGTCTGGGCTTGGGTAGATGTCTGTGCAGCCGACATATTTTCCTGGAATTTTGTACTTTTTGTCATCTGCTTCATGCAATTTGTTCATATTGCATATCAAGTTCGCAGCATAACCTTTGCCCGAGAATTCCAAGTGTTGTACAGCTCCCTTTTCCAGCCCCTGGGGATCTCTTTGCCTGTCTTCAGAACGATTGCTTTGAGCTCTGAAGTGGTTACTTTGGAAAAGGAACACTGTTATGCCATGCAGGGGAAAACTTCCATTGATAAACTCTCCTTGCTTGTTTCAGGAAGGTTTGTACCTTTGGTGCTTGCATGTCTTTCCTCAAGTATTAGTTATCTGTTTGTGTTTCTTTCCACTTTATTTTTCTGTCTCAGTGTAACATAGTCCTGGGTGGCATTTAGCACCCCGAGGCTTTAGTAAGTCTGTGATACAGGAGTCGTAGACATAGAAATAGGCATTTAGAGTATACGGCATTATTTACTTGAAGCAGAAAATAATCAAGAGCTTTAATATTTCATCTTAGAAATCAAATTACGTGAATCTTTAAAGTATGAGTTTGTTTTTCTGGATGCGATATTTGTTTCCTAGATAATTACTGGAAGTCAAGAAGAGGATAATGTCAGCTTCAGTGCTTCAATTAATAGAATACTTACATTGGCATGCAAAGTATTTTTAAAACTCTTTGATAGGGCATTCTTTTAAGTAACAGAGAACATTTAAATTTTATTGTCTTTTTTTTTTTTTTTTCAGCAAATTCTAACAATCACCCATGAGAAGCAGACTGTGGGGGCAGGGGGTGGGGCACCTGAGGAACATATATAGAAATCTAAACTTTGAAAACAGGCGAGTTGCAGTGGCTGATGCCTGTAATCCTAGCACTTCAGGAAGCCAAAGTGGGAGTTTCACCTGAGGTCAGGAGTTCGAGACCAGCCTGGCCAACACTGTAAAACTCCCGTCTCTACTAAAAATACAAAAACAAAATTATCCAGGCATGGTGGCACATGCCTGTAGTCCCAACTACTCGGGAGGCTGAGGCAGGAGAATCACTTGAGCCTGGGAGGCAGAGGTTGCAGTGAGCCAAGATCACTCCACTAAACTCTAGCCTAGGCAACAGAGCGAGACTCTATCTCAAAAATAAAATAAAATAAACTTTGAAAACAAAGTTAGGGAAAGGAAACAATAATGGAATTACTCATGGCTTTCAAAAAGTTAAAAATTTAGTTTATAGGCCAGGCACGGTGGCTTACACCTGTAATCCCAGCACTTTGGGAGGCCAAGGCTAGTGGATCACTTGAGGTCAGGAGTTCGAGACCAGCCTGGCCAACACGGTGAACCCCTGTCTCTACTAAAAATACAAAAAACTTAGCTGGGTGTCATGGTGCACACCTGTAAGCCGAGCTACTTGGAAGGCTGAGGCACCAGAATCACTTGAACCTGGGAGGAGGAGGTTGCAGGGAGCCGAGATAGTGTCACTGCGTTCTAGGCTGGGCAACAGAGTGAGACACTGTCTCAAAAAATAAATAAGTTAAAAAATAAAAATTTGCTTTACAGAGGTATTTGTAGCAGAACTCCTCTGTGTTCTTAAGTGTTTCTCTACTTAATTTAAAATCTGACAGAGTCCATTAAAATGTTTTATTGACGTATAATATGCATACATAAATGGACATGTATCATAAATGTACAACTTCATGCATTTTCTGATGAATTTCACTCAATATTCCAGAATCCTGACTGTGTAAGGAACATAAGAACATGAATCTTAAAGGATATTATGTCACTTAATATAATGTATGAATTTAATATTTTGCCTTTCAAAATCGTAAAGGGCAAAACAGTCATCAGGGATCTGAAATACACTTCTTCTACCCCCTACCCCTGCCCAATTATGTGCTTTCTTTCTCCTTCCCTTAAAAATGATGTTCTTGTGTTTTGATAGGATCAGAGTGACAGTTGATGGCGAATTTCTGCATTACATTTTCCCCTTTCAGTTCCTGGATTCTCCTGAGTGGGATTCACTGAGACCCACAGAGGAAGGCATTTTTCAGGTAAGGGATAACTGGATCACAAGATTAGCGCCCCCTCTTCCAAACAGATAATCTTTGTTTAAAAATAAGCAAGCAAACACAACAGCAGATAAGACACAAATAATTTAAGACTTTGGGCCAGGTGCGGTGGCTCATGCCTGTAATCCAGCACTTTGGGAGGCTGAGGTGGGCAGATCACAAGGTCAGGAGTCCGAGACCAACCTGATCAACATGGTGAACCCTCGTATCTACTAAAAAAGATGCTAAAAGTAGCCAGGTGTGGTGGGACGTGCCTGCAATCCCAGCTATTCAGGAAGTTGAGGCCGGAGACTCACTTGAACCCAGGAGCCGGAGGTTGCAGTGGGCTGACATCATGCCACTGCACTCCAGCAGAACAGAGCAAGACTCTGTCTCAAAAAAGATTTTGGAATGTACTTTGCAGCATACATGACTTCCCAATTCTGTTGGACTCCTGAGGATTAATGCCACTTCATAGGTTCAGCAGTGAGAAGAACAGGTACTACGTATGACAGGAAGGAGTCTGTGATCAATACTTTATGCTTTACTTTGCATAACTGCATATTTATATTTAAAATATAACTAATTGAGATCTGAGTAAACATTGCTAATGCGACAGTCTAGAAAACATCAAGAACAAAAAAAAGTCGCACTTATTAAAAAATAAATGATTTTTTAAAATTTAAAATACTAGTAGATTTCAGTTGTTTTCTAGCAACAGAATGCTAAACTTGCCATCATTACTGTGCCGCCACATCTGGCAGTTTTGAAAGATAATCATTTCAGCAGGTTTCATTTATTTGTTACACTGTTTTCTTATGAATACATATATGTGTATATGCAGCAAACTCATATATGCAAGTTAGTCATATAAATTCTATTGTGTACTGCAGAAACTGCTTTAGGGTTAAATGTCCACAGTCTTCAGAATGGACTTGGAAATATTTCTGTAACATTAGCCAATTTTTTTTTTAAATATCAAGTCGTTCTCCCTTCAATAAAATGCAAAATATAGATACTTGAACTTAGAAAAACAGAGAGATTGGAGATGGCTAGACCATTGTGATTATTCATATTATAAATTATATATGTAGCAACAAATATTGTAGTTCCTATTTTTGCAATATATTGTAGGTCAGTGGGCTTTTTCAACCTAAAGAAAGGCAGCAAGTGAAATTAATTTAACATTTGCGGTAGAAGAAATGTGGCAGTTTTCTTGCCTCCTCATCTGTTTATGTGTGGTCTTGTGTTTTTTAGGTAACCCTCACTGCAGAAACTGATTGTCGATATGTGTCTTGGAGAAGAAAGAAATTGTATCTGCTCTTTGCTCAGCATCGTTATATCTCCCGCCTGTTTTCAGTGTTAATTGGCAGTGACATTGCAGATAAACTCTATGCCTTGAATGACAGGGTTTATATAGGAAAAAGATATCACTATGATATTCGGCTACCCAACTTCTATCAAATGTCAAGTCCAGAAATACGCAGATCACCCCTGACACAACATTTTCGGAATTCCAGACCATACTGTGAAATTTAAGTATAAAAAAAGACTCTCTCTTCACCATTCCCCAAATGAAATAGCAAAATACAAAAAAATTAGCTCCCTAATATTTTTATAAATCGAATTCAAAGCGAGATGCCATTGCCAACTGTTTTATTTCTTTCAACAACTGCATTGTGAATAAATTTTACAAATTTTTCTTGTATTTCTTATTGTTATAATTGGGGAGGGTGTGGATAACTATGGGCAGTTTGCCCTTTTCTGCCTCAGAACTGGGAGAATGAAATTCCACATTCTCAATTCTTTTCTCACATTTACTCAAATGCATTGTTTTGTCCTATAGACTCAGGCGTTGCTTCTCAATAAGCAGCCAGCAAGTATTCCCAGCCTGAGGGTGGGTTGCTACTGTCCACATAGGCATTTCCAGAATTCACCTTTTTTTTTTTTTTTTTCTGCTACAGCCTCCAATGAAAAGCAGATTTATTACTGTGGTGGGCAGCAATTATTTATTTTAAATGTGCAGTTATTTGATGTGACTAAAAAGGAGAATAAATGCAAGAGATAGTATGTGAATCTTGAAGCCTATTTTATTGCTACAAATAAAATAACATTTAAAAAGAAGCATTTTGTGGAAAACAAAGCTGCCTAATCATTACTAAGTACTCCTGAAAAAAAGTACCCCTGAACCAACAGTAAAAATGTTGCGCCGTGTTTCAATTTCAGATGATGAGCGGAAAGAGCTTTCAGTGGTGTGACTGGACAGTGGGGGTTCACAGGGAATGCTAAACCCACCACACGAACACAAGGGTCTGCCTCACAGCCAGTGCTTCAGCTCTGTGAAGAAGAGCTTAAGAAAGAACCCTAGTTGCAGATCTGATCCCTACCTTTGGAAAACTGGTTTTCTGAAGATCACATGCAGGCTATGTTCTTTGATACAGAGATATATAATCCAACATGTAACAAGTGTATACGGAGTACCTTCTGTGGCTCTAGGTGCTGACCTGGGCATGGGGATGGAGATCCCACCCCTGATAAAGCTTACATTCTGGGGGTATGGGAGACATAATAAAGTAAGTCAGAAAAACCTATATTTAGAAGGCAATAGTGCTAAGGGGAGTGATAAATTAGAGAAGGTAGATAAGAAGGGGCATTGCAATTTTAAGAGTGGTCAAGGAAAGCCTCCAGAAGGAATGTTTGAATGAAGACCTCAAAGAGGCGATGGAAGAATCCACGAAAATATCTGGGGGAAGAGCAATTTGGGCAAAGGGGACAGCAACTGAGCAGTCCCTTGGGCATGAGCATGACTGGTCTGCTCCACGAGCAGCTGGAAGGCTAACATGGCTGGCACAGAATGAACAGAAAGTAACTGTGGGCAGACGGGGTAAGGCCTAAATAAGTCATGATAAGGACTTTGACTTTTATTCTAAGAGTGGCCAGAAGCCATTGTAGGGTTTGAAGTAGAAGAGTGATATGATCTGCCCCATGTTTTAATAGGATCAGTCTGGCTAGCCTGCTGAGCATAGACTAGAGGGAGGAGAGAAAAGAGTGGACTTGGAAAGCAGAACGAGGATTAAGAGTGAGATGCCCACTGGACACTGAAGTGGAGTAGATAGTTGGATATATGAGCCTGGAGTTCAAAAGAAAAGTCTGGGCTGAAGTGACAGCTTTGAGAGTATTTAGCATATACGTGGTATTTAAAGCCATGAGTGTCCCTGAGATGGCCAAAAGAGTGAGTGTAGATTCTGAAGAAAAATGGTTGAGGGCCTGCCTTGCGGCACTCCATTGTTAAGAGGACGAGGAGATAGGGAAGAGTCAGCAAAGCATCTGACGAGGAGCAGCCAGTGAGGTAGGAAGGAAATCAGGAGATCCTGGGATCCTGTAAGCCAAGCAAAGAGAATTTCTGGGAGAAGGGCATGATGAACTATCTCAGATGTGGCTGAGAGGCCTTAAAATAAACCATCGAGTTAAGCAACATGGAAGTCATTGGGGAACTTAACAAGAGCAGTTTTGGTGGAATGAGCAGGAACAAAAATGACTGAAGCAGTGAAGGAGAATGAAAGGCAAGAAGTTGGAACAGTAAGGGTAGGTAAGTTTTTCAAGGAGTTCTGATGTGAACAGAAATAGAAACGGACAGTGGCCTGGGCAGAAAGTGGGGCCAAGAGAGGGGGTTGTTATTAAGACAAGATGGCACAGTTGCATGTAGACGAAAACGATTCCACAGTTTTTCTTCATTCTACTAAAATTTAACACATACCTATCAATCAAAAATACAAATAAGCATCAGTATCATATAGACCTATTATAATAAAATACAGGCTTAATCTGATAGAACTGTGTATTATTTCAAGACTGGAAATCTTACAGTTGTGAAAAGATGGAGCAAGAAACACTGGTTACTTTAACTCTTAGTCATCTCATCATAAGTATTACCATGACTGTAATGCTGAATTGTACGTATGCACGTACAATTTGATTTGAACATAACTTCAAGTTTTATTATTACGCTAAATTTGACTAGTTTTAAAACCTGCTATTAAAGATTGGCGGGAACTTTAAAACATTTTTTTCTCCCTAAGAACTGATAATTTGAGTAAGAGTCTAAAATATTTGTTTTTATATAATTTCATAGAATTTTTAGCTCCACTTGATATAATATCAAGTGTCCCAGGCCATCAGAATTGAGATTACTACTCTTATTAAATGTAAATTTATCTCACAAAATTATACAATTACAAAACAATGTTTTACATTTATTTAACACTTTATAGTTTAAAAAGCACATGTCTACATGTGATTTCATTTGCTTGTTCCTTGGAAGAATCCTATTTTATGGATAAAAATCAGAGAGACTGAATCACAGTTAGTAAACAATGGTGACACTCAGCTTAAGCCTGATTCTTCCAAATTAGTGTCCTTGCATTTTTCATGCTGCATTGACCATGTTCTTGATTGTGTTCCTGACTTGGAGAGTACTAAAATGTTCCCAATCTGAGTGAAGGAAAATTCAATGTCAAAATGCTAGTTATACATCTTCTGAATCTGTTAGTGACAGCAAGAGGAAAAATTATTCAAACATGAACCTTTCTTCTGTTGAATCATCAGCAGTAGCTTGAGCTCAAATGTGGTTTACAAGTAAAATGTGTAATTAAGTGTAACTTCATTTTAAATGGCTATAAATTTACATAATGAAAGAACAAGGCCAAGTTTTTTTGATGCAATTTAAATCAGTTTTTAAGTTTTGGATCTGTCCAATTTCATTCAGATATTTTCACAGCTGAACTGAGGTCTCTCTAGGTATTTTAAGAGAAGCCTTCATCATCTCAGCCCATCGTGTTTTATGTGCCATCCATCCTTCTTATAAGAAAATTAATTCAGTGCCCCTTGTAGTGCCACTTCTCTGTTTCTTCTCTCAGGTAGAATAAAACTTTATGTATAATGAAACTTTGTAAGCTGATTTTTTTTCAAACAGTAGCAGGTAAGGGTTCTAATATATGGAAGATATTTTTGGTGTAATACAAATGGGGTTTCTGAAGAACAGGATATTACTGCAGAATATAAGTTGGTTCCTTTGAGATAAAAGTTTAGCCAATGCACAAGCACAATATCCATTTTATGAGAAAAGGAATCCTCCTTTGCAACTCTTCCACTATCTTGTTCACTGGGAACAATGCCTGGAACATGGTAGCTACTTTGTAAATATTCATTGCATAGAAGGAAATTAATTACATATCTTTATTTTTGAGACAGTTTCCTAATTGCATCTTTATTTTTGAGACAGAGTCTCACTCTGTTCCCCAGGCTAGAGTACAGTGGCGCCATCTTGGCTCATTACAACCTCTGCCTCCTAGGCTCAAGCAATCTTCCCATCTCAGCTTCCCCAGGTTCTGGGATTATAGGCGTGGGGTGCCATGCCCAGCCAATTGCATCTATTTTTGTATTTGAATTTTAACATTGAATCCCCTTCTCAATTTGATTTCAATTATGCAGTGCTGCTAGTCATTTATCATGAAATAAAATGTAAGATCTATAATAACAGCATTTTTTCTGCATGACATAGAATTATTATTTCTTTAAATGACTTTCGAAGCTACATTTTTCTTGCTGATACTGTTGAAGTGAGTCTGAAGAGCACTTATTCAGAATGTACAGTTATTAGTCTTTAGGTTCCAAGATCATTTGTTGGATTGAAAATCTGCAAAGTGATTTTTGCTTAGTGATTCTTTGTGTTGGGAATGTTAAAAGGTAAATTTAGGCACAACAAAATATTGAAGAATTTATTTGGGCAGATAGCAATTCATGAATCAGGCAGCACCAGACCACAAGAGGTTCAGAGCTTCACTGTAGTGGGACAGGCAAGAGAGAAACTTATAAGGTGCAGAAGCATGATGAAGAAAATATATTTGAGTGGTTAATGTGGAAAGTCCCTAGTCAGAGGTTGGTTGGTAATTTCTGATTGGTTAAGCTTCAGTTTTGTTTTACTGTTTACAGTGGGCTTTGGTTTGCTTACATAGGTTCCCAAGGCACTGAAGCCATCTCAGCCTAACTGCCTCCCAATTAATTTTCTTTCTTAACAGAAACGTGTAATGGACTATCAGGTCTCTCGTTAAGTGCAGTCAGCCCACTGTATGTGAGGGCTCCACAGCCACAGATTCAACCAAGCTTACATCAAAAATAAAACGTAAGACCTATAATAATAGCACTTTTTTCTGGAAATAATAATTTGGAAAAAAATTTAAAATAACAATACAATGATAAAAATAATACAAATAAAAACAATATATTATAACCATTTATACAGAATTTCTATTGTATTAGGTATTATAAGTAATCTAGAGATGGTTTAAAGTATATGGGAAGATGATTGTATGCTATATGCAAACACTAGGCCATTTTATATCAAGGACTTGAGCATCTTCAGATTTTGGTATATGAGAGGGGTCCTAGAACCAATCCCCCACACTACCCAAGGATAAGTATAATTCCATTTTAAACGATAAATTTAATAATATGGCTCTCACACCCTCTTCCCAGGGATGGCAGAAAAAAAACATTTGATCCTGTCACTTAAGAGAAGTTTCTACAACCCACAGAATGGAGGAAAATAATTGCAGGCCGGGCGCAGTGGCTCACGCCTGTAATCCCAGCACTTTGGGAGGCCGAGGCAGGTGGATCACGAGGTCAAGAGATCAAGACCATCCTGGTCAACATGGTGAAACCCTGTCTCTACTAAAAATACAAAAAATTAGCTGGGTATGGTGGCACGTGCCTGTAATCTCAGCTACTCAGGAGGCTGTGGCAGGAGAATTGCCTGAACCCAGGTGGCAGAGGTTGCAGTGAGCCAAGACAGCGCCATTGCACTCCAGCCTGGGTAACAAGAGCAAAACTCTGTCTAAAGAAAAAAAAAAGAAAAAAGAAAATAATTGCAAACTATTCATCTGATGAGGGATTAATAACCAGAATAAAGAACTCAAGCAACTCAGTAGGAAAAAAACAATCCAATTAAAAAATATCTGAATAGACATTTCTCAAAAGAAGACATACAAATGGCAGGTACATGAAAAAATATTCAACATCACTAATCATCAGAAAAAAGGAGATCAAAACTACAATGAGATACCATCTCACCCCAGTTATAAAGGCTTTTACAAAAAAGGCAGGGAATAACAGTTGCTGGTGAGGATGTGGAGAAAGGGGAATGTTCATTCACACTCTGTTGATGGGAATGTAAATTAGTACAGCCACTATGGAGAACAGTATGGTACTTCTGCAAAAAAAATAAAAATAGAAGTACCATATGATCCAGCAATCCCACTGCTGGGTATACATCCAGAAGAAAGGAAATCAGTATATTGAAGAGAACCTGCTGTTCCATGTTTATTGCAGGACTATTCACAATAGTGAAGACATGGAATCAGTATAAGTGCCCATCAGTAGATGAATGGATAAACAAAATGTGGTATATATACACAATTTTTAGCCACAGAAAATAATGAAATATTGTCATTTGCAATGACATGGAGGGAACTGGAGGATAATATTTTTGGTGAAATAAGCCAGGTAAAGAAAGGCAAATACTGCATGTTCTCACTCATTTGTGGGGGCTGAAAAAAAAACTGAAATAATGGAAAAAGAGAGTAGAATGATGGTTACTACAAACTGGGAAGGGTGGGGAGGATCCAAGACAGCCAAATAGGAACAGCTCGGGAGTGCAGTCCCAGGAAGAACTACACAGAGGGTGAGTGTGCACCACATTTCCAAACAAATTTTCACTGCCCACAGACCGGGAGATTCCCGGGCAGAAAAGCGCCACAAGTTTTTAGCATGGCGGTTTCAGCTGGTGCCCGGTTGGCACACAGAAACTCACACAAACCTTAGCGGCCATTTCAACTGGCGCCTGGAATGCCTGGGAGACAGGGCCGCCCATTCAACTGAAAGAGAGGGGGCAGACACAGGGAGCCAGGCAATCTGGCTCAGTGGGTACCCCCCCACGAAAAAAGCAATCTGAAATGCTCTGGATTGAGAGTTTCACAGCAAGTGCAGCTGGACCCAGGACGGTCCAGTTCAGTTGGGGGAAGGGCAACTACCACTACCGAAGCAGTCCCCCACTACCGAGGCAATTCACACAGCTGATGGGCAGAGCTTGCGGCAGCTCAGCAAAACCTCTGCTGGCAGACTGTCACTAGACTACTCCGTGCAGGGCAGGGCATCTATGAAAAAAGGCAGCAGCATGACAGGTACTTATAAATAAAGCTGACCTTCCTAGGACAGAGAACCTGGGAAAAGAGGCGGTTATGAGTTCTGCTGCAGCAGACTTAGAAGTACCTACCCAGCAGCTCTGCACGGAAGAATGGAGCTCCCAGCACAGCACTTGGGCTCCTATAAGGGACAGACGGTCTCCTCAAGCAGCTCCCTGACCCCTGTATACCCAAAGAGATACCTCATAAAGGAGAGCTCAGGCTGACATCTAGCAGATACCCTTCTGTGACGAAGATAACATGAGAAGAAACTGGCAGCAACTCCTACTGTTCTGCAGCCCCCGCAGGTGATGCCCAGGCAAGCAGGGTCTGGAGTGGACCTCCAGCAATCCTGCAGCAGAGGGGCCCGACTGTTAGAAGGAAAATTAAGAAACAGAAAGAAATAACTTCATCATCAACAAAAAGGATGTCCCCTCAGAGACCCCATCCAAAAGTCACCAACCACAAAGACTACAGGTAGATAAATCTAGAAAGATGGGAAGAAACCAGCACAAGAAGGATGCAAACACCAAAAACCAGAACACCTCTCCTTCTTCAAAAGATCACAACTCCTCACCAGCTAGGGATCAAAGATGGATGGAGAATAAATCTGATGAACTGACAGAAATAGGCTTCAGAAGGTGGGTAATAACAAACTTCTCAGAGATAAAAGAATGTGTGCTAACCCAATGCAAAGAAACTAAGAACCTAGAAAAAAGGTTAGAAGAGATGATAACTAGAATAAACAGCTTAGAGAAGAATATAAATGACTTGATGGAGCTGAAAAACACAGCAAAAGAACTTCGTGAAGCATACACAAGTTTCAATTGCCAAATCGACCAAGCAGAAGAAAGGATATTAGAGATTTAAGATCAACTCAACGAAATAAAACAAGAAGGCAAGAATAGAGAAAAAAGAGTGAAAAGAAATGAACAAAGCCTCCACGAAATATGGGATTATGTGAAAAGACCTAATCTACATTTGATAGGTGTATGTGAATGTGACGGAGAGAATGAATCCAAGGTGGAAAACACTCTTCAGGATATTATCCAGGAAAACTTCCCCAACCTAGCAAGCCAGGCCACCATTCAAGTACAGGAAATAGAGAGAACACCACAAAGATATTCCTCAAGAAGAACAACCCCCAAGGCACATAATCATCAGATTCACCAGGGCTGAAAAGAAGGAAAAAATGCTAAGGGCAGCCAGAGAGAAAGGTCAGGTTACCAACAAAAGGAACCCAGTCAGACTCACAGTGGATCTCTCAGCAGAAACCCTACAAGCCAGAAGAGAGTGGGGGCCAATATTCAACATCCTTAAAGAAAAGAACTTTCAACCTAGAATTTCGTATCAGCCAAACTAAGCTTCATAAGTGAAGGAGAAATAAAATCCTTTATGGACAAGCAATTGTTGAGAGATTTCATCACCACCAGGCCTGCCTTACAAGAGCTCCTGAAAGAAGCACTAAACAAGAAAAGGAACAACCAGTACAAGCTACTCCGAAAATATACCAAATAGTAAAGACCATCGACACAATGAAAAAAATGCATCAACTAATGGACAAAACATCCAGCTACCATCAAAATGGCAGGATCAAATTCACACATAACAATACTAACCTTAAATGTAAATGGGCTAAATGCCCCAATCAAAAGACACAGACAGGCAAATTGGATAAAAAGTCAAGACCCATTTGTGTGCTGTATTCAGGAAACCCATCTCACGTGTAAGGACACACACAGGCTCAAAATAAAGAGATGGAGGAAGATTTATCAAGCAAATGGAGAGCAAAAAAAAAAAAAGCAGGAGTTTCAATCCTAGTCTCTGATAAAATGGACTTTAAATCAACAAAGATCAAAAGAGACAAAGAAGGGCATTACATACTGGTAAAAGGATCAAGGCCTCAAGAAAAGCTAACAATCCTAAATATATACACACTCAATACAGAAGCACCCAGGTACATAAAGCAAGTTCTTAATGACCTACAAATAGACTTAGACTCCCACACAATAACGTGGGAGACTTTAACACTCCACTGTCAATATTAGACAGATCAATGAGACAGAAAATTAACGAGGATATCCAGGACTTGAACTCAGATCTGGACCAAGCAGACCTAATAAACATCTACAGAAATCTCCTCCCCAAATCCACAGAATATACATTTTTCTCAGCACCACATTGCACCTATTCTAAAATTGACCACATAATTGAAAATAAATCACTCCTCAGCAAACGCAAAAGAATGGAAATCATAACAAATAGTCTCTCAGACCACAAGGCAATCAAATTAGAATTCAGAATTAAGAAACTAACTCAGAACCACACAACTTCATGGAAACTGAACAACTGGCTCCTGAATGTTGACTGGATAAACAATGAAATGAAGACAGAAATAAAGATGTTCTTCGAAGACACAACATACCAGAATCTCTGGGACACATTTAAAGCAGTGTCAACAGGGAAATTTATAGCAATAAATGCCCACATGAGAAGTGAGGAAAGATCTAAAATTGACACTCTATTGTCAAAATTGAAAGAGCTAGAGGAGCAATATCAAAAAAACTCAAAAGCTAACAGAAGACAAGAAATAACTAAGATCAGGGCAGAACTGAAGGAGATAGAGACACAAAAAATCCTTTAAAAAAATCAATAAATCCAGGAGCTGGTTTTTTGAAAAGATCAACAAAATAGACAGTCTGCTAGCCAGATTAATAAAAAGGAAAAGGGAGAAGAATCAAATAAATGCAATAAAAAACAATAAAGGGATATCACCACTGATTGATTCCACAGAAATACAAACTATCATCAGAGATTACTACAAACAACTCTATGCACATAAAACAGTAAACCTGGAAGAAATGGATAAATTCCTGGACATATTCACCTTCCCAAGCCTAAACCAGGAAGAAGTTGAAACCTTGAATAGACCAATAATAAGGGCTGAAGTTGAGGCAGCAATTAATAGCCTACCAATGAAAAAAAGTCCAGGTCCAGATGGGTACACAGCCAAATTTTAACAGACATACAAAGAGGAGCTGGTACCATCCCTTCTGAAACCATTACAAACAATACAAAAAGAGGGAATTCTTCCCAAATCATTTTATGAGACCCACATCATCCTGATACCAAAACCCAGCAGAGACTCAACAAAAAAAGAAAACTTTAGGCCAATATCCATGACGAACATAGATGCAAAAATATTCAATAAAATACTGGCAAACTGATTGCAACAGCACATCAAAAAGCTTATCCATCACGATCAAGTAGGCTTCATTCCAGGGATGCAAGGCTGGTTCAACATACACAAGTCTATAAACGTAATCCACACATAAACAGAACCAAAGACAAAAAACACATGATTATCTCAACAGATGCAGAGAAGGCCTTTGACAAAATTCAGCCCTTTATGCTAAAAACTCTCAATAAACTAGGTATCAAAGGAACATATCTCAAAACAATAAAAGCTATTTAAGACAAACCTACAGCCAATATCATACTGAATGGGCAAAACAAGAATGCCCTCTCTCACCACTGCTATTCAATATAATATTGGAAGTCCTAGCCAAAGCAATTAGGCAAGAGAAAGAAATAAAGGGTATTCAATTAGGAAAAGAGGAAGTCAAATTGTCTCTATTTCCAGACGACATCATTGTATATTTACAAGACCCCATCATCTAAGCACAAAATCTCCTGAAACTGATAAGAACTTCAGCAAAGTCTCAGAATACAAAGTCAATGTGCAGAAATCATAAGCATTTCTATATACCAATAACAGACTAACAGAGAGCCAAATCATGAGTGAACTCACATTCACAATTGCTACAAAGAATAAAATACCTAGGAATACAACTAACAAAGGATGTGAAGGACCTCTTCAAGGAGAACTACAAACCACTGCTCAAGGAAATAAGAGAGGACACAAACAGATGGAGAAATATTCCATGCTCATGGTTAGGAAGATTCAATATTGTGAAAATGGCCATACTGCCCGAAGTAATTTATAGATTCAACACTACCCCATTCAAGCTACCAATGACCTTCTTTACAGAACTGGAAAAACCACCTTAACTTCATATGGAACCAAACGAGAGCCCACATAGCCAAGACAATCCTAAGCAAAAAGAACAAAGCCAGAGGCATCATGCTACCTGATTTCAAACTATACTACAAGGCTACAGTAATAAAAACAGCATGATACTGGTACCAAAACAGAGATATAGACCAATGGAACAGAACAGAGGCCTCAGAGGCAACGCCACACATCTACAATCATCTGATCTTTGACAAACCTCATAAAAACAAGCAACGGGGAAAGGCTTCCCTGTTTAATAAATGGTGTTGGGAAAACTGGCTAGCCATGTGCAGAAAGCAGAAACTGGACCCCTTCATTAAACCTTACAATAAAATTAACTCTAGATGGATTACAGACTTAAACATAAGACTAACACCATAAAAACCCTAGAAGAAAACCTAGGCAAAACCATTCAGGACATACGCATAGCCAAGGACTTCATGACTAAAACACCAAAAGCACTGGCAACAAAAGCCAAAATAGACAAATGGGACCTAATTAAACTCGAGAGCTTAAGTACAGCAAAAGAAACAATCATTAGAGTGAACCAGCAACCAACAGAGTGGGAAAAAATTTTTGCAATCTACCCATCTGACAAAGGGCTAATATCCAGAATCTACAAAGAACTAAAACAGATTTACAAGAAAAAAACAAACAAACCTCTCCAAAAGTGGGCAAAGGATATGAACAGACACTTTTCAAAAGAAGACATATAGGAGGCCAATAAACATATGAAAAAATGCTCATTATTACTGATTATTAGAGAAATGCAAATCAAAAGCAGACTGAGATACCACCTCATGCCAGTTAGAATGGTGATCATTAAAAAATCTGGAGACAACAGATGCCAGAGAGGATGTGGAGAAATAGGAACACTTTTACACTGTTGGTAGGAGTGTAAATTAGTTCAACCATTGTGGAAGACAGTGTGGCACTTCCTCAAGGACCTAGAAATAGAAATTCCATTTGACTCAGAAATCCCATTACTGGGTATATATCCAAAGTATTATAAATCATTCTATTATAAAGACACATGCACACGTTTGTTCACAGCAGCACTGTTTACAATAGCAAAGACCTGGAACCAACCCAAATGCCCACTGACAATAGACTGGACAAGGAAAATGTGACACATATACACTATGGAATACTATGCAGCAATAAAAAATGATGAGTTCATGTCCTTTGTAGGGACATGGATGAATCTGGAAACCATCATTCTCAGCAAACGGACACAAGAACAGAAAATGAAACACCACATGTTCTCACTCATAGGTGGTTGTTGAACAATGAGAACACATGGACACAGGGAGGGGAGCATCACACACTGGGGTCTATTGTGGGGGGGCCAAGGTAGGGACAGCAGGGGGGGGGGGGGGGTGGGGGAGGGATAGCATGCGGAGAAATGCCAGATATAGGTGATGGGGGGATGGGGGCAGCAAACCACATTGCCATGTGGGTACCTATGCAACAATCTTGCATGATCTGCACATGTACCCATCATTAATGGGTACAAAAATACAATTAGAATGAATAAGATCTAGTATTCAGTAGCACAATAGAGTGACTATAATTAACAATAAATTATTGCATATTTTTAATAACTAAAAGAGTGGAATTATAATGTTCCTAATACAAAAAAAATGATAAATACTTGAGGTGATGGGTACTCCAATTACCCTGACTTGATCATTACACATTGAATGCCTGTATCAAAACATCACATGTACCCCATAAATATATACGACTATTATGTACCCATAACAATTTTAAAATATTTTAAAAGGATGTTCCTTTCCATTTTAGGCAGTTGTTACATTTTATTTTTAAATTTTATTTATTTATTTTTGCAATGAGGTCTCACACCATCACCCAGGCTGGAGTGCAGTGGCGTGACCATGGCTTACTGCAGCCTAGAACTCCCAGCTCAAGTGACTCTCCCATCTCAGCTTCCCAAGTAGCTGGGACTACCATGGTATGCGCCACTACACCCATCTAATATTTGTTTTAAGAGATGGGGTCTTGCTATGTTGTGCAGGGTGATCTCGAACTAATTCCTCCCTGGATCTGACGCAATGTTGTCTGGGTAGTTGGTCTCTGGGTATCTGGTAGTTGGTCTCTGGGTATCTGAGCCAACCTACAGTGTGGTTGGCTCTGCTGCTGCCTCTGACTTGAAGGCCTCTGAATTCTTCCCCTACTGCTAGGACCTGACCCAAGCATTTCCCATGCATCAGACCACTCAGTGTTTCTCAATGAATGAATGAATGAATGAATGAATGAATGAATCTCAGGGTTAAACCTTCCCTCTGCTCCACCATCTCTTCCCACTCCTTCCAAACCCATCTTTTCCAAGTTGTTCCTGTTCCATCATTAATTAGCTAAACAGAACAGAAGAGGAGGTTAGTGATGCAGAGTGTGAGGGTGAGCATGTCACCATCATGGTGAGAGGCCACCATAATTCTAATGAAGTAATATAACCTGGTAGAATATTAAGTGTCACTTTGTTATTTATTCCCTCTATTAGAGAAAGAATGTATCATAAACAAGTTAGAATAGAAAAAATAAAAGACAATAATTCCACTATCCTAACCCAATTTCTATTAACATATTGGTATACCTTTCTTCTGTTGTTTTTCACATTCATAATAATTTAAGTTGTAAAACACACTTTTTAAAAAGGTTTACTGTTTCTTCTATTGGAGAATAATACTTGAAAGCAAATGCACTCAATTACTCACTCAACTAATATTTCCTGAGTTCCAAATATATGTAAATCACATGCTAGGCACCATGGAGATATGAAAGATAAACCAGATACACTTCTTATCCTCCAGAAACTTTCGACCTAGAGAAGAAAAAGACTTTTACATAAATATGTAAAAGGTAGCAAGTGATAAAGGCCATAACAGAGATAGAGAAAAACGCCTCTAGGGAATCACACATTTGTAGGGTCACCTTAAAACAACTGGGAATCACATGCCAGCATTTAAAATCATTAATAATGTAAGTACTAAATGCCAAGTCATTAATAGCAATATTTTTTATTTTTCCCATTCAACATCAATTTTCTAAGTATTACAAGTTTTATTTCTTTATTATACCAAGTCATTTGAAACCTTCAAAATGTGAAAAATTTCCTAATTCACACTATAATGCTCTATTGCTTTTAGATGCCATTTTCTAAGCTTATAATATATTCAGACACTTCTACTCAGATGACTTAAAGTAGTACGGTTGATGTAAAAAATATTAAGAAATCCTGTGTTGTGGCATTTAGTAAAACTACAAGAATAGTTCTGTGTATCTCATATAAACCCAAATCATCTTCTGTCAGAAACTACTCTGTCAGAATAAAATATTTCTATTCTTCCCATACTTTAAAAAGACATTCAGTGGCTCTAAAATCTTTTTCAAAGCATGACCTTTTCATTCTTTCATGGGAGTGTGTGAGGGTACCTATAGTTTTCGAACTAAATAGCATTTGTAATCACTTCATGTGGTTCTAAATTATACCAAATATGTTTGATCTTGGGACTAAAGAAATGTTTCATCATGTTTACCAATTTTTTATGCAAAATGATAAAACTGTTGGATGTGGCTCATAAATATTTTATTAGGTTTTATATATGCATTAAATTAGAGAGGTGTCTTATTTTCATGAATTTATTACAACAATTTAAGTAGTAGTAATAATAAAAATTTGCATTTAAATAATTCTTTTCTCCTGGGAACTGAGTGCTTTTGCACATCAATTAACGCCGGATGGCAGCGTCATTATTGCCAACTTTATTATTCCATCTTTATAATGCGCTGCTTTGGGTTTTTGTTTCTAGCCTCTGTCAAATTACTTGGCTGGCTATTATCAGGCCTCACATTTGCCTCCAAAACCAGCCTTTTTGGAGGATTAATTGTATAACAGAATAATATACAACTCTGTGTCACACAGTAGAAACTCTATGATAATTGAAAGTTCTGCTTTCACCAGATATAGATTAAAAGTCCTTACATGGCTTCACTCTCTCTTTTTTTGAAACGAAGTCTTGCTTTGTCACCTGGGCTGGAGTGCAGTAGTATGATCTCAGCTCACTGCAACCTCCACCTCCTGGGTTAAAGCAATTCTTCTGCCTCAGCCTCCTGAGTAACTGGGATTACAGGCAGCTGCCATCGCACCCAGCTAATTTTTGTATTCTTAGTAGAGACTAGGTTTCACCATTTTGGCCAGGCTGCCATCGAACTTCTGACGTCAGATAACTCGCCCGCCTTGGCCTCCCAAAAGTGCTGGGATTACAGCTGTGAGCCACTACGCCCAGCCTGTAGCTTCACTTTCAATCAAAATCTATACCACTAAATTACATACTATTAAAAATTACCAAAAGTTATTTTTCTACCATTAACAAGTTTTCCTTTCTAACCACTAAATACCTCATATAAAGAAGTTGCTTACACACTAAATAAAATAGTATCTTCACAAGTGTTGTCCTCAGAGACTAAACGGTTGTTGGCATTTCTCTTCTCTGAAAGTGGACATGTTTAACTTGACATTTATAGATGGGCTTCAGTCTGCAAATTCCTAGAAGTTCCCAACAGGGAAAGAACAAAAGACAAGAGGGTTTGTCACTATAGCTGGCGCCAGACATTTGAATCTGCTGTTCTTGGGGTATCTGCCTAGGTCCCTGATCCAGTTTTGTTTTGAGGATTCAACCTGGCCCAGAGAGTGAATATTTCTGGTTACAGACTGAAGCTTCTTTGGGAATTGAGTGGAATTTGGAGTCACTTCTCTGATCTTCTTCTCATACTTTTTTAAAAAATTTAAAACACAATTCTGTTATGCCTGGTTATTTACAATAATTTCCTTCTCTTTGAAACAATGTCCAAAAGTATTAGGAAATCCTATGAAATGTTTCACCTGTGGGCTTTGTTTCTTATTATTAATATTTAAAACAAATATTCACAAATGTAATTCTTCTGTTTTAGAAGAAAAGCTATGTGAGAAAGAATAGACAGAGGGAAGAACAGGCCTCTGGTTTTTGACAATATAGTTACTGTATGCACATTTCTGCCAAACCCAAGATGGTGAATTACTGTAACTTAGCTCTGCCAACTGCCCAGTTTCTAGAATCTAGACTGTTGCATATTTCATGAGTTTGCCTTTGAAGTCAATATCTTATCTCTGGCTATTCCAGAGAAATCCCAAACTACTGGAAATTTTAGCATGCATCAAAGGCTTACAATTTATAAGCAAGTTTCATTTAAAATACCTTGTGTATGCTATATTTCATCTATTTAAAACAGGCAAATACAGAGAAAACGAAACTACATTTTAGCTATTTCATGTGTTTATAGGATAGTTCAACTATTTCCTCAGACTAGGGAATTTTGATGATTCAAATTCATTTGCATTAAACAATGAAACTAGAATTCAAATAATTTTTATTAATTGTGTACCATGTACAGGGCACTATGAGGGAGATTAAAGAGCTACGCAATCATGCTACCAAGAACCGGATGCCAGGCATTTTAAAAAACATAGTCTCTAAAAGTCAAAATCATCCTGGTAATATGTGTATTATCCCAATTTTACAGACAAGTAAATTGAGGCTCAGAAAAGTTTGATAATTATTTGAATTCACACACAGCTTATTAAATGTAAAACCATTGTTCAAATCCAGCTGCTGATTCCAAAGCTACCACTCTTTGAACTGCCTTCATAATTCACTATCTTATTAAAGTTTGGGGTCGCTTTTTAAAATTTTAGTTGTGTGTGTGTGTGGTTTTTTAAATTTTGTTTTGTTTGCTTGTTTTTTTGAGACGTGGTCTTGTTCTGTCGCCCTTGCTGGAGTGCAGTGATGTGATCATGACTCACAACAGCCTCAACCTCCCAGGCTCAAGGGATCCTCCCACCTCAGCTTCCGGAGCAGCTGAGACTACAGGTACAAGTCACCATGCTGGCCTATTTGTAGAGATGGGGTTTTGCTATGTTACTCAAGCTGGTCTCAAACTCTTGGGCTCAAGCAATCGGCCTGCTTCAGCCTCCTAAAGTGCTGGGATCACAGGCATGAGCTGCCATGCCCAGGCTGTGTGTCATTCCTCTTAGGAACTGTGAAGTCTTTCGGTGAAAGTTTATTGTCCAATGATTAAATTGTAACCTAACATCTTTAGGGAGCTTCTCCCTGAAAGTAACATTAACAATATTTGGACACTGCTTTAAGCATTTTTTAGACGGTGGGACTTGCAAAACAATAATATGAAAGTTTAAGCCCCTCTGCTTTGACATGTTGTTTGCAGTTTTCTATCCAACCAAAATATAGAACACCTGTTGAACGCATAACCTGTTTGGTTATTTTGAACAAGTTAATTGAATCAATTTAAAAAGCAAAAAACACACCATTAGGATGGCTAGAACTCCCCACCCCACCCCACAAAAAATGATAGTATTAAATGTTAGTATAAACGTGAAGCAACAGGAACTGTCATTCATTGCCAGTGAGACTGCAAAATGGTGCAGCCACTTTGGAAGACAATTTGGAAGTTTTCTTACAAATTGAAACCTAGTCTTACCATATGATCCTCGATATTTACCCACATGAGTCAAAAATATGTGTACACAAAAAACTCCACACCAATGTTTATATATGTTTAGACATAATTTGCCAAAACTGGAAGAAATCAAGATGTACTTAAAATGGTAAATGCATAAATATACTTTGGTACATCCAGTGATAATGCACTATTAAGACTCAAAAAGACATGAAGGTTACAACTGATACCACAGAAATAGAAAGATCATAAGACTCTACTACGAATAATTATGCATCCACAAATTGGGTAACCTAGAAAAAATAAATAAGCAACTAGAAACAGGCAACCTACCAAAACAAAATCATGAAGAAACAAAATCTGAAGAGACCAACAATGGTGAAAAGAATGGACAGTAATAAAAAGAATGAGAAAAGTACTGGACCAGATGGCTTCACTGGTGAGTTCTACCAAATATTTAAAGAAGAACTTCAATCTTTCACTTCTAATTTAATGTCAGTCTTTTTCAAACTCTTCCAGAAAGTTGAAGAGGAGAGAGCACTTTCAAACATTTTATGAGCCCAGCATTATCCTCATACCAAAGCCAGATAAGGATACCACAAGAAGAGAAAATTACAGACCAATATCCCCAATGAATATAGATGCAAAAATCCTCAACAAAATACTAGCAAACTGAATTCAACAGCACATTAAAGATATCATACACCATTATCAAGGGGGATTTATCCCTTGGATGGAAGGATAGTTCAACACATACAACTAAATAAATATGATACACCACACTGACAGAATGAAAGACAAACACCATATGGTCATCTCAGTAACTGCAGAAAAACATTTAACAAAATTCAACATCCTTTCATGATAAAAACTCTCAATAAATCAGATACAGAAGGAATGTTCCTCAACACAATAAAGGCCAAGTATCACAAGCCTACAGCTAGCATCATACTCAACGATGAAGGCCGAAAGCTGGCTGAATATGCTGGCTCACACCTGTAATTCCAACACTTTGAGAGGCCGATGTGGGAAGATCACTTGAGGCCAGGAGTTTGAGAGCAGCCTGGCCAACACAGTGTGACCTGTCTCAAAAAAAAAAATGTAATTAGCTATGTGTAGTGGCACACAGCTATAGTCCCAGTTACTCAGGAGGCTGAGAGAAGAGGATCACTTGATCCCAGAGTTCAAGGCTATGGTGAGTTATGATCATGCCACTGCACACTAGACTGGGCAACAGAGCAAGACCTTGTCTCAAAAAAAAAAAAAAAAAAAAGAGGAAAAGCTGAAGTCAGGAACAAGACAAGAGTGCCCGCTTCTATTTAAGACAATACTGAAAGTCCTAGCTGGGGCAGAAAAAGAAATAAAAAGCATTCACATCAGATAGGAAGAAGTAAAATTGTATGTTTGCAGATGACATGATCTTATATATAAAAACCCTGTACACCACGCCACCAAAAAATTTAGAATAAGCACATTCAGTAAAATTAAAGACTATAATATCAACATGCAAAAATCAGCTGCATATTCATATATGAATAACAAGCTATCTGAAATGAAGTCAACCCCATTGACAGCAGCATCAAAACAATAAAACACTTAACAATTAATTTAGCCAAGAACGTGAAAGACCTATACACTAAAACTATAAAACATTGATGAAAGAAATTGAAGAAGACAGAAATAAATAAAAATGCATCCTATGTTCATGGTTTGGAAGAATTAATATTGTTAAAATGTCTGTACTACCCGGAGTAATCTATAAACTCAATACATTTTCTATCAAATTCCACTGGCATTTTTCACAGAAATAGAAAAAAATCCTAAAATTTGCATGGAAATACAAAAGGCCCCCAGATAGGCCAGGCACCATGGCTCATGCCTATAATCTCAGCACTTGGGGAGGCCGAGGTGGATGGATCACCTGAGGTCAGGAGTTCGACCAGCCAGGCCAACATGGTGAAACCCCCCCATCTCTACTAAAAATACAAACCTTAACTAGGCATGGTGGTGGGCATCTATAATCCCAGCTACTTGGGAGGCTAAGGCAGGATAATTGCTTGAACCTAGGAGGCAGAGGATGCAGTAAGCCAAGATTGCACCATTGCACTCCAGCCTGGCAGACAGAGTGAGACTCCATCTCAAAAAAAAAAAAAAAAAAGGTCAGGCGCAGTAGCTCATGCCTGTAATACCAGCATTTTGGGAGGCCAAGGCTGGCGAATCACCTGAGGTCAGGAGTTCGAGACCAGCCTGACTGACATGGAGAAACCCCATCTCTATTAAAAATACAAAATTAGCTGGGCATGGTAGTGCATACCTGTAGTTCGAGCTACTTGGGAGGCTGAGTCAGGAGAATCGCTTGAACCTGGAAAGCAGAGGTTGTGGTGAGCTGAGATCATGCCATTGCACTCCAGCCTGGGCAACAAAAGTGAAACTCCATCTCAAAAAAAAAAGAACCAAAAAACAAAGGACCCAAAGAGCCTAAGCAATCTTTTTTTTTTTTTTTTTTTTTTTTGAGATGGGAGTCTCTCTTTGTCACCAGGCTAGAGTGCAGGGGCACAATCTCAGCTCCCGGGTCCAAGCAATTCTCCTGCTTCAGCCTCCCAAGTAGCTGGGACTACAGGCGTGCACCACCATGTCCAGCTAATTTTTGTATTTTTAGTGGAGACAGGGTTTCACCATGTTGGCCAGGAAGGTCTCAATCCCTTGACCTCGTGATCTGCCAGCCTTGGCCTCCCAAAGTGCTGAAGTTACAGGTATAAGCCACTGCACCTGGCCTAAAGCAATTTTGAGAAAAAAGAACAAAGCTGGGAGTATCACATATTCTGATTTCAAGCTATATTACAAAGCTGCAGTAATCAGAATGGTATGGTACCAGCGTAAAATCACACATATAGACCAATGTAAGAGAATAGGCCAGAAATGAGTCCATGTGTATATGACCAAGTAATTTTTGATGAGAGCACCAAAAATATTCAATGGGGAAAAGATAGTATCTTTAATAAATTGTTTTGGGAAGACTGATTATTGGACCCTTATCTTATACCGCTCACAAAAATTAACTCCAAATGGATTAAACGCTTTTACCTGAAACTATAAAACTACTAGAAGAAAATGTAAAAAAAGTATTCTTGACATTGTTCTTCCTAAAGTCAGGAATAAGACAAGAGTGCTACTTCTATTTAAGACAGTACTGAAAGTCCTAGCTGGCGCAGAAAAATAAATATTTTTGGAAATGGCACTAAAGCCATTTTTAGGAAATGGCATCAAAAGCAAAACCAAACAAGTGGGATTCCATCAAATGTAAAAGCTTCTGCAAAGCAAGGGAAACAATCAACAAAATGAAAAGGCAATTTATGGAATGGGAGAAAATATTTGCAAACCATGTCTCTGATAAGGGGTTAATATCCAAAATATGTAAGAAATTCATATAACTCAACAGCAATAAATAAATAAATAATAGGCAAAGGACCTCAGTAAATAAATAAACAGCAATAAATAAACAAATAATAGGTAAAGGACCTCAATAGACATTTTCCCAAAGAAGACGTACAAATGGCTAATAGGTACATGAAAAGGTGTTCACTGCTATCATCAGGGAAATGCAAATCAAAACCACAATGAGATAATCACCTCACACCTGTTAGAATGGCTATTACCAAAAAGACAAGTGATAACAAGTATTGGCCAGAATATGAAGAAAAGGGAACCCCTGTGCACTGTTAGTGAGTATGTAAATTGGTACAGCCATATGGAAAACAGTAGAGAGGTTCCTCCAAAAATTAAAAATATAATTACCATATGATCCAGCAATCCTACTTCTAGGTATATATTGAAGGAAATAAAATCAGAATCTCAAAGAGATGTCTGCAATCCCATGTTCATTGCAGCAGTATTAATAATGGCTAAGACTTAGAAACAATGTAAGTGTCCACTGACAAAGGAATGGATAAAGAAAACGTGGCATATGTACACAATGAAATATTATCCATCCATAAAAGAAGGAAATTCTGCCATTTGTAACAACATGGATAAAAATGGAAGGCTTACACTAAGTGAAATAAGTTAGAAAGAGACAGGCAAATGTTGTCTCATCTCACTTATGCATGGAATCTAAAAAAGTTGAACTCATATAAACAGAGAATAGTTATTGGGGGCTGAAGGGTGAGGAAATTGGGGAGAAGGTGGTCAAAGGGTACAAGCTTTCAGTTATAAGATGACTAAGCTCTGGGGATCTAATGTACAGAGTGGTGATTCTAGTTAACAATACTGTATTTTATAACTGAATTTGCTAAGACAGTAGATCTTACATGTTCTCAATACACACATAAAAATGGTAACTATCTGAGGTGACAGATATGTCAACTCATTTGATTGTGATAATCATTTCACAATATATAGATATATCACATTTAAAAAAGAAAAGGCATGGAGGAAACTTGAATGCATACTGCTTAGTGAAAGAAGCCAATTTGAAAAGGCGACGTATCATATAATGCCAACAACAGGATACTTTGAAAAGGCAAAACTATGAAGACAGCAAAAAGAGTAGTGGTTGCTAGGAGTGTGAGAGGAGGATAGACAGAGGGATGAAGAACCGGAGCACAGGAGATTGAAACTGCTCTGTATGATACTGTAATGGTGGATATATGACATTATACCTTCGGCAAAACCTGCAGAGTCTACAACAGGAAGTGAACCCTAAACTACAGACCTTTGTTAATAATGATGGATTCATTTGAGTTCTCCATTTGTGACACACATACCACACTAATGCAAGGTGTTAATAATGGGGGAACTATCTGCTCAGTTATCTGTAAACTTAAACTGCTCTTTAAAAAAGCCCATTAATTTTTTAAAAATCAAAAGAAATGTAAAAACAGTCAGTGAGGTTGGTTGTCAAACTGGTCAGTGAAAAAGTTAACGTAACATTTAATGAGAGCAATGTGGGTTCTCAAAAACAATCTAATCCCGTCGTAACTAGAACTGTCTGCCATGAGACCATATCAGAAGCAGTATAGTGTCCATGCACTTAGTAATAACAGTTGAAATAAAGTCTACACCAATGTATATTGTGGGCAGATTTATAGATAAGGAAGATAATGCTACTTATTGTTATGTGAGTACTTGTTTTTTTTGTTTTTTGTTTGAGACAGTCTGTTTGAGACAGCCTTACTCTGTTGCCCATGCTGGAGTACAGTGGTGTGATCTCAGCTCATCACAACCTCTGCCTCCTGGGTTCAAGTGATTCCTGTCTCTCGGCCTCTGGAGTAGCTGGGATTACCGGCATGCGCCACCACACCGGGCTAATTTTTGTACTTTTAGTAGAAATGGGGTTTCACCATGTTGGCCAGGCTGGTCTTGAACTCCTGACCTCAGGTGATCCATCCTCTTAGGCCTCCCAATATATGAATACTTTAAAACCAATGATCTTGTTTTATTTTCACAAAACTTATTCTTCCTGAACTTTAAGTCTCATTAAGAGTTTATCCAACTGGTAAAAGTAGACTAGAATACCTATTTTAAAAAATGAAGATAAAAATAATTATGTCACTCCAACAGTAGCCAGAGTTTTTACAGAGGAGACAGACTGCCCTGCATTTTGTTATTTATGCTTCTTACCCTTTTCATTGTACACATCTGTGCAGGTCAGCTCCTTGCTTCATATTATTCAAATAGTGCTCAGAAGCTTTTGATCTGACCTTTCCGAGGCCAGCAGGAGGAGACCAGGGAGCTAAAGGAATTCCCAAATCCTAGGTTCTGTGTCTAGAATTCTTGCTTTGAATTTTATAAAACTAGTATTCATACATCTGTGATAAGAAATTAAAATACAGCAAGATACTCACTATAAATAATGGTTTTAATCCTAGATAAGTTACAGTGAGGGGATCAGGTTTTTTCAATCTTCACTTTCTATAGAACACAGACTGAAAGAAAACATAGACACTGTCAAAGGCTTAAGTTTTATGATATCTAATTCAGTGTTCTTTTCATAAAAACGTGCAATCTTTATATGATCTAAATGCCTTACAGGTATCCTATCCTGAAGGTAAGGAGTGGGTGTGTCCTGTTATGGGTGACAATATATCCAAATCACTTATAACAGTACCTGACACGAAGTATACTCTAAGTGAGGGGTCAGTAAACGTCTGTAGAGCCAGACAGTAAACATTTTAGGCTTTGTGGGCCGTAAGGTTTCTATTGTAACTAATCAAAGCTGCCTTGGCAGCATGAAAACAGTCATAAAAACGGGCATGACTGGGTTTCAAAATTTTACGGACACTGAATCTGAACTTTATATAATGTTCACATATCATGAAATAGTCTTCTGATTTTTTTCAACCATAAAAAAATGTAAAAATGGGAGTACAAAAACAGGCTGAGGGCTGGGCCTTTGGGGCATAGTTTTGCTTTATGTAACTAGTAGATATTATTGTGATGTCTATAATATCTTTCTAGAAATTATTTTTAATGGCTGCTTCGAACAAGATTGTTTGGATGTTCTATAATTTACTTAGTCCCCCATGGTTAGAATTTAGGCTATTCCCCATATTCATTATTATGAGTCACCCTCCAGTGAACATCCGTGTAGTTAAGTCTTTATGTGCACTTAGTATTATAGCCACACCTTAAAATGCATTTAGAGGTAGCTATCAAAACGGCTGGCAGGGGCGTGGTGGCGCGTGCCTGTAATCTGAGCTACTCAGGAGGCTGAGGCAGGAGAATCGCTTGAACACAGGAGGAGGAGGTTGCAGTGAGCTGAGATTGCGCCATTGCACTCCAGCCTGTACAACAAGAGTGAAACTCCGTCTCAAAAATCAAAACAACAACAACAACAAAAAAGGCTGACAGAGCATCTAGAAAGAAACAGACTCTAAAGTAACCTTGAAAAGTAATTTTTTATGTTTATAGGAAAGTTCAGAGATATTAGAGGAGCTTCATAAATACCATATATATATATATAGGCACACATACACACAAATATAAAACTTAGTCCCAAACACCATTTTAATATCTTTATATATAATTAACACAATGTAGTCCTCAAAACAATACTATGAGGTGCAGGTACCACCATCATCATCATCCCCATGTTCCAAAGAGGAAACTGAGGCACAGAAAGCCTAAGTAACTTCTCCAAGGTCGCACCGTAAACTGGTAGGAGAGGAAGGATTCAAACCCAGCTTGTGTGACATCAAGACCCATGCTCTTTCATGGCAGGCTGCACCCCCTCTTCACCAGAGACTTGCCCAGTGTGCACCTCCAGGTACTCTTTATAACGTACCTTCACACAATTGTTGGTGGTCTTTATTTTTTTGAGACGGCGTTTCGCTCTTGTTACCCAGGCTGGAGTGCAATGGCGCGATCTTGGCTCACCACAACCTCCGCCTCCTGGGTTCAGGCAATTCTTCTGCCTCAGCCTCCTGAGTAGCTGGGATTAGAAGCACGCGCCACCATGCCCAGCTAATTTTTTGTATTTTTAGTAGAGACGGGGTTTCACCATGTTGACCAGGACGGTCTCGATCTCTTGACCTCGTGATCCACCCGCCTCGGCCTCCCAAAGTGCTGGGATTACAGGCTTGAGCCACCGCGCCCGGCCTGTTGGTGGTCTTTTTAATACTGGGATCACATTTCACATCCATGAATGACCTCATACTCTAATAATTGTAATAATAATACTCTAAATACTCTAATAATGGACCTCATACTCCAATTTTATCCCATAATGAGACATTTTTTGTTGGAAACTGGATACCTATCTAATCTTCCTCTTTTGTCCTACAAGACACATCCCCCCACCACCAACGCCAATTCTTCATTAACCTTCCCCGTTTTCTTACTCAAAATAGTTGTCCAGTAATCAGTAAAAGTTGATTGGAACATACTCTCATATCTTGTATCCAAACGTATGGTTCCCACATCTACATTCAAGTGATGCTTTGCCTACAGTGGAGGGCCCTGCACCACCTGGGATTGCTAGTTTCGGGTTTAAGTACCCTTCTTTGGAAACAAAAACAGTGACACGTGTCAGAAGCCCCTCCCGCGCGGTCTCTTCTCCCTCCTCCTCCTCCGCAGCAGGAGGCCTGGCCCCAGCGACCTGCACCCGGGCGAACCAAACGTTCCACTTCGCCCGCCAGACTCGGCCGTGAACTCGCGCGCTCTCGGGGCCATTCCCCGCTAGTGCCGAGTTATGGGCGAACCTCCCAAAAAGGAGAAATGCGAGTGGGTCGTCCAACTCTGAGGAGAAACGAGAATTCCCGTTCTCATTTCCTCTGATTTCTCCCCCTACCCAGGACCCCACTTCTCGAATACTCCCGTGGGGAGGAACGACGAATGCCGCCGTTCCCACGAAGCCGCCCGCTTCCCACTCATGCCCAAACAAGGATAGTCTCCTGTAGAGAGGGAACAAGAAAATTAAATAAGCGGGCGTTTCAAACCAAGTCCTCGAGTGCGCAGACTGGCCGTGGAGCCGCGGGAGCGGGGCGGGCAGTCCGGGACCAGCGCGGGGCTCCGCCCGCCGGGGGGCGCGGGGCGGCGGGCGCGTGCGCGTGCGCGGTGCAACCCCAGCCCTGGCCGCCGCCGCCCGCCGCCGCCGTCTCGATGCCTATTTTAGTCAAAGCGGCTGCGGGCGTGGGGACCCGGCCCGGGCTGCGGAGCTTCCGGACCCGCGGACCCGCTGAGGAGCGCGCGTCCGACACCCGTCGAACCGCTGAGCCCGTGTCCCCCGCGTCCCGCGCTCCGAAGCTGCCGCTCCGAACTTTGGTCGGTGCAGCCCAGGTTCCTCGCCGAGGACCAGCCAGGTAAGGATGGGACGCGCCGCTGCCGCCTGCTGTCCCCCCGCGCCGGGCTGTGTGCGGCCTCGCGGTCCCGTGGCTAAATCGAGAAGCGAAAGTTGGATCTCGGCCCCTCCGGGAGCAACTTTGCCGTCCCGGGCGGCGACTGCCTGTTCTCCGCGGCCGGGGGCGCCGCCCTCTGCCCCTCCTCGCTGGCCGCGCCCTCGCGGGACTCTAGACCTTTGGGGGCCGCCCTTCTCCCCGGGTCTGAGCGCCGCGGCCATCGAGACCCTCAAGGATAGGCGGCCGCCACTTGGTCAGGCAGCCCCAGCCCCCCCGGGCCCTCGGCCCCACCGAGTGCTGGCTCCCGCGCTCTGCGGCGGCAAGCCCCTTGGTGAGCTCGGCCTCTGCTCTCTCCGCCCGGTCCCGGGGTTCCTCCTCGCCCCCTGTAGGGCCGCTGCGTCCCGCGCGGAGGCTGCGTGCAGCCGGGCGCACGGTGTCGCCCACCCCGTCCCCTGTCCGAGTGTGGGGTGGGTCACGGGGCTCACTCCTCACCCCCGCGGCCCGAGAGCTCCCGGCCTAGGAGGACTGTCGCCGCGGACCCTCCTCGTAAGGAGCGAGGTCAGAGGGTCTCCGGAGACCACACATGGCTGGAGACCCGAGTACGCGCCACCCACTCGCAGCCTCCTTCCCCGACCCTTTGGGAACCGGTTGTTGGCCAGGCAAGTCCCAGAAACTGCCTGCTTTGAAGCATGAATAAGTGCTAAAAGACTAAGCAATGTAATGCCATTTGCCATTCGGAAGATGTGCGAAAATTCAGTTAGAATTAGAGAATGAATTAAGCCGATTAGCAAGACTTTTGCTCATTGCAGTTATCTTTTTCCTTTTTTTAGTTTGGTAAAGGTTTAATGTAAGTTTCAACATTTAGCTATTTAGCCCTGCAATCACCTTTTTGAAAACCAATAAACAGAACTTTATTAGTATAGGTAATTTAAAGACATAAACTTTCATGACCTGATGAGGGATACATAATTTCTCTTGATTTAGTCAAAATTAATCTGAAGGTTGACCAATTTACCAGTCTAACCTTTCCCTTTCCACCTATTCTCTGTATAAGGATGGTTCAGTGTAAGCTGCTAAACGATTAAGTGGAAATCAAAATAAACTGATCTGATCAATATTTTCGACAATAGGTTAACTGGCATTTCACAGTAGACAATTATATAGATATATAGATACATCTGTATGCCTTTACGTCTATCTGTACAGATATATATATCTCTAATAAGGTGTGATGCTTCAAAACATCTTTAGGATGATCCTACCTTCTAAAAATTGCTAATAATATTTCTGGTTCTTGGGTCAGTAATTGTAGTTTTCCTGTCATTTTTCTTGGACCAGAAATTGGTAGTTTTCATGTCATTTTAAGAACTTCTAAAAACCTGATACTGAATTATAGTGGATTAGTAGGCAGTACAGGTGAAATTGGGTGGATTCGAGGGGGAATATGGATTGATTGATTATGTAAATATGTATTAAACCATAGGCTATTAAAACTTTAAAGAGTTTTAAAGACGATCTAGTTTAGCTGCCCCATTCCAAGGAAGAAACAGACCCGAGGAGCAGAAGCGACTTTCCCTGGCTTATGTGGCTCCCTGGTGGCTTGTGGTATAGAACCTGACTCAACCTCAGGAAGGCTAGGCACTCTCCTATCTTTATTACTGAGATGTAGGGGGACTGCACAATCTAAAAGTGTTTGTCATGTTGAGATTCCTTCAGAGTGGCTTTCCTCTCTGCTTCAGTGGCCTTCTCTACAGAGGCTAAGCCTTGGAAGTACACGAATAAACATTGTTCCTCCCTCATAGAGGACAAAGGGTAGTTAGGACAAACAGGACAATGGGAGTGTAGATACATTCTACAGTGCTGTCGAAATGGTAGTTATTATTAACCTATGCAATGCTAGGGTAGGTGATGTTAGGTTATGAGTGATAGAGGACACTTCATATTGTTCTCTCTCCTGCAGAAGTTATGAGATTCATTCTCATTTGGTCCTGAAAAGCAAATTTTGTATAAATGGAGTTATTAAAATAATAATCTTCCCTCCATCCTGATAGGCTTATGTATTTAATGATTTCAGACATTTGGAAAACAGGTGAATTTTTGTTTCTTTTTGTAGGAAATCAATATCTAAGTCAACTATTACTGTTCTATTTATGAGCTATTTCAGAATTGTGTAAAAAGATCTTCAGTTGACTTGATCATTTCATTCACAATTTGTAAATTGGTGTGGTTTTTTTTTTTAAATCATCTTTAAGGTATGAAATTCTTTCAGATTTGTCTGTTAACGTCCTTTCAAAGTACCCATTTTGTACCAATTAATTATTCTACTACCTAAAACCTTTACTTTAGTATATTGAGAATAAGCAGTAGAAAAGTAAGATTAATTGCTTGACCTTATTTTGAAAGAAATACATATTTCTAAATTTAAATGTATTTAGGGTTCCCATTTGGAATTTTCCTGAAACAGAATAATTCATATATCTGGTAAACCTTCATAGTGTTTGGCAAGGACCAAATTTGTGTAAATAATAATAGAGTTCTTTGTAAGGACCAGAGACTGAAGACAGGTAACACGGGAAATGGTTTGATATAAGCATGTGTAAAATGTGTATTCTTTAAATGTACTTGCTATGGATTTTTATATGTATAAGTAAACCAGAAGTTTACTACTTTTTAATTTGTGATATGCTACCAACTAGAATTATTATGGGAAATAAAGTAGAGATTTAAATTAGGCAATAAAAGAAAGTTTCATGTTGTATCTCCCGTGTGTATATAAATGTTTAATGTATATGGCTATATATTATTTGCATATATGATAATGTATTATGTATGTATGATACAGTGATTTAATGGTGATATAAAATAGAGACTTCTAAATATCCTAAGCTTTCAAATAGATGTGAGAGTATTAATATTTTTTAAGTATTCAAATAATTAGTTTTCTAGTTATTTTTCCTGTGTTTGGATTCAGTCACCAGTGGGAATATGATGGAAGACTAGACTAAATAACTTTGTAATTACTGTGGTTTATGAACATTGGTGATTGTTTTAAAGACTAATTAATTCCCTCACTCCTCCCTTCCCTACAAGTCGGTATATGTATATTTGTGCTTATGAGGGAATAGTTGTACCCTATGCTAAGTATTTTATGTATTTTATTTCATTTAATCATAAGGCAAATGAGATATTATTATTATCCTTTAACAGGTAAGGAACTGAATACATTTAATATGTGACAGAGTTGGGATTTGAATCTGGATCTGTTTAATTCATAAGTACTAGAGAAGTCTATTTAATTCACAGAAATAATTTTGGTATAATACCTATGGAAGTAATAAGATATAGTTGCCATTTTTATGATTTTACTTTTGTTTACTTGTTTTTACAGGAATTTTCAAAATGAATTATACAGAGTCCAGCTCATTGACGGAATCAACTGCCATAGGTTTTACACCTGAGTTAGAAAGTATCATACCCGTGCCTTCCAATGAGACCACTTGTGAAAACTGGAGAGAGATACATCATCTGGTTTTTCATGTAGCAAATATTTGTTTTGCAGTTGGGTTGGTTATTCCAACTACTCTTCACCTTCATATGATATTTCTTAGGGGAATGTTAACTCTAGGTAAGACACCTAACTGATATTTTATGTAACTTTTCTGTAACTGACATCAGATGGGCTTTGCACTGAGGGCTTCAGGGTATTCTTTGTCAGGTCCATAGCAAGCTAAAAAACCTGTCTTCGTTACTGAATTGGCAGTATATCAGTTAGCTTAGAGCATACACCTTCATATGCCATATCTCTCCCTTACTTACTTTGTTTATGTGTGCTTTCACATGTTGTTTAGGTTTTCCAGATATCAAAAAATTCATTCATGTGTAAGAGTATGAACTTTAGAGCTAAATTATGTGATTCAAAAACTGGTTCTACTACTTGCTAACTATGTAACTTGGGCAAATGATTTAATCTTTCTATTGCCTCAGTTTCCTTATTTATCAGATAAGGGTAAAAATAATACCACCTCCCAAAGTTGTTGTGAATTAAATGTGTGTCATATATATTTTTAACTTGGAATATTGCCTGCTCATAGTAAGTACTGTGTAGTTTTAACTGCTATTACTTGAAAAGATATTTGCTATGGGCAGTAAAGAAACATTGGGAACAAAAACAATTACCTAGACATAGTAGTTCAAACAAAACTATTTTTTTTTTTTGGTCCCTGTAACCCTGATGAAGCAAATTAAATTGATTCACATCAGAATATTAAAACAATTGAATCTGTTACTTTAGCCAGTGATTCTTGACACATTACTAATATGATTATTTCCTTGATGACTCATTTATTCAGATCATTTTTGAGTACCTGTGATGTGTCAGACAAAGACTGAGGAAGGCTGACTTCATCCTTGAGAAAGACACTCTAATGGGGGCTGGCAGAGAAACAGATGGGCAATCCCAGTATGGTGTATCGGATGCTGGGATGCAGGCGTGCACCCATTATCCAGGGGGACATGGAAAAGGTGATAGGCTCAGTAGGAAGGCAGAGCAAGGTCCCCCTGAGGAGGTGACATGGGACCTGGATTTTGGAAGGTGAGCAAGATTTCTCTGAGTGAGCATGTGCGATATCCAAGCAAAGAGCACAGAAGAGGAGGAAATTGAGCTTATTGGGGTGAACGTAGAATATCACATTGTGCCTAAAAATTTATGATAAATGGGCTGGGCACAGTGGCTCATGCCTGTAATTCCAGCACTGTGGGAGGTTGAGGCAGGCAGATCACCTGAGGTCAGGAGTTCGAGACCAGCCTGGCCAAAATGGTGAAACCCTGTCTCTACTAAAAATACAGAGATTGGCCAGGCGTGGTGGCAGGCATCTGTAATCCCAGCTACTCGGGAGGCTGAGGCAGGAGAATCACTTTAACCCAGGAGGCAGAGGTTTCAGTGAGCCGAGATCGTGCCACTGCACTCCAGCCTGGCAACACAGCGAGACGCCGCCTCAAAAAAAAAAAAAAAGTGATAAATGACAAGGAAGAAGAGGCTAAAAGGTTAGGAGAAGCTTGCGGACCTCTGTGGTGTGTGACCTATGGGTAAGGTGAGGATTGCAATAGGAGGAGCAGGGAATTGAATAGAAAAAAAAGAAAAAAAACACTGTATCCTATAAAAAAAACAAAAATCAATTATGAATTTTAAGACAGAGCTGTGGAGGTAGAGTTAACCAAAGATATTATCAAATCTAACACTTTATTATGTAAATGTAGAAAGAGAAACCTAGGCCAGGCATGGAGGCTAACACTTATAGTCCCAGCACTTTGGGAGGCTGAAGTGGGAGGATCTCTTGAAGCCAGTAGTTCAAAACCAGCCTGGGCAATGTAGTGAGACCCTATGTCTGCAAAAATTTTAAAGATTAGCTGGGCATGGTGGCATGTACCTGTGGTCCCAGCTATTTGGGAGGCTAAGGTGGGAGGACAGCTTGAGCCTGGGATGTGAGTCTGCATTACATCATGATGCTACTGCTGCACTCCAGCCTGTGTAACAGAGCAAGACCCTGTCTCAAAAAGAAAAAAAAAAGAAATCTAGACAAGTAAAATGACCCATCCAAAATTAAGATGGAGAAAAAATGGCCAAACCAGAACTATAATTCAGGTCCTCCGGTTTTTCTCCATCCTCTCATTATGTACCCTGTCTCCTTTAAATTATTTTAAATTGCTTCACTACTTGCTATGAAATATTACTTAAAGAATCTTGAAATTTTTACATTTTGGGCTTTATTGAGGTACCTTAAATCATTCTTATGAAATAAAAAATTGCAAGTGAGTAACTTTTAAAGTGGGAGGTTAGCTTTTGTGTGCATGTGTCAGTGATCTATATCTTAATGATGTTTTATTTTAAATATATGTACTGTATTAACTCTCCTACCATAAAATTGATCAAAAGAAACTGGGGATATTTTATATAAGGTAAGAGAATTGATAAGAAAACACAGGAAGATTCTCAGAGATGAATGGATAATCACCAAGGGAAAATTCAAATGGCTAAAACATTTTGGTAAAATATGCAGCCTCTCTGCTGGTAGTGACTTACTGTATTAGTTAAAAAATAAATAAAATAAAATAAAATAAAATATGCAGGCTCACCAGTAATCATGGAAATGCAAAATAAAATATAATACATAATTTCTCACTATCAAATTAGGATTTTTCACATCTTATGATGCAGCCATGTGTTATATAATGAAAGTGTTCCCGTAAGATTATAGTACCATGTTTACCTTTCCCATATTTAAATATACAAATACTTACTATTGTGTTACAGTTGCCTGCAGTATTCAATATTCAATACAGTAACAAACTGTATTGTATTAGTTTATGCCCTATAGTGTAGTAGACTGTGCCATCTGAATTTATGTAAGTATACTCTATGATGTTCGCACAGCAACAAAATCATTTAACAAAACATTTCTCAGAACATAACCCTGTCATTAAGCAACACGTGCCTATGCTGACAACTTGATACTTGCATTTCTAACTAGTAGGATTGCAAATTTGTACAAAGCTTTTGGGAAACAATTCTTCAATATTGTAAAATTACTATAAAGTTCATTCCCTAGATTCACCTTCGGGGTAATCCAGACTAAGTAAATCACGAGTACAGAAAAATTTGTATGTATAAAATTTTCTGCTTGTCAGAAATTATACCCACAAAATCTTGTCTTTCCAGCAATTGGGGGATGGTTAAATAAATTATAGTTTAATCAGTTGCGGTCATTTAAAATTGTACTTTCAAAGAGTTTAATGAAACGGGAAAATCACTGCAATTAGTTAAAAAGGAGATTTTAAAATATTATATGTGTTAGGTTTGCCATCAGGTAAAACTGCATGAAAACTATAAGGCAGAATTAAATTATTTGGTATTTAATGGCTTTCTTTAAGTAGTAGAATTATGAAATTTTCCCCTTTAAAAATATTTTTTGTACTTTGTATTTCTAGTATATTTTTTATATAGATTTTATGCAACAAAGGGTATATTTGGGTTTTTTTGTTACTGGACAAAAACCAAAATGAAACAATGTGATAATTGGCTTAGGTAGTTCTAAAATGTGTTTGATTTTCAGTAATCCCCACATCCATGGATTCACTTTCTGTGGTCAACTATAGTCTAATAATATTAAATGGAAAATACCAAGAATAAACAATTTATAAGTTTTAAATTGCAAGACACCCTGAATAGTGTGATTAAATCTTGTACTGTCCTGCTGTATCCTGACTGGAATGTGAATCATCCCTTTGTCCAGCTTATCCCCACTATCTGTGTTATCTACCCAGTAATCGCTGAGTAGCTGTCTTGGTATCAGATCAATGAAACACAGTGTTTATAGAGTTGTGTACTATCCATGGTTTCAGGTTTCCACTGGGGGTATTGTAAAGTATCACCTTCAAAAAAGGGATGACTACTGTATAGAGAGAGGATATCAAATTTATTAAGCTCCCTGCTTAAGCTCTTCTGGACATCTAACATGTTAACCGTGTTCTTCAACAGGATGTACGCTTTATATTGTCTGGGCCACTCTCTACCGATGTGCCTTGGATATAATGATCTGGAATTCTGTGTTCTTGGGTGTCAACATTTTGCATCTGTCATATCTTTTATACAAGAAGAGACCGGTAATTACTAAAATTAATTAATAAGGAAGTGATTTTAAAGCTAAAACTTTGAAAGATACTTTGTTCAGATTTAAGAGTAAGAATCTACCATATTTAGCCCCTTTAATATCATTTCTCTGAAGATTAGACTTTCTGTTTACATGTGCTTAAAAGTGAAACATTTTAGTACCATGAAATTTGTTCTACAAATGAGTTTTTAAAACTTTAAAAATTATTAGCATATGAGAGAATGTGAATAATGTTCTCCTTTTTAAGTCATATTGCTTGATTTTTTTAATATTGATATTCAGATGTCACTTGGAAATATTTCCCATTTATAAAATTACTAGCAGGCAACTTGTGTAAACATTCTATGATTTACAAATAGTTCATGTTGTTTTTTAGTGTAATAACTATTATTTTTTCTAATACCCAAAATATTCATTTAAGGAAGTCACCATATTTGGTAGGTTGCTACCAAAACACTCGTCTTTAACTTTTGCTTTTCAACTCTGATTTATCTTGTTGTATTCCTTGATCATATCAAGAACAAAAATAGAGTAGGAAAACAACAGGGCTCCTAGAAATCACTCGGTATGTATTACTGATTTTCCTAAGCACAAGCAAGCATTCAGTAAAGTAAAAGATCCAGCGCTTGCCTTAATCTTATGTTATGATTTGCATGTAGAAAACTATTGGGAAACAAACTATTGGAAAACAATTCATAGAAAATTATAATTTGAATAATAGATGATATATAATAGGCATTCAACTATACTGTAACCTTGTCAAACATAGTGACTCAGTCTGTGTTGTTTTACCGTATTAGTCAGTTTTCTCTAGGTTATGCTATGTAATAAGTCTCAGTGATATGTGACAGCAAATGGGCTTTTTTTCTCACTCACCTTGTATCTTGACTCTGGCAGCTGTGTGTCAGCTGTGATTCTGTTCTATGCATCTCATTCATTGCAGGGTTTATGCTGAAGCAGCAGTTTCTGTTTGGACCATGCATTCTCATAGCAGAGGGAAAAGCACTAGAGAGCAAAAGAGAAACACCCAATGTCTTAAAACTTTTGCTCAAAAGGGACACATTGTTTCTGCTTACATTTCATTGGCTAAAACAAATGACATGGCCAAGTTTGATACTTTGGGGCATGGGGTGGAATAAGGGCATGTACAGTCCTCTTACAGAGGTTGGGAACAGTGAATAATTGGGAACAATAATCTAACACAGTTGCTGCTGTATCTCCTTTTCCTATCAACCTTGATTGGCACACAGCAGGTGCTCAGAAAAACCTTTGATGAGTAGATGCTTTCAAAGAAGGTAAGAATTAGGCCAGGTGCAGTGGCTCATGCCTGTAATCCCAACACTTTGGGAAGCCAAGGTGGATGGATCACCTGAGGTCAGGAGTTTGACACCAGCCTGACCACATGGCAAAATCCTGTGTCTACTAAAAAATACAAAAATTAGCTGGTGCACGGCTGTAGACCCAGCTACACGGGAGGCTGAGGCATGAGAATCGCTTGAACCCAGGTGGCAGAGGTTGCAGTGAGCCAAGATCGTGCCACCGCACTCCAGCCTGAGTGACAGAGCGACACTCTTGTCTCAAAAAAAAAAGAAAAAAAATTAAGAGGGCTTCATGAGGCTGGGCACCGTGGCTCATGCCTGTAATCCCAGCACTTTGGGAGGCCCAGGCTGGAAGATCACTTGAGATTAGGCGTTCGAGACCAGCCTGTGCAACATAACAAGACTCCATCTCTACAAAAAATTTAAAAATCAGCTGGGTACGGTAGCACACACCTGTAGTCCAAGCTTCTTGGGAGGATCACTGGAACCCAGGAGTTTGAGACTGCAGTGAGCTATGGTCACATCACTTTGCTCCAGCACAGGCAACAGAGTGAGACTCTGTCTCCAAAAAATAAATACATAAAGAGGACTTGATCTGAAAGTTATAGGATGAGCAGATTATGAATAAATCATTCTAAATGGTCATTACTGGAGCTTTGGAGTGGAAGAGGTAGATAATAATAATGATTACAGTTTCTGAATGTCAGAACTTGCTGGAACTCTAAAATATAAGGATCAGAAGTTGCTGATGTGATCATAGCACCAAATAGGTAAATCACTTAGTATCTGTGCTTTTGTTTCTTCTCATACTATAAATTTACTTTTTTGAAAAATATAAATGCTGGATTTTCCTCAAAATGAAACAGCAGGACAAGGTGGAGTATTGCAAATGCTAGAGTGACATCAGGTTGAAGCAGCTGTCATGACCTGGGCCTATAGGCTTCATGTCGTGCCTGCCAGAGATACAGTGCAGTATGGTTTTCCATCTACCCAATTAGTGTGACTTTGAGAGACTAATGCTGGGCCCAAAGATGGGGCATGACCTGTGCTTTGGAGAATCTGACAACAAAAATGATTAAGCCATTTTGCTTTTCTCTTCCTCCAGTAGCCAGCCTTATTTGCCAGTGGATTCTTCATTTTACAGAGTTAATTTTAGCTTAGGATGAAACTTCTACACTGAAAGTCTTTTATACCCTTTTATTTTCCTTCACTTTGCTTGAGAGTACGTAAATATAAAGCAGTGATTGCAGCTGTGCATGTGTGTTTTTCTGTATTGGTGCATTAAGTAATTACATGGAGATAAAATGCTTAAAGTATATGTCACTTGTATAAATTTATTTCCTCATCACTTCCTGTTTTGTGTATTTATTTTCTTGCTGCCATATTTAAAAGTTAGTCTAATTTTTTTCTGTGTGAAGTAGGTTTTACAGAAAATGTTTTCTGTTATTTATAGAAGGGACTAAGATTTGGAAGGTGAATGTGGTGACAACATTCAAAACCTAAACAGTTGGATTATAGCTCATAGGAAGAGATTATGAGCCATAGAGTTATGATCTACTGTGTAAGATCCTTCCCTTACACAGTGAGTTCAGTTTAACTGCAGAAGTTTTTTAAATTTTTTTATTTTTGTTTTTTGACACAGAGTCTTACTCTGTTGCCCAGGCTGGAGTGTGATGGTGCAATCCTAGTTGACTACAGTCTCAAACTCCTGGGCTCAAGTAACCCTCCCACCTCAGCATCTCAAGTAGCCAGGACTATAGGTATACTCCACCATGAGTGGCTAATTTTTTTTCTTTCTTTCTTTCTTTTCTTTTTCTTTCTTTTTTTTTTTTTTTTTTTTTTTTTTTTTGAGACAGAGTTCACTCTTGTTGCCCAGGCTGGAATGCAATGGTGTGATTTCAGGTCACTGTAACATGTGCCTCTCAGGTTCAAGCAGCTCTCCTGCCTCAGCCTCCCAAGTAGCTGGAGTTACAGGTGTATGCCACTACACATGGCTAATTTTTTGTATTTTTAGTAGAGACGGAGTTTCACCATGTTGGTCAGGCTGGTCTCAAACCTCTTACCTCAGAAGATCCACCTGCCTCGACCTCCCAAAGTGGTGGGATAACAGGTGTGACCACTGAAAGTGCTGGGATTACAGGCATGACCACCACGCCTGGCTTTTTTTCTAAGTAGAGTTAGAACCTCACTGTGTTCCCCAGGCTGGTCTCAAACTCTTGGCCTCACATGATCCTACCACCTCAGCCTCCCAAAGTCCTGAAATTACAGGCATGAACCACCTCGCACAACCTAAATGTACACTTTTAGCATCTAAAGCACAAACTTTTATCACCATTTACTTGCTGTGTAAGGTTCTGTTGGCCTAAATACAGAAGGTTGATGGTATATATCAAAGATTTGTTTGTTCTCAAAACCATGTTTAGACCTCAGAAGTCAGTATGTTGGGGTTGCTGCTGCATTGGTACAGCATCTAGTCCTTGGTGCATTTCAGGTAAAGATTGAAAAGGAACTCAGTGGCATCTACCGGCGATTGTTTGAACCACTCTGTGTGCCTCCAGATTTGTTCAGAAGATTAACTGGACAGTTTTGCATGATCCAAACCTTGAAAAAGGGCCAGACTTACGCTGCAGAAGATAAAACCTCAGTTGATGACCGTCTGAGTATTCTCTTGAAGGGGAAGTAAGTGTTCTATGGAAATCAAAATTCCTAGTTTACCTTTCATCTTTTCATGGCCTCTGGGAAGGAAATGAATGGAAGAAAATGTTGCTAGTGAATTGAGGAAGCAGTCACAGGGTTTGTTGTTGGTGAAATTTATGCTATAACTACACTTTCCAGTGCTGTAGAGCAACATATTAAAGCCAGGTTGAATGTACTGCTCTGAATCTTGATGTCAGGATTTTCAGTTGCAAGATTTTAACCATTTTTGACCTTTTATTAAAAATTAATGAGTCAAAATTGAAGTGGATTTAAATTAGACATTGAAATTCAAAAAGATTATACATGCATCAGAGTTTATTTGTCTTGAATATCACAGAAATATAACTTCTAGGAATATCAGCCTTCTGGGGAGAGAGCCAGTTTCTGTGTTGTGCTGGCATTGTTATTAATGGTACCTCTTTCTCTCTCAGGAGTATCCCAGCTTGAGTAACAAATTATATAGTCACTTCCTTTATAAGAGCAATAATAACCACTAGACGACATATGTCTGGCTCAATACTGGACAATGCTTTTTTCTAACGTTAGTTTTTGAAATACTTGTGCCTAAAGAGGTGCTTTTAGTTATGTCCATCATCTGTGGAATTTAAAAAACTTTACTACAAATCAAAATCGCATAAGATGATAGCAGTTTTAAGGATTATCATGTTATTTGTGAAATAGTGCCTTTATTAACATTAATTTCTGTTATCAGAATGAAGGTCTCCTATCGAGGACATTTTCTGCATAACATTTACCCCTGTGCCTTTATAGATTCTCCTGAATTTAGATCAACTCAGATGCACAAAGGTGAAAAATTCCAGGTATGTTTTCACATGATTTTTAAGGAGATTGAAACTAGCTTGTATCTCACTCAAAGTCCAAAGGATATTAACAGAAACACAGTTATGAGCTACTGGGGAAAAAAACAAGTTGCCATAAGGCATGTATAATATTACCCCATTTAAAAAAAAAACACTTTATTTATTTATTTTTTTTTGTGACGGGGTTTCACTCATGTTACCCAGGCTGGAGTGCAATGGCGCGATCTCGGCTCACCGCAACCTCCGCCTCCTGGGTTCAGGCAATTCTCCTGCCTCAGCCTCCTGAGTAGCTGGGATTACAGGCACGTGCCACCATGCCCAGCTAATTTTTTGTATTTTTAGTAGAGACGGGGTTTCACCATGTTGACCAGGATGGTCTCGATCTCTTGACCTCGTGATCCACCCGTCTCGGCCTCCCAAAGTGCTGGGATTACAGGCTTGAGCCACCGTGCCCGGCCAAAAAAAACTATAAAAATAGTGTGTATATGTACAGAAAATATTCAAGAAAGATATATTTGAATTTTGTTATAATGTTATTTCTAGACTGTATTTGATTGCTTTTTTAACCTTTTTTTTTTTTTCTAAAATATCTAATATTTTTGTTAGCAAAAAGGAAAATGTAAGTTGTAGATAATTAGTGTTCCTAAGTCATGTAATTGATATTTATTGGGGAAAAACAGAAAACTGGCCTTACCTTAGGGAATTTAGTCAATTCTTATAAAAAAAAAATCGAATCACAACTCTTTTAGACTTAATGAATATGTTTAAGGACAAAGAAGGAAATTCTTCGTAATGACAGTAATTTGAACTTGGACTACTTAGTGCGATTCCTTTTGTGTTAAAACAGATTATTCCATTACATGGCACTTTGTTCTGATTCTTTCTGTAAGTGTCCAGCCCTCCAATTTTATTCATTCACCTTGTTATTGGAAGGAAATTAACCAAGAAAATAAATAGGTGAGAGGTTTTTTTAGTCATAGCCTCTGGATTAACAGCAGTAAGGAAATATCCTGAGAACAGGATTGCTTATGGGCAAGAAGGTAAATCTATTTAGGGAGGAAATTGAAATGAAGAGGCTGTTACTACCTGATAGAGAAAACAATGTTAGTGTTTCTTGATGACAGAATCTTAGAGTCTCATTTTGAGATGCTGTATCATTTGGGATGCCACAAAAGTGAAGATAAAAGAACATTTACAGACATACAGTTTAGTTTATATTATTTACCATGGTTTCAGCACTGCCCTGCACCCACCCTTCCTGAATAACTGGCCTGAGTAATCATGCAACTTGTTAGTTTTGTGCATTTACTAAAAGATTGCATATAGATTCACTCTTATGCGACATTCTTCCCAAGCTGGCTGGGTTTACGATACAGAAGGAGACAGCAAATGCTGTGTCCTGGCTCCTCTATTTACACTCTCACTTTGTTGTGAGGGTTAGCTTTGCTGTGAGATTTATGTTCTTATTTTATCTTTAATCACCACCAACTACACACTGGTGCAGGGCCATATCTTTTTTCTCTCTTTCTTTCCTGTGACCTTTTTACAGTTTCTGGTTCCAAAGCCCGACGTTTATCTTTTGCCTGTATTTCTCTGTGTATAGTAGCAGGTGGTTTTGTGTGATAACTATCTTATATAATCCTGAAGGGGATGGGGTGGGAATTGAGCCTCCTTTGTTTCCAGAATCAAGTGGTTCACAAGAGGCCAGAAATAGTAACATACTATCGTTTCCACTGAATATATTTATAATTAAGCAAAAAAAAAAAAAAAAAAAAAAAGGAATTCCTCTCAGTAGCTACAGTTCTTTTTCTTCTTGGGGTCTAGGGATTGGATTTTGGTAGTTGAGAATTATTCCCAATCATTACTGTAAAGATTCCAAAATCGTGACCCAAAATTTGTAGTACTGTAGCTGGATGAAGAAAATGTATTCAGCTTTTCTTAATACCAATCAGCTTTTTTCTGCATAGAGTCTTGTGTGGGATTTCCTGATTGGTCAGTAGATTAAAACTAGCATCATCAAACCTGTGTCCTATACAACTGGAGCCATCAAAGTAAGCCCTTGGGAGAGATTGTACTTTGATTGTTTACAAAATGTTCCTGTTGGCGGATCCGCGAAAGTAATAAATAGCTGTTACACATCTGTGTAGGAGTATGTATATTGCTACTTACCTATGCAAGTTCCCAAATGAAAAATGTCACACGCTTCCAGAGCCAACTTCTCGCTGCTTGTGCCAATGGCAGAGGATGCTTGAAATCAGCTGTCAGTGTTTTCCACCCTCACAATTTTTACCTACTAAGCTTGTCTTTACCTAACTCTAGCCAGTTATAAGTGTTTGATGAGGAGCTACTTCCCTTGATTTTTTCTTTCTTTAAATTCGTTTTGTGGTCAGGTTGCTCATGAATTGTACAATAGGATGAAAAGGAGGAAAGAGAAGGCAAGTGGACTCTGTTCCTTGAGATTGCACAGCAGGTGTTGCTCAGGTAAATATGTAGTAATTCGTATAGTGATAGAGCTGAGAAAACAGACTCTGAACTTATAGTTTGTTATCCCTAGGTACTTATAGTCATTCTGGTACTTACAGGCCAGAGCTCCTATTTATAAGTATTGATAGAATCTTGAGTATTACTATTACAAAAGACAAAAGTAGCCTGGACATGGTAGCTTATGCCTGTAATCCCAGCAGTTTGGGAGGCTGAGGCTGGTGGATCACCTGAGGTCAGGCAGGTGAGATCAGGCCAACATGGTGAAACTTAGTCTCTACTAAAAATACAAAAATTAGCTGGGTGTGGTGGCAGGTGTCTGTAATCCCAGCTACTCAGGAGGCTGGGGCAGGAGAAACGCTTGAACCCATGAGGCGGAGGTCGCAGTGAGCTGAGATCACACCACTGTACTCCAGCCTGCGTGACAGAGTGAGACTCTGTCTCAGAAAAAAATAAATAAATAAAAGTGGTGTTTTGTTTGGTTTCTTCTTCTTCTTTATGTAGATGTTTTATGTTGAGTAAGCTTTACGGCTTACAAGCTTTGCTTTTGTATTCTATCTCACGCGGCTGCCTTCCCATAGCCAATAGCATGTCCTGGTGTTGCAGAGCCCGAAAATCAAAGTTGTATTGACTTAAAGGGAGAGGGATGTCTTGCTGGCATATATTCATGCTGTTGTAAAAGAAATGAGCACTAAGTTTTAATGGTATTTACAGAGAACATCATCTCAATATTAAGTAAATATTTTGGTGGAGCTGTGAAGCACTTGCCCCTGCCACTTTTGAATCTGTGTTATTTTAGTGCTAGGAGAACTCTATAAGCATCAGTTGAATGACCACTTCAAGGACATTTTAGTGTTCTTGTGTATGAAATGTAATGTGATACTTGCAAAAAGTATTAAATTACTTCCTCATGACAGTCAGCCAGCCCTCTTGCCAGACTGTGGTTTCTGATTCTAGCACATGAGGCAGATCCCTCAGACACCTTTGTTTCCAGCAGTGGAGCCAGTGTCTTCTCTTGGTGACAGGCTGTAGAACTGGTTTGGAATCTAAAGGGAGGAACTGATTCAGTGCCTTGTGGCCATGATGGCAAACCTGCTTGCAAATGCTTAGTCTAATTCTCAACCCGAAAGATGTCCTTTTATGTCTTCTGTTGCCATATTTACTTTTATTTCTTCAGTAAAATTCTTGACAAGGACTTGCATAGCACTACTGAAGTACCTAATAAGTAAATTTATTTTATGGAAACTTCTAAAATTCTTATATTGCTTTATCTCATAAAAAATACACTTTGCTTCACTGTCATGACAGGAAATCATTAAATAAAACTGTTTGGTAGAAATGAAGCATTAGGTATCAAGTAAAATGAACTCAGTCAGCACTCTAACTGGTGGCTTTTGACTGAATCTGTGTTTTTATGGGCCCATAAATTACTCATATGTACTAAGTACAGCTTATTATTTGAATACTGTTTCTAAATTTATATTTAATAATAATCAGGTTAGAAGTAATTTTTTTCTTTTTCTCCTTTTTCTTTTTTTTTATTCACCTGGGTGCAGGTGGGCTAAGGCTGAAAAGGGCATTAGCCAAAGTAATTTTTTAACCATCAATAAAAAATGAATTTGCTAAGGAAATTACAGTGCCATCATAAAAGTTTCATTGCCTCAGTGGAAACTTGAGGTAATTCAGATGGTTGAAGAAAAGTTAACGGCCTTATGGATCATCTAAATATAATTTCTGCCTCTCCTAGATGATTTCCATCTCCTCTTTTAATTCCTTCTCCCACTGTTTTCCAGAGTCCCGAGTGACGTCTCTGCACATAGAAGGGACGTCAGTCCTCTCTTTTGCACTTGGGTCTGTGGCTGGGCCGTCATCGTCATGAGTACCCCATGCTCACTTTTCTGTTACTACTGCTGTGGAATATTTTTCAGTTGCCTTCCATTTACACACCTACCTCCTACTGTTTGTGGGAATTCCCCAGGGGTGGTTTGCTTATACTCCTCTTCTTGTAAATCTCCCCCCCTTTTTTTTTTTGCATCCTGTTTCTTCATTAGCAGCCTCCTCCACTAGAGTGTAGGCCTCATGACATGTATTAAGCCGTCCTTTGTATGAGATGCTCTTGATGGACTGCACAGCCAACCTTGTGGTCTCTAGGCAGAAATACTTTCTATGTAATGGTCTTGATGAGTGTTAGACGTATTGGGTAGATTTTGACCTGGTGGAAAAATACATTTGGGCTGAAAGTTAAAAGTGCTCACTCTACCACTAATTTTTTTGTTTGTTTGTTTTTTGAGATGGAGTCTCACTGTGTCACCCAGGCTAGAGTGCAGTGGTGCAGTCTTGGCTCACTGCAGCCCCCACCTCCCAGGTTCAAGCAATTGCCCTGCCTTAGCCTCCTCAATAGCTGGGATTACAGGTGCCCACCAAGACACCTGGCTAATTTTTTGTATTTTTAGTAGAGATGGGTTTTTACCATGTTGGCCCAGGCTGGTCTTGAGCTCCTAGCCTCAAGTGATCACCCACCTCAGCTTCCCAAGTAGCTGGGACTATAGGCACATGCCACCATGCCTGGCTGATTTTGGTATGTTTTGTAGAGCCACTCTACTACTAATTAATGTGTGTTTGGGAGTAAGTTTTTTGGTCGTTCTCATCTGGCATCTGAAAAATGGGGAAGAATATTACTTGTCTTATTTTGAAGGGACTTTCGAGGATCCACTTACATGATAGATATGGAAGCACCTTAAAGTTTAAAAGTTCATATACAAAGTGAGTGGCGTTATGTGCAGCTGTCACCCACTAGTCATTCTCGGCCACTTCTCCCTGCTCTACAGTTGTCAAAACACTTACTGCCACCTGAAATTGTCGTATTTCTTTATTAATTATCAGCCTTCTCCACTAGAATGTAAGCTTCATGGGGCAAGCATCTTGTCCTTCTTGTTCACCATTGTAATCTCATACCTTGAAGAGTATCTAGCTATGTGTATCGAAAGAATGAATGAGATTTAGTGTTTTGTCAAGTCTTAGATGCTGATGCATTTCTTAAAAACAAATACGTTTGGTTTGGGGGATTCCTACTTTTGATATAATGAGTAAACACAAGCTTTTTTTCCTAGAGACATTGACCCAGACGTTCTTAATTTGCTAATGATCAGATTTAAGCTTGTTGAGCTTGGATTTAATGATAGGATTTAAGCCACAATGAAGCCTGCAGGAGTGTTAACCGATGGGAGAGGACTACATGGGAGGATGGGCTTCCTGGCACTGAGCTGTGAGGTCATAGCACCTCACTCTGGTGAAGGAATTTATTTGAGGGATACTTGAGCTCTGTGTCATATAGTTATAGTACCTTTCTGCTTTCCTATGTATAATACTGAAGGAAAGGGGACATGATTGCTAGTTCTGAGCAAATTTGGGGGTATCTGTGAATATTTCTAATGGGCTACCCTAGATTTAACCTTGAAATGTGACACTTGAGAAACACCTATGACAGAAGCACCCTCACCAGCCATATTCATCAGCAACAGCTGGGGTCCTTGAAGCGTTCTCAATCTTCAGTGTATGTTTTCAGATTTGGATGGGCAGAAGGTCTTTCTTCTACAACTTGCTTCATGAATCTTACCTCAGTTCATCTGCTTGAAGCTGTATTTTTGAACCTCATTGTAATGTACAGGGTATAAAGAAATAGTTCATGTGAGTGATATGTCCAGTGGCATTCCCAGTTAAATACATGCTTCAGCAGTGGTATCAAAACAGAGGCCATTCTTCTGTCACCGGATCTCACAAAACAAAACAACAATGAAACCTAGAGAATTTGCTTTTATTTAGTCTGGAGATTGCTTTTTTAAAAACATAATTTTGGGGCTAAAAAAACCCATAATTTTGTACATATAGAAGCTTATGTGCATTGTATCTTATTTTAATTTAATTTGACAAATCATTGCTATGATAATGTCCAGTAAATCATTCCTACTTGTGTCTGGTAAATCACTATAGTCATAATTCATATACATAGATGTACTTTATTCTTTGCATGCTTGTTTCTTCGGCAGGTCACCATTATTGCAGATGATAACTGCAGATTTTTATGCTGGTCAAGAGAAAGATTAACATACTTTCTGGAATCAGAACCTTTCTTGTATGAAATCTTTAGGTATCTTATTGGAAAAGACATTACAAATAAGCTCTACTCATTGAATGATCCCACCTTAAATGATAAAGTAAGTGTTTTCTGAGTTTATTTTGTTAAATAAATATGTATATGAGGTATATTTCACTTTATGAAATATGTTTTCCTGAGATTTTAGTAACTAGCCATATGTTAAATACACTGAGGACACTGGTAATCTTGAAAGGAGAAAGTATTTTGTAATGATAACGTTTGCTGTTACTTAGGAAGGAGTCTATAACTCTGAGGGACTAGTGTTTGTGGTGATAAGGCACCCTCTTCTTCAAGAGCCTTTTAAGGAAGATGGTAAAGGAATGAGAGGGAGTTGGGGATGGAGAAGGTTTGGGAGGACAGGGCAGCTGGAGGTTTGCAGACAGAGAAAGGCTGACAGACCCCACTGATCAGGAAGCTGGCCTTCAAAATCTGGTGTCTTCCAGTCTTGCTTATCTTCCTGGTCATTCCAGAAGGTGAAAGGAGAGATGTGGAATTTCAGAGCTGCATAGATCTTCAACAATTTTCAATTTGATCTTAATTTCCCCATATCTTTTTAGAAAGAAATTAAAGTGATTTCAAGAGAGAATTTTTAAAAACATCATTTCTGTGATAAGTACTGTTGTTACCCAGTGACAATGCATATGTGTGTCCTTTCAAAATCGTTTTGTCTGGGCTGTTTACCAAATTAAGCTGGTGCTTATTTCAGTTAATTGTTTAGCTTATTATAAATAGATGAGTATATTTGATTTTTTATAATACATTTATAGTAATAGGTAATATAAAAATCATAGCTTATGTGTATTGGCCACCTAATATGTATCAGGTACTTTTTTTTTTATGCACTAACGTTTTTCTAGGAAAACTACATGTTGCTTAAATGGAATATATGATTCAACTCCCATAAATCTCAGAAAGCTTAAAACTTTGCTTTGTAGAAAGCCAAAAAGCTGGAACATCAGCTCAGCCTCTGCACACAGATCTCCATGCTGGAAATGAGGAACAGTATAGCCAGCTCCAGTGACAGTGACGACGGCTTGCACCAGTTTCTTCGGGGTACCTCCAGCATGTCCTCTCTTCGTAAGTTACCCTAAAACTGATGCTACTCCAGAGTTCCGATGGATATGTCTGGACATAGACAAATGACAACTTTGATTAGAAAAATAACTTTTCAGGCAGCTATTTGGCAACCCAAAAGGTAACAATAAAAACAAATTTTGTTTAGCATTTCTCCCATATTGCATGTGAGCTAAAAGCCAACTTTAGGACTCTTATTTCTGTTTCAGAAATTGTTCACTGGTTTTGCCATGTACTTAAATAGAGGTTCACAATGTCTAAAAGAGTCGACATGGTTTGGTGGATATTGGGCTTTGTTGCTTTCACAACTTCAGTTGGAGTGAAAGCCTAGACCCAGAAATGTGCTTAAAAATGGCTGACAAATAAATGTGGGATGTTCTACTGCCTGGTTATCTCAGTATGAGTGCCATGAGTTAAAAAGTGATTGGGAAATGGAATAGTCCCAAAGTTGAAGTAGATCACTCAACACCCCTGTGAGTTACCTCATTCACACACCTGCCAAGAGGCACATTTTCCAGGATTCTTCCATAGTTTAGATTGTTTCAAAACATTTTAAGTAATACAAATAACACAGATGTTGAAAATTAGTAAGTAAAATGAGAAAAACTAAATTAAGAATTAAATACTTAAGAATTATTCTAAGAATGATGATATAAAACTGAAGAAATTCATATGAAATAGCAAAAAGGTAGACATTCTTCCATTGCGTGAACTAAAAACTATTCGTATTTACATTTGTATTTTAAGCCAAATTAACTTTTAAAAAATGCAGACTCATTCAGCAATCCTTGATGTTTGTGTAAATGATCTTGTAACTTTGTATGCCTTAGGTAAGTTAGATTAGGGATTTTAAGTTTTGCATAGTCAGGAGAGGCTAGAATTTACAAGGCCATATAATTGGGGTGTAAGAAAGAAAAAACTTTACCTCTTCCGATTTAGGGTTGTTTTCCGGCTGGACCTGAGAACTAGATTGACATAAGACAGATTAACAAGAGAAAAGCATGCAAATTTAATACAAGTTGTATGAGTTTGTGTTAAAAGCTCATTCAGGTTTTACATAGCACAGAAGCCTTCATAAGGAAATGAGACCCAAAGAAGCAATTAAGCAGTTTATAGCAAATTGGACAAAGAAATTACAAAGAATAGTAAGTTGTGAAAAAGCAACTAAATCATGTTGGAAGACTTAAAGACAAGAGTTATTTTAATAAGGCTTGTATAGAATTCTGTCTGCCTCAACATCTTGCCCTTGATGATAAGAACATTGTTTTTCTTCTAACATTTGGGCAGGCACCTTTCATACAAGAATTTTATCTCCTGGTTTTTGTTTGTTTGTTTGTTTGTTTTTAAATTTGCCAGCGGGGGTAGGGGTTGGTTTTGTTTTTGTTGTTGTTGTTTTTTGAGACAGGGTTTCACTTTGTCACCCAGGCTGAAATGCATTGGCACAATTATAGATCACTGCAGCCTTGAACTCCTGGGCTCAAGTGATCCTACTGCCTCAGCCTATTGATTAGCTGGGACTACAAGCCTGCGCCACAATGCCTGGCAATTTTTTTATTTTTATAGAGACAAGGTTCTCCCTATATTGCCCAAGTTGGTGTCAAACTGTTGGCCTCAAGTGATCATCCTGCTTTGGCCTCCCAAAGTGCTGGGATTACAGGCAGAAGCCACTGCGCCTGGCCTCATCACTTGTTTTTAAGAAATAAAATGAAGGTCAGAGTTGTTGCACTTGCTGTTTTTTTCGTTGTGTTTAATTCAAAATAGACAACATGCCAGAATGACCTATTTTTAATTCTTTCAGGTATAGGCTTCCAAAGCAATGTTTGACACAGAAATGTGTTATGGACCTAAAGGGGATTTTAAGGGCAACACAGATGATAAACTGGAGATGGTTATATTTTGTTACATAGTAGCTTCTTTTTTTTTTTTGAGACAGGGTCTTACTCTGTCACCCAGGCTGGAGTACAGTGATATGATCTCAGCTCACTGCAACCTCCACCTCCCAGGCTCAGCTGATCCTCCCTCCTCAGACTCCCAAGTAGCTGGGACTAGAGGCACATACCACACACCTGGCTAGTTTTTTTTTTTTTTTTTTTTTTTTTAAACTCCTGGACTCAAGTGATCCACCCGCCTCAGCCTCCCAATGCACTGGGATTTCAGGCATGAGGCACTGCACCTGGCCTGCATAGTACCTTTTTGAAGGTATTAACTGAAGCTCACATGAAGGTAGATGCTGCACTTCCCCACTCGTGGGACTCAGCCAAAGGAGCAGCTGCCATCTGGGTCATTCCCATTGTCACTGCCGAGGGAAGACAGTGGTGGCAGATTCACAAGATAGCTGTTAAGGCTCGTGCTCCAGAGGAACAAGTACCACTTCCATGCATGTTCCCTGTGCCACAGAAGTCACTTGCCAGAACCGGCATCAATGGATAGATGATTTAACCCTCCTGCAGGGGCTGCGCAGGCAGGGGCTAGTGAGAAAGAAAGCGAGTGGACGGCTGGACGATAACACAGCCTACTACGGTGGGTGTTACGTCATTTTACAGACGAGAAACTGGGAATATGAGATGCTTGTTCGCTTGCTCCTTTTCCATGTGGGCTGGTTCTGTGATACAAGGATCCTGTCTGATTCCAGAGCTCATGCTTGACCAGGCACAGTGCCTCACACCGGTTATTTCAGCACTTTGAGAGGTTGAGGCTGGAGGATCACTTGAGCCCAGGAGTTCAAGACCAGCCTGGGCAACATAATGAGACCCCATCTCTACAAAAAATTAAAAACTTATCCAGGCATGGTGATACATGCCTGTGGTCCCATCTACTTGGGAGGCTGAGGTGAGAGGATTGCTTGAGCTGAGGAAGTCAAGGTTGCAGTGAGCCATGATTGAGCCACTGCACTGAAGCCTGGGTGACAGAGTGAGAACTGTATCAAAAAAAAAAGAAAAAGAAAAACAAAAGCTCATACTTGTAGACCAGATGACCTCTGTGGTTTTTTTTTAATGCAAGTAACAGTTGACTAGAGTTTTTCAATATACGGGTCACCGTCACATCTGTTCTTGCGCTAGGCCCAGGAGCTGTTATTTGTCTCTTTGCAGATGAGTCTACCTAGAATTGGCGACTTGCCCCAAGCCACTTTTTTTCAACTCTCACCTACTTTTCTGGGGAAATTTGCCATCTCCTGATTTCTTCCTTGTGATCAAGTAGTGCTGCAGATAGGTTTTCATAAATTGGTTAATGTAATCCATTTCAACAAGAATGTTTGCCTTATTCTTAGCACTGGAGTACTAGGGTTCTACTTAGGAACATGTAAAATTATCCAATGATAATCTCCAGTGTCATTTAGCCTTTGGTTAGCGTACTTACAGAATTACATATACCTTATGTATTTTCTTAAATCTTTTTATGTTATTCCACCTATTCATTTCCCCAAATACCTATTTAAACATTAACATGCATATGAATATTTATCATAATTATTTTTCGAATCACAATCTGAACAGCATGTACACATTGCATTCAGTCAATATAACTCTGGGCTCCCTTTCCATCTCTCTCTGTCTCTGTGTGTGTGTTTCTGTATATGTTTTTGTTTTGGTTTATTGGTTTGTCCTGTAGAACAACAGATTCTTAAATGTGGATGGGATCCTGATGTAGCAGGCCTCGGGTGGGGTCTGGGAGTACACAAGTTTAACCAGTCCCAGGTGATAACAATGTGGCTGGTCTGTGAACTACACTTTGAGTTGAGTAGGGAGGCTGTATAATTTCCCATCTTCTGGAATTTTGCTGTGTTCATCCCCATGGTGGTGATTATGGTGTTCTTGTCTTTCTCATCTGCTGGTAGTTGGGTCTAGAAGCGTGTTTAAATTCTGATAAAGGCACTACTTTTAAAGATCTCAATCAGTAATACCACAAATATACTTCATAACTTTACACAGCAAATGTTCAGTGAAACAGGAATCCAGATCAGAAAAAGGTGGAGGGAACTAAGTGACCTGTTTCAGTGAAATTGCTGCTGCTCACATTTCTCATGTTGTGCTCTGCTTTTATACATGCCACACAATGCTAAATCCATAGCAAGGTCTCTACTGCTTTCCACGCAGATTCCGTATTCCCATTCCAAACTGTCGTTTAAAGGGAAGAAAGTGACGTCATGATATAGCCCAAGAAAAAGTCATTATCTCTGTTTATTCAGTAGTTCATAATTCAGTTCATTTAACTCTTTCACTTTCCCATTGCTTCATTTACTGCGTTTCATGTTCACAAACATGCAACATGGTGAGATAGGAAGAGAGGAAGGGACAAGATGTGTGAGCTGTGTCAGAACACTTTAGTGCCACTGTATGTAGGAAAGCTTTGTTCTCCCTGCCCCTGGACCAAGGTGTTGCTCGTCAGGGTACCTTGTTGTCATCTTCTGGTCATCTTCTCTCCTTCTTAGCTCCCTGCATGTATAAAACACACACGTTCACATGGATGGATTGTATTGGCAGTTCCATCACTAGAAAGTGGTGCCCAGCTCAGCCATTGCTATGGTAACAGGAAGACATATGCTTCCTTGAATGTTACAGAACTCTATTTTAGTTAATTGGGGTTAAATAACTTATTTGGATTTTTTTTAATCACAAAATAATATTGGCAATCCAATCAGTTGGAATTCATCGTTGAAAAAGCTTGTTAGTTTAAACCATGTCTTTTTTTTTATGAAATAATATTTATGTTGTTTTTAAAGATGCTGTGAGATCTTTAGAGAGATGTTTCTTACAGTGAAGATCTTTGTAAGTATTTTGTTTGTTATTAGTGTCAAGACAGGGCCAGGCACACTGGCTTATGCCTATAGTCCCAGCACTTTGGGAGGCCAAGGCAGGAGGATCTCTTGACCCCAGGAGTTCAAGATGAGCCTGGGCAACATAGCGAGACTCCATCTCTACGAAAAAGGTTTTTTAATTATCTGGAGGCAGTGGCATGTGCCTGTGGTTCCAGCTACTTGGGAGGCTGAGGTAAGAGGACCACTTTAACCTGGGAGATCTAGGCTGTAGTGAGCCATGGTCTTGCCACTGTACTCCAGCCTGGGTGAAAGAGTGAGACCTTGTCTCAAAGAAATTAAAAAAAAAAAAAAAAAAGATCCTGCTGTGGACAATCTACTAATATCATATGACCTAGTTATACAAATAGTTGGCTTGCAGTCTGCAATGACTAGCAATATGTCTGATTATGAGTTTCTCTCTGTTCTCTTCTGTATTTATTTACCTGGAAAGATGTAAAAAACCATTACAGCATTCTTAGTTTTGAGGCTGGTTTCATGAAATAATCTGTTCAGCTCAATTTGTGTTTCATTCCCGTCATGAGCAACCGTAGACTTATAAACAATAAACTTTACATGAATTGTACAGAGAGGTAGAAAGATGTGATTAGGCAGCAGGTTTCTGGGAGATGAGCCTGAACAATTCTCAGACCTACCAAGATGGCTAGAGAAAAGCAATACCCTCATTTTGTAAATGAGTAAAATGTAGTTTATGGAGATCAGTGTGAGCATAAACTTGTTTGGGGATATTCAGCTACTGCTGTAGCAGGTGACACATCCTAACCACTTTGACCCATGTTCTCATTTAATCCTCACAACCACCCTATGAGGTGGGCATTTCATTTTCCATTTTTAGGCTTAGGAATGTGACCGTGCCTTCCCCAGCCAGCAGGGGCTATGATCTCTGATGCCAGTGCCCACCTCGCTCCATTAGAGGGCCTCTATCCTCACACAGTATGTTCTTACCTATAAAATGTTGTCTGAAGGTATTTTGTATAGTTATCCATTTTTAATCTGTTAATCAAATTTTTTAAATTATCAAGTTAAATACGTAGATACTACATAGTTAAAAAACCTTACAATGGGCCGGGCGTGGTGGCTCAAGCCTGTAATCCCAGCACTTTGGGAGGCCGAGGCGGGTGGATCACGAGGTCAAGAGATCGAGACCATCCTGGTCAACACGGTGAAACCCCGTCTCTACTAAAAAACTACAAAAAATTAGCTGGGCATGGTGGCGCGTGCCTGTAATCCCAGCTACTCAGGAGGCTGAGGCAGGAGAATTGCCTGAACCCAGGATGCGGAGGTTGCGGTGAGCCGAGATCGCGCCATTGCGCTCCAGTCTGGGTAACAAGAGCGAAACTCCGTCTCAAAAAAACAACAACAACAAAAACAAAACAAAACAAAACAAAAAAAACCTTACAATGAAAAGAACTGATCCCCTTCCAAGGTAATTTTGGCCCTGCTCCCAAGGAACAATCACTTTGAAACAGTTGTTACCCACAGTGCTAAATGATGTGCTGTTATTTATTGCTTTATACACTTAGCCTTTTTTTTTTTTTAATTTTTTTTGAGAGTCTCATGCTGTCATCCAGGCTGGAGTGCAGTGGCACGATCACAGCTCCCTGCATCCTCTACCTACCAGGCTCAAGAGGCCGTCCCACCTCAGCCTTCCAAGTAGCTGGGACTACAGGTGCATGCCACCATGCCTGGCTAATTATTGTATTTTTTTGTAGAGACAGTGTCTTGCCCTGTTGCCCAGGCTGGTCTCAAACTCCTGGGCTCAAGTGATCTGCCCGCCTTGGCCTCCCAAAGTACTGGAATTACAGGCAAGTCACTACCTTCTTACCTACTCTAGGTGGACTTGGTAACCTTTATCTACTAACCTGCTTAGCTCGCTTCTAACTTCCCTTCCGCTTTGTGCTCAGTGTGGTGAAGTCACTAGTTTTTATTCTTTTTTTAACTTTGTAACATTAAACAATACACTAAGTCTCCATTTCATTTTCTCTCTGTACTAATTTTAATGGTGAGGACATTAGGGCTGGGCCCAGTGGCTCACTCCTGTAGTCTCAGCACTTTGGGAGGCCAAGGCAGTCAGATCACTTGAGCTCAGGAGTTCAAGACCAGCCTGGCCAACATGACAAAACCCTGTCTCTACAAAAAATGACTGGGCATGGTGGCCCACCTGTGCCTGTAATCCCAGCTACTCAGGAGACTGAGGACCACCTGTGCCCAAAGAGGTTGAGGTTGCAGTGAGCCAAGATCGTACCATTGCACTCTAGCCTGGGCACAGAGTGAGACCCTGCTCATAAAAAATAAAGTTTTTAATAAAATTTTTAAAAAGATGAGGACATTAGAATCCCTACCATTTCTTATTCTTCCCCCTTCTACCTTCAAACTGTTTCTGGGTCTCTTCTTTTACTTTGAAACGATCAAGGTTGTTATATGTTCTCTTTTCAAACGTCAGTTAGTCTTTGTCTATGAATTGTTTCACAAAGTCTAAAATAAATAAGCAATGTTGACATTATTGTGCTTTATGTAGAACCAAGTGGTGGGCAGTGCTTACATTTATTTCTGTTTCCAATGTCATGATTCTTGTTCTGTTCAAAGGAGACTTCCTAAAAGTCAAGTTCAAGTGGATTCTTCTTTCATACACAACATGAAAATCATGCCATGGTTTATTTTATCACTTGGCTGCCTTTTTTCCCCCTGAAGTTGTTTCCTTGCCTTGCTGTCGTGGGACACATTTTATCCACCATATCCCTGGGGTCATCAGGCTGCTTTCTCATGCTGTCTTTTATGTGAAGCCCATTTCATTTCTTCAAGTCTCTGAGTGGTTGTCCTCTATTTGAACTCTGCCTTTCCATACCGCTTATTGTTTCTATGGGCATTTCTAGTTGTTCTTTTTCTGATCCTTCCCTCTTCTGTCCTAATATCCTTTCTCCCAGTTCTGTGTCCCGTTTTTCCCAGAGGCCCTCCTTACAGAGCCTGCTGTCCTCCGACTGCATCCTGGATGGATTGTTCTCTGGGCTGTGGCATGGCTGCCAGCCTGGATCCTGCCCTCACTCTTCTCCTGGGTTCATTCATTCCTTCCCCTCTACCCTGTATCTTCTTCCTTGTGAGCAGGAAGGAGCTGCAGGACTTTGGCTCCTCCTTGGCTGCTCACACCACACTTGTGCTCTGCAGCTCAAGGCCCTGATTGTCCATCCAAGTGGTTAGGTACTGATCTGAGAATATGTTCTTGGGGCAGAGTAGACCTCATCATGGGAACCACTAAGCTACTCTAACCTCCTCATTTGCCCTCATTTTGTATGCTTTGCTTGAGTTCCTCAGTGCTGTTGCTGAGCATTAAAGGAAACATTTGGTGCACAGGCCGAAGCTGCCCTTCAGTATTATTGTTCAGAAAGCTTCAATTCAAACTCAGTTTCCTCAATTAAAAAAAATCTTAGGATATGATAAGACAGAAAAAGAAATGATTCTTTCCAGCCAAAAAAACAAAAAAAACAAAAACATTAAATCCTTCCCCTTTCCCATTCTTCAAAAATTGTACAATCTAATTAAAATTCTAAACTCCTGTAGGTTTTTAATTACTTGCTAAAGCAGTTGGCCAGATGGTTAAGCATAATAAAAATAATAACATTTTGAAAGAAATGAAGTAAACGTCATTAAATTTAACGGGAGAAAAGAGAATCTTAACACATTATATTAGTTTACAGAAATGTTGCTCCTTTTTAAAAAGTGTGTTTCTTAAGCAAGGATAAAAATCACTTGAAAAATTTCACATCATGGTACTCTACTTACTTGAAGCTCAGATTTGAGGTAGTTTGTTCATCCCCTGGAACAGGCATGATCTTCACTCTGGATTTAAGAACAACAAATATGTCTGTTTACTTTTCCTTCCTAGGAGAGGCCCTCAGGCCCTCCTGTAATTAGAAGCACACTGAAATAGAAATAAGCTTAATAGGGACAGAATCTTACCTCATTTTTTCTTATTCTGTATGCAGGAGTTTTGACTGTCATGTAAGATCTCCCTGGTTCATGTATAAAAAAGGCCTCCTCTCATTATGTTAAGTGAAATAAACCAGGCACTGAAAGACAAACTTCACATATTCTCAGTTATTTGTAGAAGCTAAAAACTAAAAGAACTGAACTCAAGGACATGGAGAGCAGAAGGATGGTTATCAGAGGCTGGGAAGGGCAGTGGAGGCGGGGGAGGTAGAGGGGAAGTGGAGATGGTTAATGCATACAAAAAATAGAAAGAATGGATAAGACCTGGTATTTGCTAACACAACAAGATGACTATAGTCAAAAATCATTACACATTTTAAAATAATTAAAAGACTAAGTTGAATTGTTTGTAACACAAAGGATAAATGGTTAAGGTGATGGATAGCCTGTTTACCCTGATGTGATTATTTCACATTGCATTCCTGTATCAAAATATCTCATGTAACTCATAAATATATACACCTAATATGTACCCACAAGCATTTTAAACTAAAAAAAAGTTTTTTAAGGCCTCTGGTGGTTCTTTAACTCACGACTCTGGAAGACAGAGAAGAATCTGCAGGGTAGTCCCTCCACGGAGGCCTATGTTTAGTTTGGCGTTGTAGCCAGTGCCCTCGGCGACATGCAGTGGGTCTTAGTGATGGACTCTCCTCCTCCCTAACCAGCCCCCAGCCCTAGCTGCTGCCTGAACAGTTCTGCCCAGGAGAGACTCTCCTGGCTGTATCTGAATCCCTTTGTCGGAGCCCATGGTGTGGTCACACCCTGTCATCTGGCAGGAGCAGAAGTGTCCATTGTTTAGTTCAGCGCTCTCAATGCTGTCTCAGTCTTCTGCGTGTGCTCAGTGCCCTTGACTTTGAGTTTGAGTTTTTTTTCTTACCCTCAGCATGGCAGCCTGGTGATGCAGTTCTCTTTCTCATGTGAACATACTGTGAGTTTGGCAAACAGCCCAAAGTACAATTCTACCCTACTGGCTGCACCTTCACGGTGCCTTGGTACCCATGGACGTCCTTTGAGCAGAGGACTTTTTTGCTCCTTGGTGTAATGTGAAACATCCATCCAGTAATAGTAACACTTGACATACCTGTATAACAGTTTCACACCTGTTAAATCTGGATTGCAGTTCAGTGAAATACTGTCTATATGCTTTTATAATAAAATGTATTAACTGGCAGGTAGAAGGTGATTATAGGTAACAGAAAAAAATTATTGCAGAAATCTTTTCCTGATCACAATAAATATAACAGGACAGGATAGGGTTAACCACTCTGTCTCCCAACTGTAAAAATAGTTTTAATAGAAAACTAAGAATCCGTTTTCTGGGAAATTTGTGGATATGGAATTATTTGCCCCTCTACAATTTGGAATAAATGAAAAGTAAAGATCACGAACCTTATAGTAACATCCTTGAAGGACAAAAGTAATTTGAAAAAGCACTTAACTAAAGATAAGCTCTGTTTCTTCCTTGCTCCTCTCATGCTGTCATATCTATGGAAGATGTTGGGCCTCTGGGCAAATTTCTGATGATGCATCAGTACATAAAATTAATGAAAAACCAGGCAAACCTGTGGAAGTTATTTATTAGTGTTCAACTTGTGAAATGGAAGACCATTCCCTTGAAATATAGTACTCCCTTATTTTTTTTGTTCATACTACAAATTGGTTTTGAATGTATTAGGGGGTCAAAGAAATGATGTCCAGCTATATAGGGATGGACTCCGAGTCTCTTCATTGAACCAGTAAGTCTCCTGATGAGGCCAGAGAGCTCCATGTCTAGGGGCCAGGTGAGCCCCTCAGTCTGCCCCTCAGTCCTCAAAGCTGGCCTTTCTGATGGCCATGACAGTTGCAGATACTGAGGCAGGGCAAGTGATCCTTTGGTCTTCTTGGATGTGAATGTTATACTTGGCTGTCAGTGGTACAGAAGGCCAGGGTAACTGGGGTTCATACAAAGAGTGGACACTCACAGAATGCGGTGGCTCACGCCTGTAATCCCAACACTTTGGGAGGCTGAGGCGGGCAGATCACGAGCTCAGGAGTTCCAGACCAGCCTGGCCAACATGGTGAATTGCATCTGTACTAAAGATAGAAAAAATTAGCCAGGTGTGATATTGCGCACCTGTAATCCCAGTTACTTAAGAGGCTGAGGCGGGAGAATCACTTGAACCCAGGAGGTGGAGGTTGCAGTGAGCCACGATTGTGCCATTGCACTCCAGCCTGGGTGACAGGGGAGACTCCATCTCAACAACAATAACAACAACAAAAAGAGTGGACACTCTCTGTGATTTAGATTCTAAGCGAGGGGTTGGCAGCCAGCTGGCACTGGGTCGTCCCTGGAAGTGGCAGGTTGGGCTGTACTCCTGTCTGCCAGTGGGTCTACTGCGGTGGAAAAAGAACAACAAGGCAATGTTGTTGTAAGGACAGGGATTTGGGGGGGGGTATTGCAGATTCTCAGCCACAAAGCTTGAAATGAAAGTAAGTCAACAGCTTTTGCAGAAAAAATTCAATCTTTCCAGGCCGTTAGGACTCCCTGGTTTATCCTCCTAGGATGTGTTTTTGTCTAAATGGTTCACGCCCTAGTAAGAAATAAGCTCATTCACGGCAGCCACCCGCTCTGTTTTCCTTCACGGGTGTTCCAAGTTGTCTTTGCTTTAGCTTCAGAATATACGGTAGAAATAATAGTACAGATGTGGTGAGGGCGAATTGCTCTGAAAAGTGCTTTGAGTTTCTGAGAAATAAAATAAGATAGCATGAAAGACCAGGTGTGATTCATTTTTATTTACCCACCATTTAACCCATTGTCTAGCACCTTGTGGTCACCCCCTGATTGATTTTACTGATTGAATGAAAACACTATAGCAGGTGACGGTGCAGTTAAGCCTATTGATATTCCCTTGAGAGAATAGTGTTCTTGTCCATGATCTAAGCAATGTCAAATCAATTATACAAAAGTGGTTTCCATCAGGGGACATGCTACAGAGCACAGGGATGACAGTCGCTTTTCCTAATGAGGTTTACTGGACTCTGAGGCCTGCCTGTGCTTGAAGAATGCTGGTAGTGCCCCACTGGGAGACCCGCCAGAGATTAAACATGATGCCCATATCTTTTTCCCTCATTCTCAGGATCCTTTCTGAGGTTCCCTGTGTGGCCTTTCAGAGGAGGGATTTTTTTTCATCACCGCATGCTTAAGGACTTACCAAGGTCCTGGCTATGTGTGGGGTATTTCTGCAAGGCTGCAGGAAAAGAGAGGCCATGGTTACAGCATTCAAGATGCCTGTTTCCTAATAGGGAAGAGGTGCAAGTACTGCAACCACAATATTATACAGGATGTGTAAGGGCTGAAGTTATTGCGATGAAGAGGGTAGAATCTTCCCCCAGGAGTCAGGGAGGGTTACACATGAAGGAGGTGGAGTTTGAACCCTGCTTGGGGAAAGGATGGGAATTTGGTGATTAGGGATGGGAGTGGAGAAACCATTCCAAGTGGAGAAAAAAAGTAAGAGGAAAAGAGGAGGATGGGCTGAATTTGAAGAGCAGTGAGTTTGCAAGAGCTTGGACTAGAAGGGGGAGGGAGGCCCAACTTGGAGAACCCCAGGTGTCACCCCAAGGATTGTGAATGACTCTCATTATCCTTTTAATGTTATATGGTAAGAGAGGCCACAGCTCTTCTTCTGCCCCAGCAAATATGGTAGGAGCAGAATAAATTCTTTCACAGAAAAGCTGAAGGCTCTTGGGAATTTCTCACTTAACCATTTCCATTTGTGTTGAGTCCTCCCTTCATTTTCTTTCTGAGAAAAATGCAAGAATAGATGAGATAGTTGGGAGGGTCAGATAGCATTGTGGCTCCAGTATAGATATCTGCCTCAATCTTAGGGTAGGATGTTCCTCCTGGTTTGATAGATGAGCTTAAAAACTAGGAACCAATTAGTCCTACTTCCTCAGACAAAATAAACTGGGTATGTTTCATTTAAGCATATTATACAATTATGTCTAAATACTATATATTATTGATTTGGTTTAATGCTCTTAGGCATGTCATCTTATTGTTTGTTCTGAAAGTTTTATCTGATTGTAGATACTCAGCCTAAGTTAATATTTTATGAGACCCAATGAGAACTTAAGGCTAAAAATATGATGGAAGGCAGGGCTATTTTTTTGTTTTTTGTTTTTGTTTTTGTTTTTGAGACAGAGTCTTGCTCTGTTGGCAGGCTGGAGTGCAGTGGCACGATCTCAGCTCACTGCAACCTCCGTCCCCTCGGTTCAAGTGATTCTCCTGTCTCAGCCTCCCAAGTAGCTGGGACTACAGATATATGCCACCATGCCCAGCTAATTTTTGTATTTTTAGTAGAGATGGGATTTCACCATGTTGGCCAGATGGTCTCGATCTCCTAACCTCGTGATCCGCCTGCCTCAGCCTCTGAAAGTGCTGGGATTATAGGCGCGAGCCACTGTGCCTGGCCATTTTTTTTTTAAATTTTAAAGACAATTTGGCTACACTCAAGAGAGCTAAGATTGAGAAACACAAACCCCCATTTGAGTCAAGGCCCATTTCCTTTATTGGCCATTCCTATGAGCAATGATGAATTTTAACAAATTTTCTCATTATTAAGTCCATAGCCTTCCAAAGACCATAGTACTTGATTTTTATATTCTTACAAATATTTACAAAGTGATTATTACATCCCAGGCACTGATCTAAAAACTTTACAAATATCAAGTCATTTTATCCTTATAACAACCATATGAAATAGGTGCTGTTCTTATTATTCCTGTTTTACAGATAAGGAAATTAAGGCACAAAGAGGTAAAGTAACTTGTCCAAGGTCACACAGATAGGAGTCATCGCCATTGAGTAGACATGTGTAGTAAATGTTGTGTTTGTGTCACCTGCATGGAAAAGGATAAGAACTTGCCTGAAAACTTCCCATGCTGTGCTCTGAATTGGGTTCTTGGACCATTTTATTAGAGGCTTATTTTCTACAGTTTATGTCAGTAGTTGTCTTTTAAGAAACTCCATATTTTTCCTGTAGATGTTTGCAAGTGAGCAATTTCCATATATGTACAGCAAGTATACATGAGCTGTACCACAGTCCAGCACTGCATTCTTTTTTATGTTAGAAGATATGACTGGTAGCAGCATTTCCCCAGATGCACAGCAGTGACTGTACAGTTAATAAGAAACAACATTTAGTCACATGTTCTATAGGCCCAACACCCTGCTAAGCACATCATATGCATTATTCTGTTTAATCCTCCCAACAATCCCATGGAGCAGATTCTACGAATATCCCCTTTTTATTGATATGGAAACGGAGGCTTAGAAAGATGTGGTAATTGAGCGCAAATTGCGGAGCAGGAATTTGAACCCTGGAACTGCTTTTTGAGCGTCTGGTCTTGACTCCCCTGCATGCTGCCTCCCTCCGTGCCATACCAGGGGCCAGGAATGACCACTCATTCGTGGCTGAGTGCCAGGGCAAAGCCTTTGCCGCCGTCTCAGCCTCCCGCCAGGAGTGGCTGTGTGACATGCTCACAGCCTGTGGCTCCGCTTGCTGGCTGTGGACTTCTCCCCGTGCTGGCCGACTCGGCCATCTGCTCCTGTCTCCTGCCAGTGAATGACAGCTGATCTTGACAAACTTCTGTGGTCATCTTGTAGCAGATCCGCTTCATGTCTTAATAGATCCTCCACTTGCTTTTGCTGTTAGCAAGTATTTAAAGAGTCTTGCTTCATCCTGTGTCCCTCCGCCATCAGCCTTTTCCCCAGCTGCGTTCAGCATTTGTGGGCTGCCTGAATACCAGTCCACCCTGCGATTGGACAGCAAGGAGATGGGTGTGGGTAGGGCATGCAGAAACCCAGGCAGCATGGATCCTGACAGTGATGGTGGTGACTGTATGCAGGGGGGTTATGCAGTCACGTTAGCTGCTCATTAGGCACCTTGCGAAGTCTATTGATGATGACGTCTACTCTTACTTTTAGATAGTATTTTCTTCTACACCAAGCTTGGTACCCATTATGTGGTGGATGCTCTATAAGCAATTGGTGAATGCATAAACCAATGAGTGACTGAATGAATGAATTGTTGCCTGCTTCCTTTGATTAAATGGCATCCTAAAAGGCCCTGGGGATGCCTTTTCTCCTGCTGCTACTTGGGATTGTGTTTCCTCCACTCAGCTCTTCCCTCCTGAATGCCTGGCCTTTCTTCCTCGTCTTTTCGTATCAGCCCAGGGAGTCACTGGACTCCACGGTGGAGGCAAGAAATGTGTTTTAGGTGATATTACAGATGGTGTTAGATTCCATAATTTTAGAATAGAAATACTATTTAGGGAAATTAGGAGTTAAATTAACTTTGAAGGGTCAATATGAGACTCAAGCTCCCATGTATGATATGAATGTAGGAGCATGCGTTCTGAGTCATAAACAGACTGTGGGGCAAGCCCCTGGGAACTGAATATATTTGAGAAACTCATATCATCCAAGCACCTACAGTAGAGTCTGTCCCTCATCTGTTCTCTTGGCTGAGAGTCTCTTCTTGACTTGGTTGTTTTCTTGAAATGCTGGATTGATGTAGAATAGTTTATAGAACTTGTGTTCTTGGTACTAGTGAGAGATTCCGACTGAGTTTTGTTTTCCAGTTGAAATTTATAATTGATACATCACACCAGTATTGGGGTAGATTGTGCATTCAGTTGTTTTACTTCCTGTATCTTTCCACAGATGTGTCATCCCCACACCAGCGAGCCTCTGCCAAGATGAAACCGATAGAAGAAGGGGTAGAAGATGACGATGAGGTCTTTGAACCGGTATCTCCAAATACATTTAAAGTCCGTCAGCTGCCTTGATCAGAGAGAGAATTCAGGTTACCAAGACAAAAGGTGTCTTGAGGCCCTGGAAAATACCAGCACTTTCTCATGGCTTTTAGGTTATTGTATGTTAGTGCATCCATACTGGTAGAGTCTGAGGGAGGAAGTGAGGAAAGATCAAGGATGGAAGGGTTCTTTCACTTATCCTTTTTGTTAGTCAGTCTTGAAGTAATTGTTTTACTGAGCCTTCTGACTATGCCTTGTTCTATTTTGAGATATATAATTTTCACAGTCTTTTCTAGATACATTATTGTTTTAACTTAACAAATCTTAGCAATCTCTCAACGCAAATGCCTTTTCACTTATTTTTTCCGAGTTGTGATTCTGTTTCCTCACAGTTTTTTCTCTTCCATGGCAATGGGATTGTTCATCTGATAATTTTAACAAACAATATAAGTTTAAAATTGAGGTGAAGGTAACATGAAAAAGTAGGAAATCTCAAACTTTATTCCGTAATTTTTTAATGGAACATTTTAGACAAAGGTGTGATTTGACTGGTTTTATTTTTCCCCCAGGCCAGAGGTGTTACTCCGCTAGATCACCTTACTTAGTTGGGCCCTGTGTTGATAACTTGATAATGAACAAAACTCTCAGACTTTACTCACATTACCCTTGTATTATGCCATTTATAAACTGCTGTGAAACCTGAAGCTGGAGAGATAACAGATGGAAGGGTTTCTGAGCACGGGGTTAACCTCCAGCTAAACCCTGCTTCCTTGGGATTTGGAGTCGCCTTGTCCCGCACACTCTGGTGTGGGAAACACTTTATGTAGGGTGAGAGGAGAGGGGCTGTGCAAGTGCTATAGGATGAAGCGACTGAAAGATCCGCTTCATTCTTTGATCTGTATTCTACAGTTCCAGATTGTTCATCTAGAGGCCGAGACGTCTCTTTAAAAAAACTGCCAGATGTCCCCGTGCCAGAGCCGCAAACATGAACACAGTGAAGGGCAGAGTCTTTACCACAGGCCAGACCAGGGACATCCAACCCAGATACTGCAGTGCGGGCCTTGATTCCAGAGCTTTCTTTTCTACTAAAATCACGGTTGAGGGAACAGTGGCATTGGCTGGGGGGAAATGCATAACTGGTCATTGTGTCTGACCAGTGTGGCTATGACACTTGGTCAGGACACCCTGTTGAGTAAGGCTCATTGATTGACCATGCTGGTCATATCTCTTTTGCTTCATCCAAAAGAACCAACTTTGAGTCAGTCCCCTAAATAGCTAAGAAAAGTTCCAAATGAAATTGTTTTCAGGTGAACTGAGCCAAAAGAAGCATCTCTTCATGAGGTGATTTCTGTGAGAGGAGGCATAGAAATAAGCTCATCTAGGGTCACCTCATTTTCCTAAGCACTTGTGTGTGTGTGTGTGTGTGTGTGTGTGTGTGTGTGTGCGCGCGCGCGTGCACACACGCACGCGGTTTGGTTTTGTCTTGTTTTTTTTTGGGATGGAGTCTTGTTCTGTCGCCCAGGCTGGAGTACAATGGTGTGATCTCGGCTCACTGCAATCTCCACCTCCCGAGTTCAAGCAGTTATCCTGCCTCAGCCTCCTGAGTAGCTGGGATTACAGGCATGCACCACCACACCCAGCTAATTTTTTTATTTTTTTAGTAGAGATGGAGTTTCACCATGTTGGTCAGGCCGGTCTCAAACTTCTGACCTTGTGATCTGCCTGCGTCAGCCTCCCAAAGTGCTAAATATGCTTTTTAAGCAATTATTTTAGTAATTTCATTTGAATTAAATTTACATGTTCAGTCACTCATTGAGAAAATACACAGACTCTGAATCCAGTTCTAGACATCTTCATCAGATGTTGGTTTATTGACATCACAGTAAAAAGGCTACTGTCGACTGGACACAGTGGCTCATGCCTGTAATCACAGCGCTTTGGGAGGCCAAGGCAGGTGGATTGCTTAAGCCCACGAGTTCAAGACCAGCCTGGGCAACATGGCTAAACCCCATCTCTACAGAAAAAAAACAATCAGCTGGGCATGGTGGTATACACCTGTAGTCCCAGCTACTAAGAAGGCTGAGGTGGGAGGTTTGCTTGAACCTGGGAGTTTGAGGCTGCAGTGAGCCCAGATCATGCCACTGCACTCCAGCCTGGGCAAAAGAGTGAGACCCCATTTTTGAAAAAAAAGGCTGCTTTTACCATACTGCTGCAACAGTCTCTTCAGGTAGCTGAATTAGGAACTTGTTTTGGAGAAATGAAGCAAAGGTGAATGACAGCCTAGGCTTTGAAATTATGAAGCTCTCAGGTTGAACACTCTCTCTCTCTCTCTCTCTCTCTCTCTCTCTCTCTGTCTCTCTCTCTTGCTCTCACTCTCGCCCTGTACCTGAGAGCACAGGTGTGATGTGATGTCATAGTGTCGATGCTACTTTCCTTTAACCATTGGGATAAAATTGGGCAGCCTGTTTAGTTTACACACGCATAAGACTATTTTACAAAATCACTCTATAGAGTCAGATGTAACATCTTTCCTGAGTAGAAAGTAATGGATGTGTTTGGAGATTATTTTCTGTAGTGCTGGGAACAAACCTGTTTTAAAAGCATACTGCTAAAAGTAGGTGATATAAGCCATTTACTGTTTTTATTAAAATGTGTGTACGTATCGGTGTCATTGATAGTGAAGATTGTAATCTCAAGGTTAGGAACCTTAAAAGAACCACTTAGCCTGAATGGGAAACATGAAACTGTTTTTAAATACACGCCTCTAAGGAAGACAATGAGACTCCAAAAAAAAAGAGGTATAAGGCATTGAGTAGCCCTCCCATATAGACTTGACCGCAAAGAAGCAGATAAGAAGACAGAAAAGTGTTTTAAGTGTAAGATCTCCTATGGAGTACTTTAAATTCATTTATACAAATGAATAAGTGTATCTTTGTATAATGTATAAATACATAGACAAAAACATGTTTGCTGCCAAAGTTCCCAGTAAGATACTTCCCATCTTTTTTAGCCTTTACTTAGCCGAATGATCAAAGTTCAGAAAACAGCCTGTTAAAATAATTGCATATACAAGCCCAAATCTACTATGTTTAAATGTAACATCAACTAAGTTGTATGAATCTGGAGTGTAATATTTATATTAGAATGTATATGTCATTTAAAATATTTTGAAAGCCCTCATATTTATTAAACTAACAGCATAGACACTATGTAAATCTGCAGTGATGCTTATATATCTTAGATTAGTAATAATGGGTGCTATATAATTATTTTTAGTTACCATCCCTGGCTCTCTGGAATCTTCCCTGTTTCTCCCTATCACTCAGTTTAATTTTAATCATTGGACACCTTTGCATTTTGCTGCTAACAGTGTGTGTACATCACCCTCTTTATATCTGGTTTTCCTGCTTGTCTGACACGCTCCTGATCTTATAACCTGGAGCTGCAGATTCCTCCGTGTCAAACTCCCATCAGGTCCCTAAAGACAGAGTCACTGGTTGCTGGAAAGATGGTGTAACGTGCACACTGACCTGTCCCCAGTGTTTCCAGGTAATGACATGGCAATCCAGAGAGGGTTTCATGCTGTTGCGTGTGGTGGCTCCAAGCCAGGCACCCAGCATGCAGGTCAGCCCCTCCCAGCAGGGCTTGGTACTGTCCCCTTTGCAGATGCCACGTTGCAGCCCCAAGGACTCACCATTTTGTGTTGTTTAAAAACTCATTTTCTTGGTCATTTATAAAGCTGCTTTATAAATATCTTTGATCCTGCTATACCTTGGCTTCCTCTCCCTTCCCTCTTTCCAATCCTGGTTTCCCGACCTCCTCTTGTAGTAATTCCCAACTCGATTCAAAGTCCCAAGAATTTGGAATGATACAGTGCTTTGCAGGGAGCTCAAGGCTGAGGCTTAATCATGGCTTCGGTTCTGCTCATCAGGGGACACGTCCCTTACTGATGGTAGCCATGTTTTGATTATCACAGAACCCCCCGAATACTCTGTCTATAGTGACACACTGTAGGTGCCATAAATTTTAAGAAACCTGCTTTTAAGTACTATTTATAGGTTTTTCTGTTACACTTGCTACCTAGTTTGAAAATACATGAGGATTTTATGAAAGCTTTTTACAGACATATTATTTATACGAAACTTATTCTTTGTTTTTAGGTGCCATTTAAATTGATAACACTTACTTTATAATAAAGATACTTTTTGTCTGGATAGAGCCTTATAGTTTAAAATATCTTCATATATTACCATTTGGTCAAATAAATTTCTTACTTAGATAATGTATGTATTTTTTCTTTCATTCCTCTTACATGTATCTAGTTTGTTTGAATGCCATGCCCAAAGCTGAGGTTGTGGGGATTGGCCTGGTGCAGGTATTCTGAGCAGGCCAGCGGGGCGGTGCTCGTGGGTCCGTCTTGCCTAACTTCAAAGGTCCTGCCATCTTGGCTGCTTTGGCCATGAAAAAAAATGGCCAGAAGGCAGCGTAGATAGTGTTGACTAGATGCAGCAATGGAGAAGCCTTCAGAGTTTTACTGTCGGGACTTCGTGGAGTTAAGCTTTTTAGTCACTGCATCTGAACTTTCACTCCCTTCTAGTTTCATAGGATTCAACAATACAAGGAGTCACATGAAGGAGGCAGAAAACCTCCCTGGATCTGTTCTATGGTGGAGGAGGGGGACAGTCTTTCTATTCTTTGAGAAACCCACATTTTCTCCAATCAGCTGTCGTAGGTATTGGAATGGAAACTTGACAGCCCATCTTTGGCCTCGAGTAGCAAGTCCTTAGCATCTAACACACTTGCCCTTGTGAGCCTCAAGGTTAGACCCAAATGGAAGGAGCATCTTATACTACAATGAGAGGAATTAATTCTGTCACTCAACAAGCCATGTCATAGATGACATGGTGAATTTTATGATGTCCTAGGCCTGATGTCCCAGCTTCCACCCCTGAACTTTGTGCTGAGCCAGCTTTTGACCAGCGTCCCCTTACCTAAGGCTATTCTGTAAGAGCTGGGAGTTTCCACTGATGTCCACTTGGGGGTTTTCTGTGGACAGACATGGTTACAGCCCACCAGAAGATAAAGCTGACAGGACCTGGTTATTTGTGGGAACAGAAGTGGTGGTGAGTGAGAGGGGCATGCCAGAGATTTCTGGCTCCTGGTGCTGCTGGTTTGGTCTCTGTCCAGGAACATGGCAGGGCACCAGGTTTCAGTGAAAAGCCTGAGTGTGTTTTCTTCACGCCAAGCTCGAGGGGCCTTGAGAATAATGAAGAGATGTCAAGCAGGCAGTTGGATAAGTCAGTCTGGAACTCAGTGAAGGGATCTGGGCTGAAGAGACAGGTTTCCAAGTTGAAGACGTCACTGTGAGTTTACCAGCTTCCCAATACATAAAGATTTTTCTAGTTAAGGTTTTTTCTTCTCGTTCCCTGCCCCCCATGAATGAATGAATGAACGAATAATAACAAATGAGTGAATTTTTAATCTTTTATTTGGAAACGTGATAACATTTGAAAGATCCGCATAAGTGAGCCAGTATTTTTTAAATGATCAAGGCAAGATGTTGTAAAGTCACACATGGATATAAGATCTCTTCTAAGCGCAAGCTAGACCAATGCAGCATCACACAACTGCCATTCACAGGGTTTCAGACTCCACATTGCAAACAGCCTGTAAGGAAGATTGTTCCTTTTTCACTCCCACTGCTTCACTTGAGTAACCTTAAACAAAAAAGAAACTATCAAGTATAGAGTTTTTTTTTTTGTAGTATCGAGATTAGCCATAGTCAGCTGGGTGTGGTACCTCACGCCTATAATTCCAACACTTTGGGAGGCCAAGGTGGGTGGATCACTTAAGGGCAGAAATTCAAGACCAGCCTGGGAAACATGACAAAACCCTATCTCTACTAAAAGTACAAAAATTATCCAGGCATGGTGGCATGCACCTGTAATCCCAGCCACTCAGGAGGATCACTGTACCCAGGAGGCCGAAGTTGCAGCAAGCCAAGATCACACCACTGCACTCCAGCCTGGGCGACAGAGCAAGACTCTATCTCAAAAAAAAAAAAAAAAGAATATCCACAATTACCTCCAGATTATTAAAGTACTTGCTCTGTACTCCTCCCTTTTCCAAAATCTCTGTGAGGCTAGATTTTCTTCATACACGTCAACCAAAACTATGTTACAGTCTACTGAATGCAGAGCAGATGTGAAGATCCAGTTCTTCTATTCAGCCCTACTTCTAGAAGAATTGCAAAAGCATCAAACAATGCCACTCTACACTTTTTTTTTGTTTATAAAATAGTAATTTTTCAAGAAAAATGTTCTTCCTGTTAACATGTAATGAGTTTATCATTTTCAAGTGGAATGCTACATGTCCTCATTCTCCGAGCGCCTCTCTTCTAGCCTCTGTGGCTGTCCCCTGGCTTCTGCAGCAGAACCTCACCTTGTTTCTCCACCTCTAGCCTCATATTTTCTAGTCGATCTTTGTGCTGCTATCAGAATAATCTGAAAATTTGCCCACAGACTTGAAAACCTTCTGATGGAGCTTCCTTTCCTGCAGAGAAAAGGCCTCTTTGCACAGCCACCAAGGCCCTTTCCACACCCAGGCACCTGCACCCAGCCGAGGCAGTGACTTCTCCATCACCTGAACTTATCACACAGGAGCCCGCCTCTGCCTGAAATGCCTGCACTTCTCCGTCCAGTGGTGCTGCCAGGATAAACTCCCACACCCCTATGGATCTGCTCTTACCTCCTTTGCCGCCCTCTGTGGCCAAGAGTTTATGCCTACAATATGGCTGGTTGGATGGCAGCAGCCACGGCAGGGATGTTGGTTTAGGTCTCAATGTCCCTTCAGATTGTTGTTGAATCCAACGATGCTCTTTCACTTAACTCACTTGAACCCTCAACAGTACTGTCAGTGTGGGAGGGCAGGCACTATGTCCCCTTTTTAGAAAGAGAGAAGGAGGGTACAGAGAAGGTATGTGACTAACCCAAGGTCACACTGTCAGCACATCCCAAGCATATGTGGTGTGGTCTGGGCACTTTCCTAGTTCTGCTTTACAACTCTGGTTCTTTTTTTTTTTTTTTTTTTTTTTTCCCGAGACAGGTTCTTGCTCTTTTGCCCAGGCTAGAGTGCAGCGGCGTGATCACAGCTCACTGCAGCTTTGAACTCCCAGATTGAAGTGATCCTCCCAGATCAGCTTCTCTAACAGCTGAGACCATGGGCGTGCATCACCATGCCTGGCTAATTTTTTTGTTTGTTTGTTTTTTTGGTAAAGATGGGATCTCACTATGCTTCTCACGCTGTGTCTTGGACTCTGAGAAACTGCCTTATTTTCTCTGTGTTCTACTCCTACTCTATGCTTAGGCCTTGTTCTCATCCCAGTTTGGGGCCATGTTCACAGTTCCAGCCTCATCTATGGCAGCATCCTCTTGGTTGATCTACCACTGGTTCTTGGATTTTGTGTTTTTTGTATCTTGTTTGTTTGTTTTTGAGACAAGTTCTTGCTCTATGGCCCAGGCTAGAGTGCAGTGGCGCGATCTCAGCTCACTGCAGCCTCTACCTGCCAGGCTCCAGTGATCCTTCCACCTCAGCCTCCTGAGTAGCTGGGACTGTAGGCGTGTGCCACTATGCCTGGCTAATTTTTGTATTTTTTGTTGAGATGGGGTCTCACCATGTTGCCCAGGTTGTTCTTAAACTCCTGAACTCAAGCAATCCATCTGCCTTGGCCTCCCAAAGTGCAAGGATTACAGGTGTGAGCCACCATACCCAGCTGGATCCTGGATGTTAAACACTATGTTAATATTTTCTTGCTGTTCACCATAGACAGATATATCCCAGTGACTTCCAAGTTCACCCAGCTTTCTTCTTCATCCTGTCATGAGAAAATTCACCTCTTTCCCACTTTTAGTTTCGTCTCTCTAATTTTCTTCGTCTATTCGCTTGTCCCAGCTGCCTTTAAGTTAAATGCCACAGTGCTTATCATTGCTGGGCCAGTGCACAGTGCCTGCTCCCAGGAGGACACAGCACCTTGACTTGGGATTTTACCCTTTGACTTCTTGAATGACAGGCCAACAGAACCAAAAGTGCTTTGAACTGAGCTAAACTATCTCACATCCGAGTCAATGGAAGTCCCACCACTTTAAAACAGCTCTTATAAGAAGGGACGTTGGAGGGGGAAGTAACAACAGCCGTTTAATTCTTGATATTTCTCTGCAAATGATGAAAACGTACTGAGCTGTTCACAGCTGTTGATGACTACATTATAATTACACCATTTGTGTAGATATTAGCTGAGGCAAGACCTCAGAAGGAGCTCAGATGGGACAAACCCCAGGTTCAACCTCCCAACGGGCCAGCTACATGGTGACAAAAACAGAACTACAATGTATTCATCTGCAATGACATTACTTCTCTTAAAATTGCTTCTGTAGCCTGGGCGTGGTAACTCATGCCTGTAATCCCAGCACTTTGGGAGATTGGGGCAGGGAGATTCCTTGAGCCCTGGAGTTCAAGACCAGCCTGGCCAACATAGCAAAACCCTGTCTCTACAAAAAAATATAAAAACAAGCTGGGCATGGTAATACATGCCTTAATCCCAGCTCCTTGGGAGGCTGGGGTGGGAGGATTACTTGAGCCTGGGAGGCAGAGGTTGTCACTGAGTTGAGATCATGCCACTGCACCTGGGCAGCAGAGTGAGACTCTATCTCAAAAAAAAATAATAATAACAACAACAAAAAAAAAACTGCTCCTGTTGTCTTGAAGACCTGATTTTTTTCAGTGTGCTTCCCACTGCTTTTGTTATTCTCATCTGATCTCTTTTAACTTTTCTTATGAGCATTGATATTTTGTTAGTAAGAACGATTAGGTGTAATGGGAGATAGTGAGAACAGCCATGTATTGAGTGCCTATTATTTACCAGAGGCTGCATTTAAAATGTACGATTCAGTATTTTCACAACGATTCTGCAAGTTAGTTATTATGATCATTACTTTGCAGAGGAGGGAACTGAAGCTCAAATAGACTGAGCTTACCAAGACAATTCAGCAAGTCACAAAGTCGGGCTTCCTCCTGGAGCCCCCAGACTGAGGCCGGCCTGTCTGCGCCCCTCTTTCTCTCCAGTGCCCATGGAGGTTGAGTGTGAGGCCACCAGTGTGTCTGGTTCCCAGCTCCTCTTCTGAGGTTATCAAGGAGTTTTCATGCTGAAATAGAAAAATGTAAGGCTATTTTTTGTAAATGTATTTATATACAGGGGCATTTTCTTTTTCTTTTTCTTTTTTTTGATACGGAGTCTTGCTCCTTGGTCGCCAGGCTGGAGTGCAGTGGTGCAATCTCGGCTCACTGCAACCTCTGCCTCCTGGGTTCAAGTGATTCTTCTGCCTCAGCCAACAGAGTAGCGGGGACTACAGGTGTGTGCCACATGCCCAGCTGATTTTTGTATGTTTAGTAGAGATGGTGTTTCACCAAGTTGGTCAGAATGGTGTAGATGTCTTGACCTCATGATCCGCCCCCCTTGGCCTCCCAAAGTGCTAGGATTATAGGCGTGAGCCACCATGTCCAGCCAGAGGGGCGTTTTCTTAGAAAAAAAAAGAAAAATTAAAATCTGACATTGGCCTTTAAAATTATCTATCAATTCCTGTGGAAAAAAATGGGGTCGTAGTTATAGTTTTTCCCAAACTGATTTTTTATCTACATTGTTTACCTCTACTTTGCTCATAGATCAAAGCAGCTGAAAAGCATAGGCCTGAAGGAGGCAGAGTCCTTCCACCCTGGATGTGGCTTGAAGGTTGGACAGATGTGGTTCCAAGCGCCAGCTCCAGGAGCGTGATCTTAGGCAAATTGTGAAGCTTGCAGAGCCACTGTGTCCTCATGTGTACACACGAACCTTTCCTGACACGTAGCTGGCACCCAGTACATGTTAGTCCTCCTCCTTCCCTTTTTCCTTTATCAAATCGAATGCTTAAGCCTTCTGGAGTCTTGGCAGCCACAGTCCTTGTAAAGAGCCAGAGGATCAGAGCCAGGACCCACAAGACGGACAGGGCAGGGAATTATTACCAAGGCCCCTTCTCCTTACAGCAGGAATGGCTGGAGGCAGGGGCATCCCACACTCACAGCTGCAGTCCCTCTGGATCTGTTTGCCTGGGGCAGAGAGAAGAGCCAATTCCAACTTAGACAAGTGGCTCTAGAAAGCACTAGGCAGAAAAAGGAGGCTGTAGAGACATCCCTAAAGCAGCCAGGGGATGGAAAGCACTGGTGTAACAGTGAAACAGCAAAAGAACAAACACAACAAACTTCCATTTGTTTAGAGGGCCTTTACCCATTCCTGCATATAGGATAGGATAATTTTAGAGAACTGAGATAAAACACAAACACAGCAATCATAGCTTTTGAAACTAGCTCTGGGATTAAAGGAGAAATGCATGTATGTGTATATATATATACACACACACCCTATATATATATATATATATATATATATACATTTTTTTTTCTTTTGAGACAGAGTTTTATTATTGTTGCCCAGGCTGGAGTGCAGTGGCGCAATCTCAGCTCACTGCAACCTCCACCTCCTGGGTTCAAGCGATTCTCTTGCCTCACCTTCTCAAGTAGCTGAAACTATAAGTGGGTGCCACCACACCCAGCTAATTTTTTTATTTTTAGTGGAGATGGGGTTTCACCATGTTGGCCAGGATGGTCTTGATCCCTTGACCTCGTGATCCTTCTGCCTTGGCCTCCCAAAGAAGCGGAAGTGTGTATATATATATATTTTTTAAAAAAACAAACAGGCTAGGCGCAATGGCTCACACCTGTAATCCCAGCACTTTGAGAGGCCGAGGCAGGTGGCTCATGAGGTCAGGAGTTTGAAACCAGCCTGGCCAAGATGGTGAAACCCTGTCTTTATTAAAAATACCAAAATTAGCTGGACTTGGTGTCGTGTGCCTGTAATCTTAGCTACTCAGGAGGCCGAGGCAGGAGAATTGCTTGAACCCAGGAGGCAGAGGTTGCAGTGAGCCAAGATCGTGCCACTATACTCTAGCCTGGGCAACAGAGCAAGACTCTATCTCAAAATAACAAAACAAAAAACAACTATTGTGTTAAAGGTTTACAGGAGCACTGTGACATGAGCAAGAACAATGAACCCTTGCTGGCACTCAGATGTCTGTGATTATTGGTCACCACTTGATCCAAAAAAGTTATGTTAAGGATAACTCTTTCTTTCTTTCTTTTTTTTTTTTTTTTTGGAGACGCAGCCTCCCTCTGTTGCCTAGGTTAGAGTGCAGGGGTGCTATCACAGCTCACTGCAGGCTTGATCCGGCTTCAAGTGAGCCTACCACCTCAGCCTCCCAAGAAGCTGGGACTGTAGGCACCACTCCTGGTTCATTTTTGTATGTTTTGTAGAGATGAGTTTTTGTCATGGTGCCGAGGCAGGATGCCGCTGCTGCTGCTGTTGGGGGACCACATTTTGAGGTCGTCTTGATCACTTTGAGGTCTTGATGGTTTGAGTCCACCTCCTGCCCGCATTGGGCAGATGAGAAACGCAGCAAGGGAATTTGAACCCAATAAAAACTAGAACCAAGTATTCTTGTTCACAGCCCAATTAAAAGCAACTTGTATTTGTTGGCTCCTGGCCAGTAGTTTTCAAACTTTTTATAAAAGACGCTCAGGGAGCCAGTTAAAAGTCTAGCTCCAAGAACCTAGCCTCACTGACACAATTCACCCCAGAGAATGGTTTTTAACCAGGCTGCACATTGGGATGAAAGAATCTGGTGCCATTCACCCAGGTGTCGGGAGTCTTAAAAGCTCCCAGATGATTCCTATGGATAGAAACTTTGAAAAACTCTGTGGTCTGGGGTGAGGTCCAGGAACTTGGTGATTGGGTGGAACTCCTGGCAGGTCCAGGCTTTGCAGGCTCGTGCATTCATAGTCTTGCTTCCCATTGTAAGAAACACAGCCAGGTGCAGTGGCTCATGGCTGTAATCCCAGCACTTTGGGAGGCCAAGATGGGCAGATCACCTGAGGTTAGGAGTTTTAAGACCAGCCTGGCCAACATGGTAAAACCCCATCTGTACTAAAAATAATTATCCGGGCATGGTGGCTATGCCTGTAATCCCAGCTACTCAGGAGGCTGAGGCAGGAGAATTGCTTGAACCTGGGAGGCGGAGGTTGCGGTGAGCCGAGATCGCGCCATTACACTCCAGCCTGGGCAAAAGAGACTCCATCTTAAAAAAAAAACAACACCACAGTGGAGCAGGATGAGTGTGAGTGGGTTTGAACAATGACTGGTAGAACTGGGTGGCATGGATGGAAATATTCAGACGGAAGCAAATGTGGGCAATCTCACTGGTGTGTGATTTTCATCCTTTCAGCTCCCTACTCACTTCCTTGTCTTCCTGGCACTTCCTAAGACTCGAAAGAAAGCTTACTGCCTGGTTCTGGTGTCTGGAAGAAGAGAGATTCAAATCAGAATTCCGAGGTGTCTTTTCTAGCTATCTCTAAGCCTGCTTGTGGCCCAAGTGGTTAATGTAATCTCCCTGAACCCAGCTGTCATATAGGAATATTGACATCTGCCATCTTAACCTTAAGAGGGTTTTGTGAGAATTAAATTTTAAAGCACCATGTCAACTATAAAGCACTATAAAAGAAAAAGCTATTATTACATTAATCAGTGACACCTAAATGGAAGCTTAAAAGACATAATTCTTCATTAAATTATACCTGAAAACTCTTTTCAGAACTTGTATCTAATGTGTCCATGTTTCTAGATGCAACATGTAAATCCAATAATCAGAACACCTGGATGTGATATCAGCATTTTAATAACATATTGTTTCTTCTCAAATAATGGAAGTATGGGCAGAACTGCTAAGATGTCTGAGTGAGAATAACATCCAAGTTTTAAGTAATAAAATCCCAATCAAGAATTTTAGAAGTCTTGCATTTTTTTCTTTCCTTTCCTTTTCGTCGCCCAGGCTGGAGTGCACTGGCGTGATCTTGGCTCACTGCAACCTCCACCTCCCGGGTTCAAGTGACTCTCTACCCTCAGGTTCCAAGTAACTGGGATTGCAGGCATGTGCCTGCCACCAAGCCCGGCTAATTTTGTATTTTTAGGAGAGACAAGGTTTCTCCATGTTGGTCAGGCTGGCTTCAAATTCCCAACCTCAGGTGGTCCACCCGCCTCAGCCTCCCAAAATGATGAGATTACAGGCGTGAGCCACCACACCTGGTCAATAACTTTATTTTTTGAGATGGAGTCTCGCCCTGTTGCCTAGGCTGGAGTGCATTGGTGTGATCTCGGCTCACTGCAACCTCCGCCTCCCAGTTCCAAGCCATTCTCCTGCCTCAGCCTCTTGAGTAGCTGGGATTACAAGCGCCCGCCACCACGCCTGGCTAATTTTTTGTATCTTTAGTAGAGATGGGGTTTCACCATGTTGGCTAGGCTGGTCTTGAACTCCTGATCTTGTGATCCACCTGCCTCAGCCTCCCAAAGTGTTGGGATTACAGGTGTGAGCCACAGTGCCCGACTTTTTTTTTCTTAAGAGATGGTCTCACTGTGTCTTCACAGCTGGAATGCAGCGGTCTGATCATAGGCACTTCTGCATCGAACTCCTGGGCTCAAGCAATCCTCCTGCTTCGGCCTTCTAGGCAGCTAGAATTACAGATACAAGTCACCGTTCCAAGCTAAGTTTTTGTAGACATAGCGTGTATTAGTCCATTTTCATGCTGCTGATAAAGACATACCTGAGACTGGACAATTTTACAAAAGAAAGAGATTTAATGGACTCACAGTTCCACATGGCTGGGGAGGCCTCACAATTGTGAGGTGAAAGGCACATCTCACATGGTGGCAGACAAGAGAAGAGAGCTTGTGCTGGGAAACTTCCCTTTACAAAATCATCAGATTTTATGAGACTTATTCACTATCACAAAAACAGCATGAGGAAGACCCAAACCCATAATTCAATTATTTCCCATGGGGTCCCTCCCACAACACACGGGAATTACGAGAGCTACAATTCAAGATGAGATTTGGGTAGGGAAACAGCCGAACCGTATCACAGGGTTTCACTATGTTAATCAGGCTGTTCTTGAACTCCTGGCCTCAAGTGATCCCTCTGGGTTGGCCTCCCAAAGCACTGGGGTTACAGGTGTGAGCCACCATGCTTGGGAGAAGTTTTATATTTCTCATAGCTTGAAATGTGGGTGAGAAATGTGGAGGGGCAATAGTGCAGCATGAGTATTTAATGTGATATGAATGTTTATAGTCCTGTGATTTATTACAAGAAGACTTAGAAATACTCTTTCCTAGGAAAGTTACCAGTATCTGGTATCTCTTCAGTATTGTGAGCTGTGTGTTGACAGCCCATCTTCTTCTTAAGAGCTCAAAAGCCATTACTTATAATTGCACATTTTTTCAGTCAGAAATTTTCCTAGGTAACTTTACCAATCGTGGATATTCAGCTGCTCAAAATAGCTATGAGGGGATGCAAAAGAAAATGTGTTTCATAGAGCAAGTGAAGAGTGCCCCCTGGTGGTGATAACTGACAACTGAAGTGCATCATGTTCAATCTTTATTCAGAATTATTAAATTCCAATTCTACAGTTTCTTAAAAGTCAGACTTTCACCTTAACCATAAGGAATTTTTACACTTCTAAAGGCCCACTGCACAGTGGAGTACATTATGACATGCTATTTAGATTGTGCTATTTAGGACATCTTTTACATAAGCCTTGAAGAAAATTTTAGTGGGGACAGTGTTCCATTAAGAAATCATGTTTCACTAAAAAGAAACACTGCAGGGTGCCAATATGGTCCCTTTAAATAGGATCTTTTTTAAAATTATTTTTTATTTTTGGTTTTTGTGGGTACATACTAGGTGTATATATTTACGGGATACATGAGATATTTTGGTACAGGCATGAGATGCGTAATAATCACATCATGGAAAATTGAGTATGCATCTAAATGGGACTCTTATGTAATCTGACATTGGCCCACAGACTTTTATTACTTATTTTTTTGGTTTGTTTACTGATTCAGTTGTAAAGGAACTCGTGGAATCTTCTCCAGCAGATTTTAGAAATTAACCATCTAGGATGGTCAGATTATGATCCTAGATGGAGGCAGACTGTTGAACCAGATGCCAGTCCAGAGTTCCTTCCCACTGTTTGGTTTTACATTACATTTTCCCTGGCAGTAAGTTTCCTATTAATGCTGTGCAGTCTCAACAAACAAAAGGCCACCTAAGGACATAGACCATGGACCGGGCACATCGTCAGAACACCACAGCAGGAGCTTCTCACGTGGCAGCCCCTCCTCTGTATTTTCCAAGATTTTTACTGTGAGGAAATTGATATGATTGTAATTAGATGTTTATTAATATTGTTTTAAATGGATTTTTTTGGTGAGTTTGAATTGCTTTGGGGAAGAAGCAAGTTTAACATGGGATAGTGAAATTAATATCTGAACTAGTTAATGAAAGTTGTGGAGAATTAACTTCATGAAGATGAGAGAATTTGAAGGGCCAATGTGGAGAATGATAACTGTAAGGGCCTAATATGATGATCTCAATGAAAGAAAGTGATAAATGACAGAGCACAGTGGCTGACGCCTGTAATACCAACACTTTGGGAGGCTGAGCTGGGTGGATTGCCTGAGCCCAGGAGTTTGAGACCAGCCTGGGCAACATGGCAAAACCCCATCTTTACTAAAAATGCAAAACATTAGCATGCACCTGTAATCCCAGTTACTTGAGAGGCTGAGGTACAAGAATCACCTGAACCCAGGAGGCGGAGGTTGCAGTAAGCTGAGATCGCACCACTGCACTGCAGCCTGGGTGACAGAGTGAGAATCTATCTATAAAAAAAAAAAAAGAAAGAAAGTGATAACACTTGAACTATCCGACATACTGGCAGTGAGGGAGAGGCCACACTTCTAGAAGGAAATGTGGAAAGCAGTAGGAAAGGACAGGTCAACAGTACCTCTGTTTGCACCAAGTTAAACAGAAATCTGGTTTGATTCTTAAGTGTGAAACAGTCTTTCCCTGGACTTTGACTTTGGGCATTACCCTTACTTTAATAGGTGTGGGTCCAGCCTCTTCCTTCTTCTTGACAAAAGAAAACAAATCATGTGATTTGGGATGTAAGCAAAACCTCCAAGATTGACATTTGTACTTTGAAGAATTTTTACAAACTGGAGCAGGCAGATATACCTACAGATGCTGAGCACCTCAGAAATTAAGTAGAAATGGAGGCCTTTGACCTTCAGAAACAGCCCACATCTTCAAGAAATTTTGAGTAATTTTAGGAACAAAACACACTATAACTATAATACAATAAACTATCCTATATTGTGTTAAGAAACATGCCTGCTATGCAGCCACAGAAACATTTACCATTTTCCACGCAGTCCAAACTAATTCAGAGTGTGCGTGCGTGCGTGTGTGCGTGTGTGCGTGTGTGTGTATGTGTGTGTGTGAGAGAGAGAGAGAGGGAGGATTAGAAAGGGCAACATACCGATTTCTAAATTGAGGACGACAGAAATTACATTTGAGCAACTGTGAAAGTTTTAAGAATTTTCTATTATTTCTAGAAAGCAAAGCAAACAGGAAACCCTGCAGAGTTTTTGAGGAATATTTTACAAAAATAAGAAATCAGGTGCAGAATCTGTCACAAAATGGTGGCTATCACACAGCAGTGCTTAGCCTAGCAGGCAAAAGCTTCATACAAACACCCTTCCAAAAAGCTTATACAGGAGACACAGACAGACAGGGGTAGGAGACGTAGTACTATGTGGAGAAGGCAGCCTAGGATTCTGGCTGGATCTTCCTGTTATTCTGAATGTGCCTTGCAGCTGTTCTTTATGTGAAAAAAAGAAAAAACTAATTACATAAGCATATTGGACTATTTATGTTTTAATGATCAAATTCTTCTATGTATAATTTAAACACTGGCTGAGCGCAGTGGTTCACACTGTAATCCCAGCACTTTGGGAGGCCAAGACAGATGGACCACCTGAGTCAGGAGTTCGAGACCAGCCTGGCTAACATGGTGAAATCCTGTTTCTACTAAAAATACAAATCTTAGCCAGATGCAGTGGCGCGCACCTGTAGTCCTAGCTACTCAGGAGGTTGAGGCTGGAGAATCGCTTGAACCTGGGAGGCAGAGGTGTTAGTGAACCAAGATCGCGCCACTGCACTCCAGCCTGGGCGGCAGAGCGAGATTCCATCTCAAAATAAAGAAATTTGAACACTATAACTTCTTAGTTTTTCCTCGTCTAGCTCTCCGGAGAGAACAAACATGATGAACTATGCGTCTCCAAATCAGCATGCAGAGTATAACTGTATACTATGGTTGTGTATTTCTAAACATTTATAAAAATTCACACCACCCAAAGCCCCAGCTTTTTTTTTTTTATTAAAAGAAAAAAATTTTAAGCCCCAGCTTTTCAGTGCTAGTCTAGGAAGTTTCATCAAAATAATAAAATTCTTGCTTTCTTGAACTCACACCCACACAAACTGTCTGATACTTCACTTTGCCACTTAGCAACCAAAAGAAGTGATGAGAAGCCTTTTCCTCTTATGCTCTTTCATGAAACTCATTCCCTACTTAGTCCACTTCTAAAACCTTCAGACTCTCGCCATTTCCCCATTGAGTCCATTTCTCTCTGCCTTCAAACATGTGCTGTGTCCTAGAGTATCCCTAAAGACTAAAGGGCAAGGTCATGAGAAGATGCTATTTAGGTATAGAAGCAAAGGGTTGTTTGTTCCTGGAATTTTAGGATCTTATCTGTCCGTCTGTTTTTGTTTGTTTTTTCTTGTTGCCCAGGCTGGAGTGCAGTGGCACAATCTCAGCTCACTGCAACCTCCGCCTCCTGGGTTCAAGCGATTCTCCTGTCTCAGTCTCCCAAGTAGCTGGGATTACAGGCGTGTGCAACCACACCTGGCTAATTTTTGAGTTTTTAGTAGAGACGGGGTTTCGCCATGTTGGCCAGGCTGGTCTCGAACTCCTGACCTCAGGTGATCCACCCACCTCGGCCTCCCAAAATGTTGGGATTACAGGTGTGAGCCACCACATCCAGCCAATTTTTAGGTATAATAATTTTTGATTCTAGAATTTGTTTCCCTTCTATATCATATATTCTTTACCATAGTTTTAAAGTCTTTGTACAATAATTGCAATATGTTAATCACTTGTGCCTTTTTGTCTGTTTTTGCTTCCAGCCAATTAGTTGTTTATTAGCATGCTTCATGCTTTTTGATTGGATGCAAGCAATTGTAGAGGAAAATTTGTAGAGGTTCTTGATGTTATCTTCTTCCCAGGAGGGTTATGGGGGGTGTGTGTGTGTGTGTGTGTGTGTGTGTGTATTGCAGGGTCTCACTCTGTCACCCAGGCTGGAATGCGGTGGCACAATATCAGCTCACTGCAACCTCCATCTTCTGGGCTGAAGAGATTCTCTTGCCTCAGCTTCCTGAGTAGCTGGGATTACAGGCACACACCACCATGCCTGGCTAAGTTTTGTATTTTGGTAGAGATGGGGTTTCACCATGTTGTCCAGGCTAGTCTTGAACTTCTGACCTCAAGTGATCCACCTGCCTTGGCCTCCCAAACTGCTGGGATTACAGATGTGAGCCACCGCGTCCAGTCGGGTTATGCTTTCTTTTAGCAGGCAGGTAATGTGCCAGATGGCTACTTTGATTCCATTAAGGGTTAATTTTAGGTCTTGTTAGGGCTGATCTGTTTCAATTGTGCTTTTTCCTAGTGTATGGCTCGTACTCCTAGGGCATGATCTCTAGGATGAGGCTCACCTGGGATCTATATATACTTTAGCAGGATAAGACAAAAACCCCAGGGTGTTTACCAAGAACTGCCTGATTCAATGAGGCTTTAAATTCAATCTCTACCTCCCCTGCACTGGATGGCTGAGGACATCTCTAACTCCTTTACCCTCCCAGCCTAGGGTGAGACAGGGGAGGTTCCTGGGGCAAGTTAACACCCTGAAAATGAGCACCTTCTTACATTTTACTCCCAAGGCACCTCTCTGGCCTCACCTAGTCACAGCCCAGCTCTCACCTGCTGTTTTCTGCTGAGTCTTCAATGTCTCAAAAAGAATCTGTATGAAGATCTGGAGGGGCGGGAGGGGGGATGCTTCTCTGTCAGCCCTCCTCTGAATTTGCTGTTGTTCTGGCATCCCTGAATTTGCTCCTTGGTCCACTAAAACTGCCACTTCTATTTGGGTTCTATCATGCTGTGGCACTCAGGGTGCTTGAAAGTGCTCATAGGAGAAAAGCTGGGGTAAATATGCTCACCTTAGGTGCTTCCCCTCTTTCAAAGTTTATAGCCCCTCATGTTCCTGGCTGTGCCGCTTGCCCTCCAGTACATTGAAACTATTGTTTTATGCATTGCCCAGCAAAATTTGTCACTTTACTGATTGCTTGAACATGCAATGCTTATTTTTGACTCTTTTGTTTATGCTGTTTCTTCTATATTCTTCCAATTCCCTTCTTTCATCCAAACCAGGCCCATCCTTTGTGCTCAACCTATAGCTCACTTCCTGAAACTATGCAGGTATTTACCAAGTGTTGTTTTTGAACAACTTTTGATATTACAAAACATCACGTGATGTTAAAAGCATAGAGCTTCGAATAATTTATGATGCAACCTAATTTTTAAAATCACCCCCATTTGGGAGATAGAGGAGGGCAGATCACGAGGTCAAGAGATAGAGACGATCCTGACCAACGTGGTGAAACCCTGTCTCTACTAAAAATACAAAAATTAGCTGGCTGTGGTGTGCGCACCTGTAGTCCCAGCTACTCGGGAGGCTGAGGCAGGAGAATCCCTTGAACCAGGAAGCAGACCTTGCAGTGAGCCGAGATTGTGCCACTGCACTCCAGCCTGGCGACTGAGACTCCATCTCAAAAAAAAAAAAAAAAAATCACCCTCATGTGTATGTATGTGTGTGTGTGTAACCACAAAAAAAAAGAAATGCTAATGGTTATTTCTGCATGATGGGATTATGTATACTTTTTATTTTTTAAAAGATTTTCAGCCAGGTGTGGTGGCTCACGCCTGTAATCCCAACAGTTTGGGAGGCTGAGGTGGGATACTTGAAGCCAGGAATTAAAGACCAGTCTGGCTAGCTAACATAGTGAAATGCTGTCTCTACAGAAAATTTAAAATTGGCCAGATGGGGTGGTTCATACCTGTAATTCCAGTACTTTGGTAGGCCAAAGCAGAAAGATCAATTGAACCCAGGAGTTTAAGACCAGCCTGGGCCACAAGATAGTAAATTTTGTCTTATGATTTTACCATCTGTACAAAAAATGCAAAAAAATTGCCAGGCATGGTGGTGTAGGCCTATAGACCCAGCTATTTGGGAGCCTGAGCTAGGAGAATCACTTGAGCCTGGGGAGGCTGAAGCTACAGTGAGCCATGGTTGTGCCACTGCACCCCAGCTTGGGTGGTAAAGCAAGATCCTGTCTCAAAAAAAAAAAAAAAAAGATTTTTCATAGATTAAACTAATAAAAACTGTTATTGGTTACTTTCAGATGATGGGATTATGCATATTTTTCTTGTAAGGTTTAAAGGTTTTCAATATTCTCTAAAGTACACCCTTCGCATTCTAAGAAAAGTGAATCATACATGGTTGTCCAAGCGTGTGAATATACTTAACAATTAAAAATGGTTAAGGCTAGGTGTGGTGGCTCACCTCTGTAATCCCAGCCCTCTGAGAGGCTGAGGAGGGAGGCTTGCTTGAAGCCAGGAGTTCAAGACCAGCCTGGGCAGCAAAGCAAGACTACATCTCTATAAAAAAACAAAATTAGCTAGGCATGGCACACATCTGTAGTCTAGCTCCTCAAAAGGCTGAGGGGTAGGATCACTCAAGCTCAGGAATTTGAGCCCCCAGAAAGCTGCAATTCCACCACTGCACTCCAACCTAGGCAACAGAATGAGACCTCATCTTAAAAAGAAAATGGTTAAGACAGTAAATTTCGTTGATTTTACAAGAATTTAAAAAATAAAGGAGTTGTAACAGATCATCAAAAAAAAAAAATCCAGCTGTAGAGAGGAAAATAAGTTAGATTGTGGAATTGGCCAATATAGAACTCTTTTACCAAATGGTTTGTATAGTACATCAGTACTGCATTCATGGTTTGATAAATCTACATTCATATTTCAGATATTTGATACTGATATAATTTGGCTTTTTCTTTTCAAATTCTTTATTAGAAAAAAGTTGTAGAAAAATTCTAAAATGATTTAATAGGCTTTGAATATTTTGCTTCAGACCACTCTTCCGGACCACATGGAAGTATGTCTTTATTCACAAGCTTGCACAGTCCCTACTGGATAATACCTTAACAATTCTGAGTGACGGCAGCACCCACCTTTCCTTCTTCCTTCACTTAGACTACATTTATTCATCATCTGTAATGTTGGAGTAAGTTCCATATTAATAATCACCACTGAGGATATGTTAATACCACTTAACTTATGCCCCAATTGGTGTAAATACTGCCTAAATAGCCTCTTACCCTTTCACTTAACTTAGTAATAACACACATCATAAAAAAAATCTCCAAAACCCATCATAAATGCCATCGTTATATGTTTTATTTTTAATCAAGTAATTTTTTTAAGCCACAACATATTCGTAATTGACAGAATAAGACATTAGGCATGAAATGAGAATATAAAACCAGGGTCTACAGAAAGGCAAACAGTGCTTCAGTCCATCCCGATGACTGCACGCAAGTGAAATGCATTCCAAACATCTACCCCTTTTTTAAAAACATACAGTTCACGTGTTTTTATTTTCACTTGTAAACAACATGAGTCAAGATGGACAATGAGGTAATCTAAATACTACACAGGATAATTTAAAAGCACTAGATAAAACACCATTATTAAAGACATATAAAAGTCAGGGTTCACTTTGGTCTCTAGTATAGTTAGAGTTGTTAATACCAAAAAAGCAACACACACTAATTAAAGCCAGCTTGGTGGTAGATAAATGTAAGTAAGTGATTCACGAGGTAGTCAACACCATCATTTTCAAGCTGGTAACTCTCACAAGTGTTAAGCCATAGATGTATTAAATATCATAATACTTTCTCATAGTACAGTACTTTACCATAACTTGTAGCTTTGTTCCAAATATAAAATTTAAAAATGAATCATAGGTCAACTTCTCACTCTAACTGAACAACTATGACACAGATCACACAACCACCACATCTTAAAGAGGCTGTTGACAGCTATGTAAGACAGAGTTTGATGCTTTTAACAAGATGTTCTTTTCTAAAACAAATAAATCTCATTAAGACATCTAGAAAATTAAAGTCAGTGCAGCTGCACTTGTACATACTTTCCCAAATTTTATAACCAAAGGGGAAATACACATATATATTTTATGATAAACATTTCTTAGGGAAAACAGATAAATTAATTTAAATTAAGACTTAATGAGATTTCCCATGTCCTGTATAATTCATCTTATAGTGAATGTTACAAAGTCTATTAACACTTATGGGCTCCTATTCACAAACTAAATACAACCAGCAGTTAACTTGGGGCTGCAATGGTGCAAAATAAAACTTAGCCAGAATAAAATTAAAAAATTGGCAATATTGGAGGTGGACTGATGCTAATAATATGATATTTCTTGATCTTTTTTCTTACATTGCACGCTAAACTTCCAAGTTATAAGCAGGTAAAAATCTTTCTAAATCTTTCAAATGCAAAAATACATCCAAGGTCTCCTAGTGAAGACTAGAAATCCAAATATGAAAATGTTTTCATTATATTCTGCTATGTAGCAAATGATTAGCTTACAGGGCTAAGAGACTGGTAGTGCATCTTGTTGAGGAATTACATTTATGTTGACATGAGGGTGAGGTCAAGAGATAACTTAATTCCTAGACCTGCTGCCCCATCGTTAGTAATCCCTGCCAACTGAAGCTTCACACAGACCCTTTTCCCTCAATAGCTAGTAATGGCATCGAGTTTCATTCCTTGGCAAGCCAGTGCTAGTTAGTTATATGCCTGGGGCTATAATGCTGCAATATGCTTGGCTTCAGGGCAGCACAGACAGTAAATGAAGGACACTGGCATCTTTTAAACTGTTTGCCTAGCATAAATACCTGCATACACCAACCCCTCTCCCTACTACCCCCTTCCAAACTCCATCTCTGGGCAAAGGGATGCTTCTAAGATGTGTTCTGTTTTGTTTAAGTAAGTTGAAGAGTGCCCATAATTCTTTAAACTAAATACATGATAATTTTAAGGAAATATTTGGAGACTTTGCTAACTAAAAAGAGATGCTTCATTATTTCACAAGTGTTTGCCAGAAACATGCAGTTGTGAATTGCTATTTGTAATACAGATTAAAAGGTTCTGTACCAGAGAATTATCAGCCACCTGTAAGGCTGGAACAGCATACAGGTGTGTTATGTATCAACTATGAGGTAGCCTTTTGCTGTAAACAGAATATTTTACCTATGTAAATGAATAATGTGGTCACATCAGTGATATTCACGTATGCAAGGAGTTGAGGGAATCTGCTTTAGAGGAGTTTTCACATGAAATAAAAATAGGATAACTGACATCTGAAATTCAAAAATTTTGATCTATGTCAAACTCAGAGGTAGTTACTATCATCAGCACATAATACTTATATAAAGGTATAAGTTATTTGGTTTGTTTTGAGTAAGCAGGACTGTAGACTAGTCTGTAAAGAAACAACAAAAATATTATATGGTATGTTCCCTGAGCAAAGTTCTTTGTCCTGAGTATGTTATGTAATAGTGACAATATTCTCATATAAAAAATAAACCCCAACTTTCAACTATAAGATAGGTTTGGTATGTGCTCTTAGTAGTTCAGTCTTGTAAGATGCTGAAAAGGATTTCAAATTGCACCCATAAGGACCATAGTTCTCAACTGTTTCTGTCTTTTTTTTTAAACCATGATTTTAGCTCTGAATTTCTTTTTGTAAACAGGAAATATCCAATTTTCAAGTCCATAATTTCCTATTTCCATAGGGTGAAGGAACTTTGGTTTGAATTTTCAAAGTGACTTATCTATCATGTTTTGCATTTTTACTGTTAACCTGCTTTTTATACCTGCTAAAAATTGAGCAATGCTTATCATGTTTTGCATTTTACTGTTAGCCTGCTTATATATGCCTGCTAAAAACTGAGCAATGCCACTTTGATTTGTCTATATACTTTAAATAAATTTGAAATCCTCACATAAGGCAAGGAAGTACTTCTCTACAGCTATATCACATTCATTATCGTCAAAGGTAAGCTTTGCATCACAGCACACCGATATTTCAGTGTATACCACGCAGACTCTCACAATCACTGTTGTGAAATTCAAGCTGAGTTGTAAAGGACTGGCAACCCAACCTGAGGCATGTTCTTATGGTGGCTTTTGCTGAAACAGCTGCAACTATACACATCTCCCATGACAGGACAGGCGGGAGAGGAAGTAGAAACTGTTCAGCAGAGTATGTCTCATTTGAGTCATGCTATTTTTGTTTAATTCTCTGAGCTTACACCAACAGGCCTATACATTATAATTATAATCCTTAATGTTACTCCCAATATTAAGCACTATAATTGACATCTGACCTTCTTGCAGACATTTCAGAAATTTGCCCCTAACATCATCTAGAGCCAGGATGACCCCAAAATAATTTTTTTTCATGACTGAAACCTAATGGGACCAATACTATGACTGGGCTCTAGCCACTTTATCACTCTAACTGAGAAGCAACCTGAGAAGATTCTTTCTCTAGCACTGAATGTTCATCTTGTATCCACCATATAGGTTACTTCAGAATAAGCCTTGAAGGTAACTTCCACAGATCAAAGTTACTGTATAAAATACTTCTAGCTCTCTGGTGGGAGAGGTTTGGCACCTCTGCCCCAGGCTTGTCACTCTTTATGCCTGCCACTAAACAATGCACTTTTTCATATCATTCACAGGTCATATATATTGGGCAATTGTGAACATCCACTTAATTTCCATTCTCAACTCCAGTATTTCATTCATTTCTGTGCTGCTTGTTTGTTTTAGAAACAAGTTAGGTAACTCTCCACAAGGAATAAAAACAGCCACCAAAAATATACACCAAACAACTGGAGTTCTCTAAGGTCTTCAGTAGTAAATAAGGAGGGCTCCCTGCTCTAAGCAACAGGTAGAAGACTGACTTAGCCAAGGGAAGCTGCTGTTGCCACACAATCCCTTACAAACCTCACAACATGGAAAAAGTTACAATAAGCTGGTATTAAAATACTACTGAAAACAAATCACTAAGATTATCATCCCCTTCATTTCTCTTAATAGGCATCTAATTTTATAATCAAACATAGAATTAAAAACAGTGAAATATCGGCACAAATTACACATTCATTGTCTCTTCTGGAGTTATGTATCCCAGAATCAAAAAAGCTTATGGCAGTCAGAGGCATATGAAGTCAAGGTACTGCCTTCAAAAAGGGGGAAAAAACACCACTTCAGAGATTTCAAGAAAAAGAGATTTGGGAGAACTGGATGTCTTAAAAACCTTTAGTACCACATGATTGGCAGTTGTGAGATCTGAAGTATCCTTTGGTTCACACAAAAGGTAACAGTCATGTTTTAATTTTTATATAATAGAAAAGAAGTGGTATATCAAGAAAACTCCAGTGGATTAATTTTAAAACTATCTATAATGCTTCACTTGGATTTTCAATTATTGGAAACGTCCAATTATATGAGGGAGGGTGTGTGCTTTGATCTATACACAAATATATAAAGACGAAGGCTCTTTATATATGTGTATATATTCCTGTATAAAAACCCTCATGTACACACACAGACTCAGGCTCTCTCCCTCTCACACATGTACATAATGATAGACATAGTATCTTATTCTCTGAAGTAACATAAAACATGACACCCTGCTCAAATGTAATTTGCTTAGAGTGATTTGTCTGTTTAAAAAATTCACAGTTCCCCAATAGTAGTTAAAATCCTAGGTCAGCTACTGCTTATGAAATACTGTTCCCCTGTACTTTCATGAGGTAGACTTTGCAACCGGGTAAAGGAAAGAACACATGAAGAAGAACTATTATGTCTTCTTCCTTTTTTGAACTGAAGGCCCCTTTTTGCTTTGCTCTTCTGGCGCCGTAGATGACTTTGCGGAGGAAGCTTCTTGAGGTGACCTGCCTGGTCGTTCTGAGATCTCTGCTTTAGCCTCCTGAGAAAATGGTGGTGATGTACAGCCATGCCCGCCTCCCACTTCTCGAGGGAGAGTTGAAGTGCATGGCTGGGATTCTGCTTCCTGTCTTCCCTGAGAACTCGCGGGTGGCTGTGCAACATTTTTATGTGGGCAGTTTGCCACCATGTGCATGATGCTCTGACAGTAATGGCACTTCTTTGGCTGAGGAGGTAGACTACATTCCTTAGCATGATGATCAAGGCCACCACAATTGTAGCATCTGTAAGCAAAAAGGATGAAAACATCTTAGAAGCAGCATGTATCCAACAACATGTTTTCAAATGTGAAAATACACAAACAATGAGATAAGCTTATTTTAATGTGCCTTCTTAAAAGCATTTATCATTACACTGTTGGTTCAAAGACTATCACCAAAATATTCTGGCGAGGTTAAAAACTTAGTTGTGTGAAACACAACTAAACACAGTGAAAAACAAGAATACTAAAACATGAAAGAATACTTAATCACTTCCATATAGAAATGATTTCTTTAAATTTGACATTATTTGGTCATTTTGAAAGAACAATTTAGCCCACTAGAGGGCAGCGAATATTCAACAATAAAACAACCAGTCAGTTTTAAAAACAAGTGTAGAAACACAGGTGGAGTTGGCATGATACAATGTGGGAATTCACTCAGCAACTGGGAAAATTTTAGAGCAAATTAAATTTTGTGAGTTTAACACTTCTTTGAATGTTAATTATTTTGACTGTAGAAACCAGCTAAACTGGAAAATGTTTTTCCCTTTGTATAAAATTAAGTAGTGCAGTGAAATTTGATACATTAGAAAGTCAGAGTCTAGTCAGAAAGTCAGGATGATATCTGGCAAATTGCCAAATAATTTTAGAACAACAGACTAAATCACTGAATCAGAACAGTGCTGAAAAAAGAAAGTTTCTAAATTCTAAGATTGAATTAATAATAGTTGATGCCACTTCAATGATGAGAAAAATTTACTTCTCTTTTTATAAGAAATTAGCTTTCTTTTAGGGTGATTTCTTTTAAATTAAAATAAATGGAAATCTATTCATAATATGTGGATGCACACTAGTGACACAGCTTTGTACTAGATGTTTGAAAAGTTCAGCTTTCAGCTTGGCAAGGAAAAGCTGGGCAAGAAAATTTTTTCAAAGATATATTTGGTCAATTTCAGATTTTCTTCTAAAATTTTATATTAAAAATAAAAGACCATAGTGAAAGAAACTAAGAAAAATTTACATTTACCAAAGGTTTTAAATCTGATTGTTAAATATAGAATTTGTATAATGACTTGTCTCCCAATGAAATATTTTAAGAACTTTCTATTTTCCAGATAAATTTATGATTCCATAAATCTCATTAGGAAGCAAAAAGAACAACGGGTTACAATTTTTTTTTTTTTTTTTTGAGATGGGAGTCTCACTCTGTTGCTCAGGCTGGAGCTGGAGTGCAGTCATCTCGGTTCACTACAACCTCTGCCTCCTGGGTTCAAGTGATTCTCCTGTCTCAGCCTCCAGAGTAGCTGGAATTACAGGCACGTGCCACCACACCCGGCTAATTTTGTATTTTTGGTAGAGACAGGGTTTCACCATGTTGGCCAGGCTGGTCTCAAACTCCTAATCTCAAGTGATCTGCCTGCCTCGGCCTCCCAAAGTGCTGGGATTACAGGCATAAGCCACCACATCTGGCCAGGTCATAATGTTTTAAAAAATAGTAACAAAATGTGTTAACTGTGAGAAAATTGGTTTAAGTCCAGAATGACAACAAAAATGAATTATGATGACATATATTTGTATGTGTGTGAGAACATCAAGCTTAATAACTTATACTACCCTTATATTTCAAAGACAAACTACTAATGTACAACCTGCTAAGCAGTATATGTAGGATACTTAGTATTTTATCTTCTGGGATAAATTATAAACAAAGAAGTTTTTAATTGGCAAAAATTAGGGTAACTATTGCTTGCTTCTCTAGTTCGCAGTATTACCTTACATACTTTAGAATAATGAATTCATAAGATGGGTTTTATTCTTTGCAACAATTAGCAAGTATTTATCTTAGGACAGACTGAATCATATTTTCAAAAAGGGAAAAATAAACAAGAAATCATATTTTATGGTTAAATTATTCACTGTACAATTACATGCCTTAATATGTTAAAGCATTACAATGGCAGATTTAATATTGTTTCAGTCATATATTCTAAGAAAGTATAAGATTAAATAATAAAGATATTGGCTAATGCTTAAAATTTAGGTTCTCAAAATAACAACATTCAAAAATGGCATATTTGAAAAATATAACCACATTACTTATAATAATATATTTTCCCACACAGTTCTCCTTGACAATGGGTAAGTGAATTCTTAAATTAAATTTGTCCATCTATGAAGTATCTTATTTTGAATTAAACTCACTTCCTTGAGGATAACTCCCACTTAGGAGCTCATTTTCAAAGAGAGAGAAAATAGGTTAAAGGCTTCAGTAATAGGGCTGGCTCTCCTGCAGACACATCAATTTCATCAGTCACTGTGGTATGCACTACGTTATCCAATTCAGGGCACCATTTTGCCCACTCACTGACCAAGAGACTGATGTCAGTATTCTACTTTCACAAATGGGATCTTCAATTACCCTCTATCTGCGCATTTACCATTATATTTGGCCTATAAAAGTTGTTTTTAAGGATGCTATATAATTTCGGTTTCCTTACATTTTGATCTGCATAGTTAATTCACCTTCCTTTGGCTTTTCTGTTATGTGCTATCATTAGGCCAGACTGTCTTCCACACTTAAAAGATTTGCATTTAGTGTACAGTATATGTGCTTATCCTTAAAAGGGGGAGGAATGGTATTTATATTCTCTTCTATTTAATCATTCAGTGTCAATCACTCTTACTAAGAATACAGATCACTCTCTATTATGAAACTCCTTCTTTCCCAAGGGACTGACACCAAAATAGAAATGTTCAGCTACCTTGCAGCTCACAAATTATACCACAACTATATACTCCATACAAGCCACACATGGTTTTAGTCCCCTTTGTTCACCCTCACTTTTCCACATCAGTTTGCTTTTGTAGTTTGAATGAATTTTACATTGCAATGTGAGCATAAAAATGGCATGTGTGTCTATATTTAGCTACATGCTTAAGAAACATAAGGACATAGTCTTGCACAAGCAAAAGATTACACAAAGAAAACTATACTCGTACTTTGTTATATATTCCCACAGTCTAACATAAAAAATAAAATTATTCACGTTAAGTACTTTATTAAATGCTGAACCAATGGCACAAAGGATATTTTCTCATGCATTACAAATAAAGATAAAATAGGCTGTGCACAGTGGCTCATGCCTGTAATCCCAGCACTTTTGGGAGGCCAAGGCGAGCAGATCACTTGAGGTCAGGAGTTTGAGACCACCCTAGTCAACATGGCAAAACTCTGTCTCTACTAAAAATACAAAAAATTAGCCAGGCATGGTGGTGCACGCCTGTAGTTCCAGCTACTTAGAAGGCTGGGGCAGGAGAATTGCTTGAACCAGCGAGGCAGAGGTTGCAGTGAGCCGAGATTGCTCCACTGCACTCCAGCCTGGGCAACAGGGTTAGACTTTATCTCAACAAACAAATAAAGATAAAATAAACATGTTCAGTTTAATCTTAGAAGGCTATCAAGCTCTCCATAAAATCACTTTATAAATACTGTAATTCTAATGAGCTAGCACATTCTACAAGTATCATTTCTTACTTAAGGAGCGTTTAAAGATAGAAGATAAATAACAAAGTGAATTTTTTGAAAGACTATCAAAATACGATTAAAAATTTAAGATTTTAAATGAAAGAATGGCAACAATAGATAGAACAGAGGCACTTATAATGGCCAAATAAATAAAAACAAATTGTTTAGGCCTTTAGAGCCATTTAATTATATTCTGAAATAATTACATGAGTTTTTATAAATCAAGTCCAAACACCTACACTAGCTAATAAATTAATCGAAACATATCCAAATTTTTGAGAATTTCATTAAAAAATGAAAACTCTGATTCAGAAATCAGAATTTAAATCTGCTATGACCATTAAAAATATTTGCATTTTTTGATGCAAACAACTGAATAAGCAGATTATATTTTCAAATGACACCAGCAATAATGGAACTGAGCACAGCTGACAACCACTAAGTTAAAATATAGACATTAATTTTTAAATGATATTTCAATGGGGTAAATGAAAATATTCACCAATTATATATTCTCTCTTGATCTGGAGAGTGATTAAAAAAATTAAGAAGAGGGGCGATACCACAGAGGAAGAACCAAATTTGCTTGTCTAAAAGTACAATGGAAAAAAAGGTACCAGGGTTCTTCTCAGTACTTGAACATTCTAACTTAGTAAGAATTTATATGTTAACTCATATCCACAGTTTGAGGGTCTGATGGGGGCATTAAGTATAATGATGACAGTGATGTGTAAGCTTCTGAAGAGGAAAGAACTGTTGAAAGATAGTACGTAAAGCAGTATCAGGGATACAGAAAAGAGTGGTAAAAGAAGTGCAAGCTTTGGGCAGGAACAAGGTACAAGTATAGAAATGGAGTACGTAAAAATCCCTGGGAAAAACAGATGAAAAAAAAGGATTAATAAAGTTTCCAAATGGGAGGCAGAGGGGCTAAAGAAAAAGTCATAGATGAAAAACATTTCAGGAGCTGAACTGGAGAAAAAAAATAACTGATTCTTTGCAGAGATTATCATTTTAAACCTTGGTACAGTTAAACTAAAATCAAGAAATGACACTAATAACATTCTTCAGCTCTATTATTTTTTATTCTAATATGTTTTAACACTTGTTATCTAATCAAAATTGTATGCCAATCAACTCAACACATGAAGTGCTGGATCCCAGCCAGCTGGTAGTGGGGAGGTGGGTGGGTAGAAAGGTTATTAGAGAACGCAAGAGAACTGACAAGCAAAGGATCCAGAGCATAGGTTTTTATGGAAGTAATATGCCTATCCTGTACCTCCTAAAGGTAAGAGAGGCAGATCCTGGAACCAACGTTCAAGAAGAAGATTCCATTTTGTTCTGACTGATTCTATACAATCTAAATAAACATTTGGGTATAATTTACTCACTCCACAGGGCCCGCCCCAAAATACCAAGAAAGAAGTTAGGAAACTTGGCTGAGTAACAGAGCTAGAAAGTCTCTTTAATAGTATACATGTCTTCTGACTTCTATCAACCTATACTTTAATGAATTAGTTTCTTTTATTTCATTCTTCTCATACCAAAATCATAAGACTGTAAGCCAGTTAAACAGTAACAATCTTAGTAAAGTTAATTTTTAATTAAGTATGTTTTTCATACTTAAATTTTTTATATATTGTTTCTAAGTACAGTGGTAAAAATACTGAGTTTTCAAAAACGGTTAGCTGGTGATACTGATGATTTATGTTCTTTTAAAAAGTTTCCTAGATAATAAATACACATTTAACACCAGAAAGTTTTCATTTGGATCTTCTGGAATATAGAAGCCAGCATCATGTTATTACCTTAATTCATGCTAAAAACAAAATACTCTGTATACAGAAGGACTAAACATACTTTTAACAGTTAAAATGGTAATAACAGAAATAATAAATAGGTTCAATTCATTATGAGCTTACTAAATTCCAGACACTGTGCTAAAGGTTTTTAATGTGTTATATAATTTAATCCTCCCTCAAACCCTATGAATTGGGTACTACAATATCTAAATTGTATTGATGAAGAAAATTAGAGATTACCTAGAAGGGAATTTTAATAGAAAACAGTTAAATTTCACTTCCATTTTGATTACATAAAAATTTTATACCCAAAAATATTGATGTAATTTTAATATATGTAAGTCTGAAAAAATCTAGGATTTTGAATTGAAAACACTAATACACACACACACACACACACACACACACACACACACACACATTCACACATGATCTGAAGTACATTTTTCTTGAGATTGTGTTGCTGGGGAGGTCAGTGTCTTTCTTTGAGGATCCCATCTATAAAACAAAAGGCTGGGAATAGTCCAGTCCAGATTCTTTTCACTGCCAAGGCTGGATTTTCTTTTTGTCTCTTCTATACTTTACACGTGTTGAAAAACTTGGTTTTCTTTGAGGATCCCATCTATAAAACAAAAGGCTGGGAACAGTCCAGTCCAGATTCTTTTCACTGCCAAGGCTGGATTTTCTTTTTGTCTCTTCTATACTTTACACGTGTTGAAAAACTTGGTCTAGAAAATTTGTGAATACTTTTCCATTCTCTTTAATCATATGTAAATCGGAATTTTAAGTTGACATGCTATATGATCAGTGCTATCACATTGACTCAATAAAATTCCAGTCAAAAGAGAGAAGATGGAAATTTTAGCCCATGAAATCATACTGCAATATGATTTATTTAGGCTCTGATATATTACAATCAGATTCTATTGGTTGGAGTGAATGTAAATTGAGACTGCCTCTTTTGGAGGACAATTTGACAGCATATTTGAAAATATTAATACATATACTCTCTGACCTAGTAACTCTCACTCTAGGAATTTGCCCTACAGGAATATTCACTGATAAGCACAATGAATCAGGTACTAAGATATTAACAAGAGCACTGTCCATACTGGTAAAAAGTTAGAAAAATTAAATAATAAGTTTAATTTTATTTATAAAATTTTTTGAAGCATTACTATATTATGCTTATAATCTTATAATCAAACAGTACTTATAATCAAACCCAGAGAGTATGGCTAGAGTCCATGCTCTTTAACAGGAAGAGCTTTACCACTAAGCTATAAACATGTTAAAATGAAAAATAAATTAAAGCCACATATACCAAAAAACATTTTACAGATACAAAATAAATAACATTTTTTAAAATTGAGGTAAATTTATATGTATTGACATGGAAAGATCTCCAAGACAAATTGTTAAGTAAAAAAAGCAAGTCACAGCATAATACATAAATACAGTATAATCACATTTATGTTTCAAAGACACTAGACATGGCCGGGCGTGGTGGCTCACGCCTGTAATCCCAGCACTTTGGGAGGCCGAGGTGGGTGGATCA
>NW_022436946.1:44505657-44525707 GCF_009761245.1 Sapajus apella
AAAAAAAAAAAAAAAAAAAAAAAAAAGACACTAGACATGATTATAAGTAATTGTGTGCATTTTTAAATGCATGTAAAAACTGGCTGAGTGTGATGGCTCATGCCTGTATTCTCAGCACTTTGGGAGCCCTAGGCCAGCAGATCATGAAGTCGGAGCTTAAGACCAGCCTGGCCAACAGTGAAACCCCATCTCTACTAAAAATACGAAACATAGCCAGGGGTGGTAGTGCATGCCTATAATCTCAGCTACTTGGGAGGCTAAGACAGGAGAATCGCTTGAACCTAGGAGGCAGAGGTTGCAGTGAGCCGAGATCACACCACTGCACTCCAGCCTGGGTAACAGAGAGAGACTCCATCTCAAAAATACATACATAAAAGCATGTAAAAACCACTGGGAGGACAGACAGTGAACTGACAAGAGTGGTTATATCTAGGGAAAACAATACGGTGAAGGGACATTTCATTTTTTTTGAGACAAGGTCTACCTCTGTTGCCCAGGCTGGAGTACAGTGGTGTGATAACGGCTCACTGCAGCCTGGACCCTCCCAGACTCAATCATCCTCTGCCTCAGACTCCTTAGTAGCTGAGACTATGGGTATACACCATTAATTTTTGTGTGTGTGTGTGTGTATGTGTGTGTGTGTGTGTGTGTGTATGTGTATGTGTATGTGTGTGTGTGGTTTTATTGGTAAAGATAGTTTTGCCATGTTGCCCCGGCTGGTGTCTTAACTCCTGGGCTCAAGTGGTCCCTCCCAGGTTGGTCTCCCAATGTGCTAGGATTATAGGCATTAGCCATCATGCCTGGCTGGCATTTCACTTTTACTCTATAAATTTTTGTATAGTTTCTTTTTTAAATAAAAAGAAAGAACTGATATATTATTTATATAAATAAAAAAGAAAAGGAGCAATTATAAAACTCCATTTTCTTTTTGTAATTTGACGCTCATTATTATTGTTAGTCATCTGACAGTGAGCCTGTCTACCAGTGACTCAGAATCATTTTGGAAGCCTTCAAAAAATACTAATGCCCAGGTCCTACTCCAGACTATTTAAATAAGAATCTTTGAGGATAAAGCTCTAAGCATCAGTACTTTTTTGAAGTTTCCCAGGAGATGGTGATGTGTAGCTACTTGAGAACTATAGCAGTTAACAAACCCAAGTGTTACACTGACAATCTTATCACTATATTTAACACTATAAGGAATGTGGTTCAAAAGAGAATATATCTCTCAAAACAGTTTTCAACAGGTTACTCACTCATGCCTCAGAAAGGAAAAGAGGGGAGGGGTGGAAGGAGGGAAGAAGGAAGCGCAAGAGAAGGAAAGAAGGGAGTAAGAGGGGGAGGGAAGAAGTATATGTATATATCTTATTTCCTTATCGAGAATGGCTCCTTGAAATTTCTGGTTGTGATGGCAGAAAAGTCCCTCAACCTTTTATCATCACGGATCCCTGGAAGGCACACACTGCAAATCTACTGAGTTTAACTTCAGATGTAGTTTCTCTGTTCAATTTATAATTTATCAATCAGGAACAGGATCAATGTGTACCCTGTGTCATCAAAATGGATAATTAACAGCCTTTTTTTTTTTTGGAGACAGAGTCTTGCTCTGTTGCCCAGGCTGGACTGCAGTGGCACAATCAGGGCTCAGCAACCCTTAGTAGCTGGATCTACAGGTGCCTGCCAACATGCTTGGCTAATTTTTTTTTTAAGTTTTTTGTAGAGATAGGATGTCAGTTTGTTACCCAATCTGGTCTTGAACTCCTGGGCTCAAGTAATCCTCCCACCTTGGTTCCCCAAAGTGTTGGGATTAGAGGTGTGCCACTGCACCTGGCCAATTTATAGCTCTTTAATCAATAGCTACTTTCCCTAAATTTCACCATCATTACAAATTAATACTTACTGATTTCCCATAATAACTCTTTTAATTCTCCATCTTCTATTGCCTACATCTAAAATAATTCTGAACAGCACATAAATTTGTTTAGTATGGACATGCTCTTGCAAAAACATTTATCCTCATGGCCAAATTCTGTTGGCTTTTTTTTTTTGGACTGTCTCACTCTGTCACCCAGGTTAGAGTGCAGTGACGTGATCTCAGCTCACTGCAACCTCCACCTCCGGGGTTCAAGTGATTCTCATGCCTCAGCCTCTCGGGTAGCTGGGATTATAGGTGTGCACCACCATGCCCAGCTAATATTTTACATTTTTAGTAGAGTCAAGGTTTTGCTACGTTGGCCAGGCTGGTCTCGCATTCGTGGCCTCAAGTGATCCGCCTGCCTCAGCCTCCCAAAGTGCTGGGATTACAGATGTAAGCCACCATGCCCAGCCTCTGTTGGCATTTAAATAGAAAATTACTTTCTTAACAATGTAAATAGAATAACAAGCTCTCTGTTTTTTATAAAAATTATTAGGTATGTAATTAAAAAAAACTATATATATCTAAACTACACTGTGCTTAAAAGAATGCCGTTAATAAACTACTGCTCACTCTGTTTTCCATACCTAAAGAAAAGGAAGTCCATAATAGATAGTACTGAAGCCTGTTTAATCAGACCAACCTATGGGTAGGTGCTCAATATTATTAAATAAAAAGCAAAATTCAGTCAGTATAATTGTTATTTGGTTCTTTCTGTTGCATAATAAATCGTATATGTTTTGATGGCTCTGTATTGTCTAATACTATTCAGCATAATAAACAGGGATCAGCCTGTGGGGACATGGAACCAAAGTAAATTCAAACTCTGAACTCTGGCAGTGGAAATGAATACTCGATATCTCCCTTAAAGCTCAGTTTTCAGACCAACTAAACTGATTTTTTTTAAATTTAATTTGATTTTATTTTTTGAGATGGGAGTTTCACTCTTGTTGCCCAGGCTGGAGTGCAACGGCGCGATCTCAGCTCATCACAACCTCCGCCATCGGGGTTCAAGTGGTTCTCCTGCCTCAGCCTCTCGAGTAGCTGGGATTACAGGCATGCGCTTCCATGCCAGGGTAATTTTTGAATTTTTAGTAGAGATGGAGTTTCTCCATGTTGGTCAGGTTGGTCTCAAACTCCTGACCTCAGGTGATCCGCCTGCCTTGGCCTCCCAAAGTGCTGGGATTACAGGCTTGAGCCCCTGAGCCCAGTCTTTTTTTTTTTTTTTTTAATTTATCAACTACTGTTCTAACCTCTTTTATCATCTGATTATATGATGAGAAATTAACAAGATAAACTGTCTGCAAGTGGATTCAACTACTTATAATACACATTTAATCATTTTTATAAAATCAAATGAAAACCAGATGGACAAAAAAGCATTTAAGAATATTATGTGCACAACTTTGTATTAGATGCCAATGAAACGTATGTGAATAGTTAGCTGGATAGTTAAGATTTACACATTTTATCTCATTTAATGTCCTCTTCTGACTGGTTTTTAGATTGTCTTAGGTTTATTAGCTTTTGGACACTTTCTCTGATTAATGCCATCAACTACCTCATAACATCAATGAAAATGCATCAAAGTATACTGAAAACCAGCTAAAATACAGTAATAGCTCTATTCACAAACCTTTCATCGTCTTATAAAAACAAGAAGATAAGATGAAAATGTGGGGGATGGGTATGTAATGAATGGTGGTGCAGGTCACTGAGAAATGGGGATGGAACATGTAGCAGTTTTAAAAACAAACAAGACATGGAAGGGGAGAGAAATCACTGGAGGCAATGGGGGCAAAGGGAACATTTTTCATATAAGGGCTCTTCAATCAGGGATAGTTATAAGCCAGACATTTTTATATATCATTCCATTATGTTTAAAAGTACTTGGTAGATGCTGTGGCAAATCAATAGAACAGTAATTATTTGTTGAGAGTTTCTACTTTGTACTATAACTTGAGAAGGAGCATAATAATGAATTCTAGGTCATAAGTTAAAACTTTATTTCAAATAGAAATGTTATCTCAAATGACAAACAACATCCCAGACAGATAATCTGTTCTGGCTAATGGAAAAGTTAAAAAAAAAAAAAAAGAGAGAGAGAGAGAAGATGTACTCAAACATAGATAACTTCATGCTTTCTAATTTCTTGGGAGTAAGAGCAGTTTGTTATGAAATAGGACCCAATCTCACATGCAGTGGGCACTCGGCCAGTGTTGCTTTCAGAACCTAAGACAACTAAGGAGGAGTGTCCAGTTCAAGAGTAACACACACACATATATGCAAGTAAACAAAAGCCACATGCATTTTTGCAGTTATAGTGTTGTAACTATCCTAACTGTAGGCTTCAATCCATCCTTGTTGGAAGCAAGTTCAGTTTATCAACTATATTTAGTCTTACTGATCTTTAAGTTAAAGTTTTTAAAAAAGTTAGTACTAATGTCAATTATGAAAGAAAGGGAAGACATTCAATGTTTAACTTATCTTGAAATGGTTAAAATTAGGTGCTTGCTTAGATGGAAGAATCAGATTATAATATGCAGTCTGGAAATGTTTGTTCATTTGTTATAGCAGTCTTGCCAAAAACTTAAAACCACCAGGGCTGCTTGCTTTTTTCACCAGACTATTTCAAATTCACCAGTGTCAGAGGTGTGACATCTGCTGTAAATAAGCATCAGCTCAGCCTGAAACAATACAATTCCACTAGAACTTTGTGTCAACTCATGTTTTTTTTTTCTTGCTTGTCTCATGATTTCTTTTAGGCTTTGGTTCTGCAGCCAACATTCTTTTTATCTATAAATATAACACTATGTTGTAAGTCATTCTAAAGTTGTATCATTCTCCTATCTATACATTGAAATTTTCATTACTAGTAGGACATTTGACCAGAGCACAAGAAATTTTAAAAGAAGAATCTCATCATGATTACCTGGTAAGTGAGGCAATAATTTGTTATCTAGAGAAGCAGATGTAAATGTCCAAACAATATGTGAAAGAATTTAAACACCATATTAAAAGTATCTTAGGTATACAAAATAAGGACTGCAAAATAGTGACTAGTGCACATTTTATCATATATACTTTTTCATTAAAACACAGAAGGAAAAGAGAACATGAGGAATTCCAAAAGAAAGAAAGATATATAGAATTCAAGAATCTATTTTGGTGGCATGACTGATATACTGTACAAAGAAGAAGATTAGATAACAGCTTCAGATTTATACTGTTTGTTTGCAAGCCAGAGGCAAAAGGGTGCTAGATTAAACGATGTTACTCTAGTTTTAGCAAGGTAAATATCTTCTGGGTTACTAAAAACTTTGAAGTCATCTATGACTGAGTTACCTTTGATGCAACTAATAATGCTGGCAGAATCTGAGTTTTTATAAAGACAGAATGTTAAAACACCTTTCTATTGCTGTATGACTGACTTACTACTGAATTACTAATACTTACTACTAACTACTGAATTATTTTTTGAGACAGGGTCTTGCTCTGTCACCCAGACTGGAGTGCAATGGCGCTATCATAGCTCACTATAGCCTGGAACTCCTGGGCTCAAGCAATCCTCTCACCTCAGCCTTCCAAGTAGCTGGGACTACAGGTGTGCACCACCATGCCTTAACTAATTTTTTTATTTTTAGTAGAGATGAGGTCTCACTACGTTGCCTAGGCTGGTCTCAAACTTCTAGGCTCAAGTGATTCACCTAACTTGAACTCCCAAAGTGCTGGGATTACAGGTGTGAGCCACCCCATCCCCAGCCCCCTGAATTATTACATTACTGAATTAGTAAGAAATATTCATAATCTTTCCATTTTGACAATGTTTATATGAATAGCATTAAAATATTTATAGAAGATCAGTGGTCTTGGAGCACAGTGCCTGGTATGATTTAACCAAAATGTGTTCTCAGTAAAAATTCATATGCAAACTCATGTGTTCTCAGTAAAAATTCATGTCTCAACAGCTACACAGCAATCAGAAGGAATTAAAACCATTTTGATGAAGTCACCAAGGAAAGGCTTCTAATGGTCGGTAAGTTTGATCTCCCGTTCCAGCACCAGCTACCGCTGAGGAAAATGATGAAGTATAAATGAGAAGTAAATGACCTCTGTCCATTTCTCCCTCTAGCCCAACTGTTTCTTCAGGTGACAGACCATATACTGCCCTTTGCCAAAAGCAGAAGTTCCTCAATTGTTCACTATGTATGTAAGTAAAAATTGAACAAGGAAAATTGCTGCCATGTTCAGATAACCTCTGTAAACTGTGATACTATCTTCTCTTGTGTCTTGTTTTTAAAATTAGGGCTGAAGATAAAGTCTTGCATGGTGTTCTTGGCCTCATGGCTACTTCCTTTCCTCCTCCTTGCTGACTGAGGGTGCCCTTCATGTCATAATCTCTTTATGACTAAAGCCTAATGGTCAAGCTGTTAAGACATCCCTACAGATTTTTTCTCTGATCACTGATCCCTTAAGGGATCTTGTCTCCCTGTTTCAACATTTCAAGGCTGTGACCCTGTGAATACAAGGCCACCAGGTAAAATCTGAAGGTAAGTATGGGAAAAGCAGTTCTATCACCAGATAGAACCAGATTGTTTATACAAGTCCTAATACTCTTAGTAACTTCTAATCATTAGGGCTAGATTCTACATGTTAACAGATTTATTTGCACATATTCTGAAAGCCAAAAAATGGCTTTGTTATGAGAACAATTCCTTAAGTATTTGAATGATAAGTTTTCATCTCCTCTGGTCACCCTCTAGATTTGGCTGGAGGAATTTTCCATTAAGAACTAGGCTTATTCTCTTAGTGGAACAAGAGAAAAAAAAGCCACTAATTTTTTTTTTCCTAGACTTTTCTTTAAAAAATATTGAAAGATACCCTGACAGGTGTGGTAAAGGGAAGTAAATTTGTTTGGACAATACTTGAGCCTTTTATTTAAAAATATATTTCAGAAAATAAACATTTAAAAATATGATAGCTACAAATGGCAAAGTGTTGTTTATCACTCTGAATGTAAAGTTCTGTTTATGTGTTTGACATGTAATTTGAATGACTGCAATATATGTGCGAGGGAAGGCTGTGCTTCAGTAGAAAACATCTGGAGCATGACATCTGGATTATCTGATTCTGATTCTAAGAGGGTTATTTGAAAGCTCTTTCCATGACTGATAACTGATAAAAATACAAAATAATTTTTCTCTAAAGAGGGGCAAATTCTATCCTGGAGGGTGGAGAGTCAACTGATTTCCCTTCCCCACTGTGGAAGAAATAATTTTTGCTTCATTTGCATACTCATGTCAATACACCTGATCTACAAATATGTCTGTCCTTTGATTCTCCTTTGAACAAGTTACAACATTCGGTTCTCTCACTTAACTGAGTTAAATAAATTATTTAACACTTGTTCATTTGATATTTGCATAAAAATCATAAAGCAAATTTTCTGAAAATTAACCTTTAACATACAGTAAACATGTACCACAGAGCCATGACATGAGATGCAAGAAACATATATAAGCACTTTTAAGCGCACAAACTTCTAGAAAGAAGACAAGTAACCAACTAGCTTTAACACTCAGTTATTGGACCCAATTTTAGTTTTTTTGTTTCTTCTCAGCGATTTTGTTTTTCCTGTATCTTGAAACATTTTGATCTTTTATAGTTTTTGGACTTATTTCCAACTACATTAAAAGATAAAATAGTAAGAATATAATTACTATTTTAACTATATTTAATAAGACATGTTAAAAAATAAAATTCTGAAAAAAAATTTTTAAGACTGAGCCTCTCTATGTTGCTTAGGCTAGATTGCAGGGGTTATTCACAGGCATGACTGTAGCGAAGTGCAGCCTCAAACACCCGGCCTCAAATGATCCTTTCAAGTAGACACATGTGCCACTGTGCCCAGCAAGGGATGATAGAGAAATAAATCATCACGATTTCATTATCCTTCACTTTTCTTTTCTTTTTTCTTTCTTTTTTGTTCTTGCTCTGTTGGCCAGGTTGGAGTGCAGTGGTGCAATCTTGGTTCACTGCAACCTCCACCTCCGGGTTCAAGTGATTCTCATGCCTCAGCATCCTGAGTAGCTGGGACTATTGGCGTGTGCCACCATGCCCAGCTAATTTTTGTATTTTAGTAGAGATGGCCATGCTGGCCAGGCTGGTCTGGAACTCCTGACCTCAAGTGATCTGCCTGCCTCAGCCTTCCAAAGTTCTGGAGTTACAGGCATGAGCCACTGCGCCCAGCCTATCCTTCAATTTTCTTATTGCATTGTTTCAAGTATTGCCTGATCTTCCAATAACGTATCAAAGACATTGGAAGGGTGTTTTTTATAGTCTTTTTCTTTTTAACCTTTCATTGAACAGAGCTGAGAATTCAGAAATTTTCATTTCTGTCCATAATGGCAGAGAGAAGATGAATGAGAGCATAACTGCAAAAAGACAGCTAGCAGTACTCTCGACTCGAATGACGACAATTTAATTGTATAAATTAAATCTCAGAGTATAAGCCTTTATATAAGACAAAAAAAAATATTCACTAAATCAATGAGTAGACAATATTATTTCTAAGGACAAAAAGGAAATTCGTTATCCAGTTAGTCATTCTACGGGATGTCATCATGCAGTATTTTTGGACAAAAATTTTTGCTAAAGGTACATGTGACAGTATTTTCCCTTTTATGAAGTTTGTACGAGGAAATTTACCTAAGAAACTGTACATAAAAATATGGTCCATAAGTAAACAAATGCTTAAGGCATCGACTGAAAGGAAATAGAATAGAAATTTTAAAAATCAACTGAATTGATCATTCTATCAATGTCTAAAAATAAAAATGTTTTGTAGGCTAAAGGAAATGATCACCTTCTAACAAAATTATAAGCCATGAAAACTTTCCAAAGTATTTAATTTTGAGGATGTAAATACAAGAAACACTAGGAGCAATAAGCTGGAAACTTTTAGAAATATATTTGAAATCTGAATCAGTATTTACAAAATAGGTATGTTCCAGGATCATCCATGCACAATTACCTGCATAAAATGTAGACTTTGCTAAGTGCTCCAAGATAGAAAGTGTTATGTCTTTTCAAAATTTTTTTTGTTTTTGACATAATCAAAAACAAAACAAAATAATGATACAATCGTAATTACTGACAGCATGAGGGATGACTTTGTAAAGGGGATGGCCTGGCTGCAACAAGCTACTTAAAAGTTATTTTAAAATGTGTAAGGTTTAGGCCAACTCTGAGAGCACTGCCTCAGAGTCTGCCCTGCGTCTAAAATAAATAAATACACAAAAATCAAAAATAAAAATGAGTAAGGTTTAAATGCAAGCAGAGATGGGAAAGAAAATACACCAAGCAAATAAATGGCCTGAGTATAAGACCAGAGGACGTGTTTAGGAAGGCAAGTTGGCTGGCTTGGAAAAGAAAACAGAAACCAAGACTACTGAGCAGAATATTAAATATATTTTACAATTTAGTATTTTTAAAACTTTGATCTTACAGTAGAAAAAAAAAACAACTAAGTTTCAAAGTTTATGTACACATTGTTTATGACCTCAAATCTAATATAATATGGGAATCCAGGATTTCAGTCTGTAACTCAGGTGGTGGTCCATGATAAAACCACCTAATCTCTCTAGGTTTCCTCATCTATAAGCAAGTTTCATACTTCAATGATTCATTTTTAAAGATGAACATAATTTCCACTTACTTCATTTGGTTGTTGTTGGTCTTTAATGAGATACATATTTTAAAATGTTTTGTTAACTACAAAGCTCCATATATAAATGGTAGGTGAAATGTCTCCACTAGTGGTAAGACAATTCATGGTAGATGAACTGAAGCCCCCATCAACTGGGAAGTGGGGGGAGCGAGAGCAAAAATAAATAACAGAAGAAGCTTAAAATATTTTTCTCTTTACAAGAATGGTGAAGAGACCAAACAACCTAATAATGATACTATACATATGTTATGGATGCTCTATAATTTATTTCTATTTTCCATTCCTTGTCTACTGAGATTTTCTTTACCATCTCCTACTCTTCTGTTTTAGTGAGATATTAGTAAATTAATTTGCTTTGTTGCAGATGCCATGCATTTCTTCCTGTATATAGTTCACTGTCTAGATATTTAATATTTTTCTGCTTTATCCCTTGTAATCCCTAAAAATCAAATTGCAGGATAACTTAATTTATATGAATTCTATCAGAAAATTTGCAGTTAAAGAAAATGATAGCGTAGTCTATCTTTCTGTAGTACAGCTTTAAGTACTGGGAATTTGCTGACTATTCCCTATATTCTAGGAACTTCTTTCATCTGGTTTTCAGAATATTAAATTGATTTTCTTTCTACCTTACTGATATTATTTTCCTATCTTGTTCTCAGTACCTTTCTAGAACTTTCAAGATCTAGACTTACATTTGTCCACTAACTCCCTTTTGAAAAATTAATCAATTTTCTATATACAAACTACTTTCTTTAGTCTGATCACTCACAAATTACTCCAACTTTTATGTCTTCTTGTAATCTTAAACTCAACTCACCTCAAGGTCGTTTAGACCCACCCCTAGTTTCCAAATCTCTTCCAGTAAGTTCTACATTTATCACTGAATTCATAGTGTTTACTGGTATAATACTAGGTTGGTTCAAAGAAATGGAAAAGGTACTATTGAAAAAGTCACTATATTTTGGTCTTTAAAACAGCATGCTTACTGGAAGTCAACTCTCTTAAACCCATGAAGTCATCTCAGCTTCCTGTCTATTTGGGAGTGGATTCTTGATCTCTGGCCTTCATGCTGTAGATGTCACAGATAGGTCAGTGTAACTGACACTTCAGGTACATCTTTCAGCCTATTTGTCCCACTCAATTACCAACCAGTGTGACCATATTTATATTACTGTGGATAATATAAATGAAACAAACAAACAAAAAATTAGTTATAGGTCAAGCACAGTGGCTCACTCTTATAATCTCAGCAACTTTTGGGAGGCCGAGGTAGGCAGATCACTTGAACCCAGTAGGTTGAGGCTGCAGTGAGCCATGATCAGGCTACTCCAGCCTGGTCAAAAAAGCGAGACCCTGTCTCAACAAAGAAACAAAACAATGGATTAGCAAATCAGTCACCTTTACCTTGTATTATTAAAAAATAAAGTAACATGAGAATAAAGAGAATAAAAAGGGGAAATATTATGAGATGCTGGAATGTGAGGATGAAAAAAGAATATTTAGTACTAAAGGGCAGCATCATTAAAGTGGAAGAAATGTAAAATGACTAGTGTCAAAATGCAATAAAAATAATGAATTCGTATTTGTCTTACTTTTTGGACCAAACAGTATTGTCATACATTTCAGTAATATTTCAGAGTAGCAGGCACCCACTGAGCTATAACATAACTCTACGGTGGAAGCTTCATATTCTGGGCAAAACTACCACCCAGTTCAACTTCCTTTTATTTAATCAATTTTTTGTCAAGTCTTACCAAGCTTCAATTACCACTATGAGAATTTTTCAATAAAATAGTAATGGAAAAATTACAAGTCAACCACATGTGGATGTGCATTTCTGGAGACACAGCAAGTCTGAAACTTGAAGAGATGCTAAGGTTGAGGTCACAAACTTGGGAGACATCACTGAAAGAGCAGTTAGTAGCTAAAGCTCAGAAGTCACCTAGCAAAATGTGAAGAGAAATCTACTGTTTGACAACTTTCAGGTGGAGGAACCAGTTAGGAGTTCTAAAAAGGAACAGTCAGAAAAGTAGTAGACAAGAAAAGAGATATTTCCCTAGTTAGTAAGAGGCCACAGATAGAACATAAAACAAATACAAAGGGATTAAGGAACTAAAATTAAACCATAGCGCCAGTATCAAACTTCCTCAAAGTCAGACAAGCATATCTTAGGAAACAGATCTTCCTAGGGAACTCATTTCCTCAGAAAAGCAGGCCTTTCCAAAGCCATGTACTATATATTCTTTTGAAAATCACCAGAGTCCAATAGAAAAACAGACAATGGACATGAACAGGCAATTCACTAAAAGAGAAAGAAAAATAGCACAAACATTTTTAAAATACCCATAGGAGCAAAAGTACGAAGTTTAAAAAGCAACAACCATACATTAAAATTACATTACATATAACATAATTACATTACATACAAAAATATACTACATTTCCTTCAAAGTAGCATATAAAATAAACAACCATACCACTGAAAAACAACTAAAATTGCTGGAACAATATTTCTGAAACATCTTTTGAACTGCTTTGCTGATGGCACTAGAAAGTCAGGGATGCACAGAAGCCAAAAACAAAGTGAAAGCAGGAAACTAGGGAGCTAAGTAGAGCACTGAAATGGCCTCTCATTCTGGAGACATCTACAGAACACTAGCAACAATCTGAAGCTTTCACCTTGTAAGTTGGATGACGAAGCAGAGGGGTTAGAAAACAAAGCCTAAGATCTAACAGGAGATCCTGTCCCCTCTGTGGGATAGGATCTGTGACCCCAACCCCACTAAATTATACTCAGATTGTAAAGATCAATGAAAAGTAGTTACCTCTGAACAGGCAAGAGAACTTTTCTGCTCCCAACTTCGTGGAGGGAGGAAGAGAAGACGGGCTCCCCCCTTGAGAACTGATATCACAAGCCAGATGCTATATGGTGTTACAGCTCACATGGGGCTACAACTCAAGCTGAGGTTTTATTTTTAAATGGTTCCTAGTTGGTACAAGTACCTCTAGGCACATGATAAAATAAACACATACCCTCCTTAGAGAAAATGTACTTTCAAGTCAGAAGTCAAAAAATTCCTGTAGACAAAATTTCAAGAAATATGAATTTCTGGTTACAAAAATCACGAAAGACTAAATAAATAAATAAGTGATCATGAGCTACAGCAGTAGAATTAGATCCAAAGTGTTCAGATATTGAATTGGCCAGATTCAGACTAAAATAAGTATGTTTTGATTTGTTTAAAGCAACACTTCTTAACTATTAGGCCAATATTTCCTTTGTATAATAAATGTTTTTGTAATGCTCCATTCTTTTTTCTGGAGACAGAGTCTTGTTCTTTCACCGGGCTGGAGTGCAGTGGCGTGATCTCGGATCACTGCAACCTCCATATCCTGGGTTCAAGCGATTCTCCTGCCTCAACCTCCCAAGTAGCTGGGATTACAGGTGCGCACCACCATGCTCATAACTTTTTTGTTTTTAGTAGAGATGGGGTTTCACCATGTTGGCCAGGATGGTCTCAATCTCTTGACCTTGTGATCCACCCACCTCAGCCTCCCAAAGTGCTGGGATTACAGGTGTGAGCCACTGTGCCTGGCCGTGATGCCCCTATTTTTATACTGAAATAAATTTAAAGTAATATCTCTATATACATAAAATTTAAATTATCTATATTCCTTAACTGTAATATATAGAAAAAATTTATAGTAAAGTAATATATACTTCAATTTTAAAATGTAGTGGTAAAACTACACAATAATACACTAAAATATCAATGCTTGTGCTTACCTATGATAAATAAATTGGCTTTAAGCCATTCCATACAGGTACAAGAAAATGAAAGAAGAGGTACATGGGAATACTACGACAAAAATTAGCCTGAGTATATACATATACAGAAAGAGGAAGAAACTTCACCTCGATTGAAGCAGCGTAACGTGTCAAAGCAAGTTAAACAATCAACACTGCAAAAATGAGAAATACAATCCTATTCGAATGAGCTACATGTTACATATAAGTGTGGGAGCCAAATAATTTCCTATGTTGTCAGATGGCAGATGATAGTGATGATGTGCAGCAGAAAACATACCACATGTATTTCAATTCTACCTTATGCTAAGACATAAATTCAGTTTCACGTATATAAAAAGACCTTAGAGACCAGATCCTTTTATAGGTGATGGATTGGAAAACAAAAACTAATACAAGAGGTTATAAAGAAATTATCTCTGGAAATGGTACCACAGTCAGGCTGTAAAACAACTTCCAACCCCAAAATAAATAATTCTACATGTAATTTTTACAACATAGATATTTTATCTTTGTATTACAAAAAATTTATGAATACTGTATAAAGGTTCAGTGGGTTTCTGAATATGATAGACTTACGTTTCTGCAGTCTACAGCTATAAAACTGGAAAAGATCTATGAGGCAACTGTTTATTGTCAATGGACAGGGCAATCGGTAGTAAAAAAAACTATAATGCTTGATAGAAGGGAAACACTCAAAGTAAGCCTAGATGTTTACCCTAGCTTTCTGTCTGGGTAAACTTTTGGGATTAAGGGGCAAGAAGACAATGAAACACAAGCATGACAGTGATCTCAGTGAGCCATAAAGGCATACATTTCAGCTCAGAGTTTCTAAAGCAGTTGGAATTCATGGGACAGAATACTGGAGAGAAGAGATCTGTGCAATCCTGTACCTCTCCCTCCTTATTCTTAATTAAGGGCCAGGTTGGACGTGCACAGGTTGAAACCCTTCAAAGCACAGCAGCAGGCTTTGTTGCTTGGCAGACAGATAAGCAAAACTATCCAAGGCCACAAAATCCTGGGAGATACTGGAATTCTGGCCTAGCCAGAAGCAAAGAAATCACACTGGATTTTAAATCGAGAAATATAGATCCACTTGAGATCCTAGTAAATTCATACTTCAGGAATAAGGATCATACTCTGTGTACCCTAGAATTGCATCCTAGGACTAAGCAAAACACGAAAACAGATTTTGTTTTTATTCTACCATATTCTAGAATAAAAACAAAATTGACAGAAGTAAAAACCGTCTGCCAGAACAAAAGTCAACACCTTGTAGAGAAGACAAATGACCCAGACTTGCTACAATCTATCAGCCCAACATTCTACATACAATAAAAAAAAATTACTAGACATGAAAAGCAAGAAAAAGTGACCCATATTTAAGGAAAAAAGTAGTCAAGATCTTAAAAAGACCCAGTGGTTTGAAATAGCAGAAAATAACTCAAAATAGCTATCATAAATATGTTTAACAACTGAAAAGAAAAGATGGACATAATGAATGAACAAATGAGAAATCCTGGTAGGAAAAACAGAGGCCGGGCACAGTGGCTCATGCTTGTAAATCCCAGCACCTTGGGAGGCCAAGGTGACAGGACTGCTTGAGCCCAGGAGTTCAAACTAGCCTGGGCAACATGGCAAAATCCCATCTCTACCAAAAAAAAAAAAAAAAAAAAAAAGCTGGGCATGGTGGTGTGCACATACTCAGGAAGCTGAGACGGGAGGACTGTTTCAACTTGGAGCCATGATCACACCATCACACTCCAGCTTGAGCTGGAAGGAAGACCCTGTCTCTGAAGGAAGAAAGGAGGGAAGGAAGAAAGACAGACTGTTAAAAAAAAAAATAACAACCAGGAATATTAGAACTGAAAACTATAATATCTAAAATGAAAAAATTCATGGATAGAGTAACAGTAAATTAGAAACTGCAGAAGAAAAACTTGGTGAACCTAAAAAGCAGATTACAAAAGAAACAGCACAAACTGAATCACAAAGAAAATAAATATGAATGTAATAAATATAATAGGAATAAATGAATATGAAGATTTTTTGCTTATCTCTCTGCCAGGTAACAAAGCCTGCTGTTTTGCTTTGAAGGGCCTCGCTCTGTACATGTGCAACCTGGCCCTTAATCAAGAATAAGGAGGGAGAGGTACAGGAGTTCTCCTTTGCACAGATCTCTTCTCTCCAGTATCCTGTCCCATGAATTCCAACTGCTTTAGAAACCCTGAGTTGAATTTTACAGTTCTAAATATCAATCTATTCATATTTTAGTTATTTATTTTCTTTGTAAGATACTGTTATTCATAGTGACATGAGGGACAATATGAAATAGTCTGATATATACATATATGCAATTAGAACCTCAGATGAAGAGAGAATGAAGCAGAAAAAAAAAACCCACGAAGAAACGATGGCCAAAAATTCCTCGTTTTATGAAAAACATTGTGGATCAACAAATCCAAAAAGCTCAGAGAATCCAAAACATATTAAATACAAATAATCCCCCCAAACCTCACACTGGTGCATCATAATTAAGCTACTTAAAGCTCAAATTTAAAAGTAAGAAAAAAGATACATTTTATACTATGAAACAAATAAATAATATATAACATCATCTCAGAAATAATGAAGACCAGTTGACAATGGGACATCTTAAAAGTAGTTAAAAAAAACAAAATCTTTCAAATGAGAATTCCAAATCGATTAAAAATATCTTTTTTAAAATGAGGGCAAAATAAAGATATCTGAGTGAACTTTTGGCCAACAGATTTCACAAGAAGCAATGCCTTAAGAAAAAAAAAAAGTTGTTGGGTTTAAGAGAATTATAACCACATGGAAACTCATATCTACAAAAAAAATAAATAAATAAAACTAGAAATGAGAGATATGTATAGGAAATGCTATCTATTTAAAGCAAAAGTAGTAACACTGAATTGTGGGACTTACAAATTATGTCAAAATAAAAAATATATGACATAATAGCGCAGAGAATGACACCAAGGTGGTGGTTAATGGAATTAAATTTTGGTAGCACTGTTACATTTTATAGCAAATGAAACAATATTAAGCAAAAAGATGGCAGAAAACAAATACAAACAAAACCACATGAGAAAAATAGAAAACAGAGCCAAATGGCAGACATGCATCTAGGCATATCAATAATTACATTAAGTACAAATGGTCTCAAATCCCAACTAAAAGGCAGAGATAATCAGGTTTGATTTAAAAAAAAAACAAAAAAAAACACACCCTAATTATATCTTGACTGCAGGAGACACATTTTAAATATGTCACAGGTATGTTGAAATTAAAAGGAAACAAAAAATAAGCCGGTTGTGGTGCCTCACAACTGTAATCCTAGCACTTTGGGAGGCCGAGGCAGGTGGATCACCTGAGATCAGGTGTTCAAGACCAGCCTGGCCAACATGGTGAAACCCCCGTCTCTACTAAAAATACAAAAATTAACTGGGTATGGTCGCAGGTGCCTATAATCCCAGCTATTAGGTAGGGTGAGGCAGGAGAATTGCTTCAATCCAGAAGGTGGACGTTGCAGTGAGCCGAGATTGTGCCATCGCACTCCAGCCTCGGCGATAACAGCGAAACACCATATCAAAAAACAAACAGGCTGGGCGAGGTGGCTCACGCCTGTAATCCCAGCACTTTGTGGGCTGAGGCGGGTGGATCACAAGGTCAAGAGATCGAGGCCATCCTGGCCAACATGGTGAAACCCCATCTCTACTAAAAATATAAAAATTAGTTGGGCATGGTGGCACATGCGTGTAGTCCCAGCTACTCAGGAGGATGAGGCAGGAAAATTGCTTGAACCTGGGAGGCAGAGGTTGCAGTGAGCTGAGATTGTGCCACTGCACTCCAGCCTGGTGATAGAGCAAGATTCAGTCTCAAAAAAAAAAATACACACACACACACACAAACATACCATACAAGCAACCATAAAAAAGTTAGTCTGGCTATATCACTATCAGACAAAGGATACTTCAAAGTAATAGATACTACAAGAGAAGTGGGACATTTCATAAAGTAGTCAATTCATCAGGATGATATAATATTCCCAATATGAATATGGACTAATCTGCTGTTAATATGGTTTCAAAGCATATGAAGCAAACACTGTTAGAATGCAAAGAAGAAACAGAGAAATCTACAATCACAGTTGAAATTTAACATTCCTTTCCAGCAACAAGTTTATGTGCATGCATGCATGTGGACACACCCCCCACCCCATAAAGATATACATTCGGGCTACACTATCAACCATGATTATCTAATCAGCACTATAGAACCATGCACTCAATATCTGCTTAATATCCATTATTTTCAAGTGCACATGAACCACTGTCTAGGATAGAATATATCTCGGGACTAAAAAAGTCAGTAAATTTCACAAAGTGGAAATTTTACAGAATACATTTTCTAACCACAACAGAATTAAGTTAGAAATAAATAAGACATATGGAAATTCCAAAATATTTTAATCATACAAGATACTTTTAAATACACTTATATCAAAGAAGAAATCACAAGGAAAATAAAAATGAAAACGAAATAAATTTAAAAATTTGTGAAATGCAGCTAAAGCAGTGCTTAGAGGGAAATTAAAAACTTTCTCTGTTTATGATAGAAAAGAAGGTTTAAATATCAATGGTCTAAGGTTTTTACCTAAAGAAGCTAGAAAAAGAGAAAAATAAACCAAAAGTAAAGGAATTAAGTAATTTAAGAGTAGAAACCAAAGAAATGGAAAACAATAGAAAAAAATTAACAAAGCCAAAAATTGGCTTGAAAGGATTAGTAAAAATCAATAAATACCTAGTTAGAATGAAGAATCATCAAGACAGAAGAAATCAACTCCCATTATCAGCAGTGAAAAAGAGAATATTGGTATATATCTTGTCATCATTAGGTAGATATAAAGGAATAGATAAACAGTTTTATGCCAAAAGCTTTCCACAGCTTATGGGAAAAGGACAATCCTTAAAGAAACAAAAGAAAACTGACAATAATAAGGAAAAATTCAGAATTGCCACTGAACTGATGATAGTTAATTTTATATGTCATCTGAAATTGGTTATGTGTAACCAAATTTTGGTCAAACAGTAGTCTAGATATTTCTGTGGAGAAAATTTAGATGTGACTAATATCTGAATCAATAGACTTTGAGTAAACCAGATGACTCTACATAATGTGAGACTCTTCCAATTAGCTGAAAGCCTTAAGAGAAAAAAAGTGAAGTTCTTTGAGAAAAAAAATTCTGTCTCCAGACTGTCTTTGGCCTTGAGCTGAAAGATCAATTCTTCCTTGGGTCTCTAGCCTGCCGTCCTGCCACGCAGATTTCAAACCAGCAAGCCCTTATAACAGTGTGAATCAATTCCTCAAAAGTCAGTCAGTCTCTCTCTACCACGTGCCCCGCCTTCCCTACTGCATTTATTGGTTCTGTGTCCCCACAGAGACCTAATACATCTTTCATCTATTAAAGAAATTAAATTTGTAATTAAATTTTTTTTATAAAGAAAGCTTTGGCCAGGCACAGTGACTCATATGATCCCAGCACTTCGGGAGGCTGAGGCAGGCGGATCACTTGAGGTCAAGAGCTCAACTCAGTCTGGCCAACATGGTGAAACTCCGTCTCTATTAAAAATACAAAATTTAGCCAGGTGTGGTGCTGCGAACCTGTAATCCCAGCTACTCAGGAGGCTAAGGTAGGAGAATTACCTGAACCTGGGAGGCAGTGGCTACAGCAAGCTGAAATCATGCCACTGCACTCCAGCCTGCGTGACAGAGAGAAACTCTGTCTCAAAAAAAGAGAAAGCTTCAAGCTCATCCATTCCTGTGGCTTTAAATAACTATCAGTATCTTAATGACTCCCAAATTTATATCTCTAGCCTCCGTACCAACCTTGAATTTCAGGAAGAATAACACAAATGCCTCTGACATCCCTGCTCTAGCAGCTGAAGCTTAGTATGTCCAAAACAGTACTCTTGGTTCTTTAACCCTGTTTTTCTCCATCCCTATCTCAGTAAGTTGCACCTTTACCCACATTACATCATCACAAATTGCACTATCCCTCCTGCTCAACCAGAAATCAATAATGTCCTAATTCCTTTCTTTCCCTCACACTCCATATGCAATCTATCAGCAAATCTTGTTGCCTCATTCAAAATATGTCCAGAATCTGACAACTTCTGTCCATATCCACAGCCATGTCCATGGTAACCATGCCATCATCATCTCTCATCTTCCTGCATTATTTTAACAGCCTCCAAGCGGATCTCTTTGGCCTTTATTCTTGTCTTGCCTAGCTTCCAAACAGCAGCCACACCGACCTTTGCTAAACAAGATATAGGTCACGTCACACCCTTTTTCAAAGCCCTTCAATAGCTATCAATCTGCTATAGTTTGAATGTGTCCCCCAAAGTTGGTGTGTTAGAAACTTGATCTTCAATGTAGCAGTATTGGAAGACAGTTATTTTAATTTCTATATTTTTGTAATACCTTTTAATTCCTCAAAAGTAAATCTGCGGCCGGGCGCGGTGGCTCACGCCTGTAATCCCAGCACTTTGGGAGGCCGAGGCGGGTG
>NW_022436946.1:44526107-44561675 GCF_009761245.1 Sapajus apella
CACCCGCCTCGGCCTCCCAAAGTGCTGGGATTACAGGCGTGAGCCACTGCACCCGGCTATTTTCATTTATTTTTAAAGATGAACTTCAAAATCACTTTCTTCCCATCATTATCAACTCTCCTTGGTATTTTGATAGGAATTCAATTATTTTATTCATGAAATCCTAGTGATACAGGAATCACAGTTTGTAAATCCAAAGTATAGTGCTATAAATAGAAATTTCAATTCACACAATGAAGATATAAATCTAGCTGATAAGCCACTACTTTATACTGATCTAATTTATTTTCATGATCTAAAAATTGAATTAATACCATCATTGGAAATTACTATTTTCGTTTAAAATATATTTTCATTTCAATAGTTTTAGGGGTACAAGTGGCTTTTGGTTACATGAATGAATTGTATATTAGTGAAGCCTGGCTTTTAGTGTAACTGTTGCCCAAACAGTGTAGGTAATACCCAGTGGAAATTATCTCAATGGTAACATTTTAAAACTGTGTTTATAGTCATTTGAATTTTTGCATCAAGTGCAGTGGCTCACACACATAATCTCAGCTATTGGGAAGCTGAGGTGGAAAGATCACTTGAATCCAGGGGTTCAAGACCAGCCCAGGCAATACAGTGAAACTCTGCCTCTTAAAAAAAGAAATTGCATATTATATTTATAGCTACAGGTATATGCACTATGAATAATCTAACAGTTAAACTGTTAGGAGCAGTAATAGGAGCAGCAAGTAAATAATACATCATAGATTAAGAAAAATTTCAGAAATACTTGAAGGCGCTGTTTATTTTATGTTTATCTTCTGTCTAAATCCTGAGTATTCCTAAATTCACTCACTTTATTTATTTAATTTATTTAAGTCATTATTATTTAATTTAATATGGAATACTTCATGAATTTGTATATCTTTTTTTTTGAGATGGAGTCTGGCTCTTGTCACCCAAACTGGAGTGCAGTAGCACAATCTCAGCTCACTGCAACCTCTGCCTCCCAGGTTCAAGACAGTCACCTCTGAGGAGTCAGTCAATGTTCTAGAAGAACTCAATTAATGTTCAAAAAGAATAATCTTACAACAGAAAACAAGACAATAGGTGAAAATGCTGAGAAAAGACATGAAACTTTAAAGACCAATTTAGAAGCACTAATAGCTGTGTAACCAGATTTTCAGGAGAAAAGGAAAAGAGGAAAGAAGAAACATGTTAACAAATAACAGAAGAAAAATTCTAAACACATGAAGAAATCAATATTTAGTACAGGTGACACTGTTTTTGTAGCAAGGCCTTCCAATGAAGGAAGTGGTATATTAACTTAGATTATAGTATAAGTTCACTGTCTTCTTGAAAACCAGTAACAGTATACAGACTGGCTACTCTGTAATCCAGTGCTGTTTTACGTGTATCAATTATTTTTGCCTACCCTACCCCACCATTCAGTGTCTCTACTCATAATGGCACTTTTTCTTCTGGAGAAATGGCACTATCCTCTTTCCCCTACTTTTAATCCTTTTTGTTTAAATGGGGGTGGGAGTTCACCTGACTCCCCAAAATCAAGTGGGCAAAAATGATTCATGTCTAGCAAATCAGAGTATCACAGAAGAAATAACAGGCTAGATCAATAAAATTAATTCTGAACTTTTGTGAGAATTGCTGGGAGTTCTAGGATTCCCAGCACTAGGATTAGGCACTCCAATCCACATTATCTGAACTAAAAATAATTCCTGGAATTATGAACTATGTGATTCAATACATTTCTCCCCACATCACCCTCCCACACCAAGCCAAGGGATCTCAAACTTAGAGTATATCAAAATTACTCAGTGGGTTTGTTGGAAAAAAGAAGAAAAAACACACAATAGCTGAGCTTAACATCCCAGGTTAAGTCTAGGGTGAGGCCTTGGACTGCATTTTGAACACGATTCCATGTGATGCTAATGCTAGTACAAAAATGACAGTGAGAACAACCACCCAAAGCCATGATGAGTTCATTTGTGTAACTTGCACTTGAAAGATTTATGACCAATATGCCTCCGGTCAGATGATAAACAATAACCCTTTAACAGCACTGGATTTCGGAGTAGCCAGCACAGTGAAAATCAAAACCAAATATAAAATTATTTAGAAAATAATAAAAAATAACTAGAGCTTCACACTGAAACCTGTGCAAAACAATTAAGTTTTCCCTAAAATAATATATATGGTTTGAAATCCTTATTACCTATAAAAATAAAGACAAGATAAATTAAGCATCAACTTTTGAAAATAGAATATAACAAAATTAACAAAGAAGGCATTATACAAGTGAGAACTAAAAGAAACAAAAAACAGGCAAAATTGTAGATAAAATAAAAGGTAATTATTTGAAAAGGTAAACTCATGAGATGCCTAAATGGGAAAAAAAGAAATTAAAAACATAAAATATTAGGAATTATTAAAATCCAATTACAGGCCAGGAGTGGTGGCTCACATCTGTAATCCCAGTACCCTGGGAGGCTGAGGAGGGAAGATTGCTTGAGCCCAGGAGTTCGAGAACAGCCTGGGTGACATGGTGAAACCCTGTTTCTACTAAAAAAAAAAAAAAAAAAAAAAAAAAAAAATTAGTAGGATGTGGTGGTATGCGCCTGTAATCCAATCTGCTTAGGAGACTGAGGTGGGAGAATCACCTGAGCCCAGGAGGTCGGGGCTGCAGTGAGCCGAGATTGCACCACTGTGCCCCAGCCTAGGCAACCAGTGAGATGCTGTCTCAAAAATAAATAAATAAATAAAATAAAATTCAATTGCATATGTGGAGGAAATTTAAAAAATAAGAAAATCTTATTTCAATTTTTGGCAGCAAATTAGAAAATCTAATGGAAGTAAATAATTTTTTTAGTAAAATATACCAAATATGATCTAAAAGGAAACAGAAAATCCTAAAAGATGAGAAAGTTCTGGGAAATTTTTTCAACTACAAAATGTGAAGGGCTTTGATGTTTATAGCTTAGTTCTGTTACCTTTTAAAGTTGTGGGCTCTAAATTATTTTGAACATGCACACATCAGTAAGAATATTTTTGAACACCCACATTATATGTAAATACATACAAATATACATATATGCATTATATATACAAATACATGTATATATGCATATTTTTGTGTATTTATATTCCAGGTATATACTAGTATACATTATAAAACATATAAATAAAAAGTACAAAGTAAATAAACAAGTTTTAATGTTTTTCCCATGAAAGGAGCAATCTATTTTATTGAGAGGGGACTACTACTTTTTTGTTATTATGTTAAACTATACAGCAACACAGAGACAGAAAACTCACTAATTTATGAGGCTAGAAGAATCTTAATAAACAATAAATAAAACTCTTCAAGGAAAGTACACAAAAAGTCCTAGTTCATGTATGACTGATAAATACTATGAAACTGAATAAGCGCATAATGACAAAAAAGGGTCCCACTCCCCCAAAGAAATGTTAAGAATGCTTTAGCTTCATAAAATCTATAGATGTAACTCACTTTATCAATATACTAAAGTAGAAAATTACATAATTATGTCAATGGATGATGAAAACACTTTTGATATAATAATCTAGCAGCTATCCATAGTAAAAACTCTGAATAAAAGAGAAGAAAAAGAAAGCAATTTAAACATGATTATTTGCTGAAAAACAATAGCAAACATCACACTAAATTTGAAATATTAAAGCCATTTTCATTAAATTGGAAGATAGGATGCTTGCTGTCATCAGCATCATTTAATACTGCTTAAGGAAGTTTGAGTGTATTCCTAAGAGAAAAGAAAAGAAAAGGAAGAAAAGAAAAGAGAAAACAATAGGTACAACTCTTGGAGAAGAGACAAAACTTTCCCCTAAATCCACAGCTTAGTAGGCAAGAACCAGTTAAAACTGAAGAAAAAAATTCATTCATAATAGCATCAAAAACTCCAATACTTAAAAATAAATATCATAAGGTGTGAAATCTATCATATATGAATACTCTACTGAAGGACTCAAAATAACTTGAACAAATGGTTAAATATGGCTTGTATACTCTTGTAATCCCATTCTCTTCTCTGCCTCTTCAAAGTAAGTACTATCATGAATTTAATTTAGGGTTTATCATGTTTTCATATTTTTGCCACACATGTAAGTATCCATAGATAATACATAATATCACTTGACGGTTTAAAAAATTAATATAGATGGAGTAATATTTCATACACTATGTGCAACTTACATTTTTATTCAACATTATAGTGGGGTTTTTAAAAAAGGAGTTATCCTTGAGATATAGCTCTGATATGTTCACTTTAACTGCCATATCATCCTAAGAATATACTATAATTTTAAAATTCTCATTTACAGATATTTAGGTTGCTTCTAGTTTTTTGTTATTACAAACAATGCTCTAAGTAACATTTTTGTATAATTATGTTTGTGTGAAAATGACCATGACCCACACTGAGAAAACATTTTGAATCCCGAGTCAGTACTCACACAAATACACACACAACTCAAAAGTTTATGAAACAAGTTACTCTTACTATATGCAATGTGCTCTGATGATTTTTATTCTATTTCATTTTTAAAAATTAATAATACTGGTCATAAACTATCAAATAGATCTCGAAGCCACCAGTGTCCCAATCCACAGTTTGGAAAACACTGCCATGAGTAATCTATCCAGAACTGGAGTAAAAAGATATGAACAACCTTCCTCCAGATATTGCCAAACTGCTTGCTGTATGAAGTGGTTCTGTCAAGAATCCCATCAGTATTGTGGAACATTCTTCACAATGCTTAGTATTGTCAGAGTTTGAAATTTCTGCTAGTTCAACATGAGTGAAATGATGTCTCATTTACATTAGTAATGCCACATATTTTTTCAGTGAATACTTACCTTTTCTATATGAATCATTGTTTATTCATTTCTGTCAGGCTTTTGTTTTTTTCTTTTTGATTTGTAGTGCTTTATATATTTTGGATATTAATTATCAATTACATGCATTGCAAGTATCTTTTCCCACTCTATCTAACTTTGTTAATAATATTTGTGCTGGATTGTTTAATGTCAGTTTGGTTATGGATAGCACCTGTACTTCAGAGAATCTCCTTCTCTGAATGGTTCTGAGTTAGAGTCAACCCAAAGATAAACTTGTACAAGATTTGGAAGTGAAGAAGTCATTACTCTTGGACCTGGCCAGAATCGGTAGCAGACACAGGCCTGCCCAGCACGTCCCAGCTGTTCTCTCTCTGGTGCTCTGTGCTCAGCTTGTCTTTCCAATTGTTGACCCTGCCAACCAACAGCAGCAGCCTGCCACTGGTCCACTCAGAAGCAGCACTTTCTATAGGCCTCTCCAGGTACTCCCTCTTCCAGTTCTCTTTTCATAGTCAGATGTGCCTGCTTCTTGGAATTCCCTGCAAGCTCTGATTTGTACCCCCAGCCCAGTGCTTCTGAAGACTGGTTAATGACTATTTCTCTAATCCACTGACTCTTCCATTCCCCTGCAACTCCCACAATTGTATAAGGTCTAAATTCCTAATTTCTACAGATAATTTGAGTGGTTTAATCTGTCTAACTGAAATCTTTGCCTGAAGATTACATTTTAGAGCAGTCAATTTTATTAATCTTATCCCTTATGGTTTGTGCTTTTTGTATCTTCTTTTTAAAAGATCTTTCCCAAACCTAAGATTACAGGAATATTCTCCTGTATTTCCATCTAATATAGTTGTAAAGTTTTGCCTTATATTTTTATGTCTTTAAAAATGGTATAAGGTAAAGGTCAAATCTTATTCTTTCTCTACAGGTAGAAAATTTTCCCGGGACCATTTATATATATATAAAATAAATTTAATATAAATAAGGTAATCCTATTATTCCAACAAAAAGAAACATCTCTTTATGAGAAGAGTTCAAGTTGTAGCTGTCGGCCAGGCATGGTAGCTCACGTCTGTAATCCCAGCACTTTGAGAGGCCAAAGGAGGCAGAACACCTGAGGTTAGGAGTTTGAGACCAGCCTGGGCAACATGGCAAAACCCAGTCTCTAAAAAATAATACAAAAATTAGCTGGGTGGGGTGGTGAAAATGTGTAGTCCCAGCTACCTGGGAAGCTGAGGTGGGAGGATCACCTAAGCTTGGGAGGTGGGGGTTGCAGTGAGCCAAGACTGTACCACTGCACACCAGCCTGGGTGACTGAGTGAGACCCTGGAGGAAAAAAGGAAAGGAGAGGAAAAGAGAGGAGAGGAGGGGAGGGGAGGAGAAGGGAAAGGAGAGGAGGGGAAAAGGGAAAAATCATAAAGGAAAGGAGAGGAAAGGGAAGATGTAGCTCTTAATCTGTTATTTTAACCAAATTTCAAAAATTAAAATTCCAATGTGAATATGGAAGAATCTTTACATAAGCCCTTCAAATTTATCAGAACAGAATTTGACTTGTATATCCTTATTATGTCTAATTTTAAAAGTCCAGCTGGAGACTGCTGAAAACTTTGTGATTCCCCTAGATTGTTACTTGGGTTTGGGATACAGAACTAGTATTTCAGTGGAAGGATTCAGCAGTGAAAGTAAGAAAATTTTCTGTCCATCAGTCTTCATCTTGATCAGCTCTTATTTTGTTCACACAGGAACAGACTGGATTCCATAGTTGGCAAATATAAATCATGATGATTTATGTTTAAATTTAAGAAATTTAAGCATAATTTAAAAAATGTAAAGTGACATTAAAATTTACAAGTGATACTCTAAACAATGTCATAATGTTCATTTAAACATCTACATATTTAATATTATGGGCTAAATTAATTTCCTTTTTAGAAAGGATATCAAATTTCTAAAATACTATCCAATTATCACAATACCTTTGTACTGAAATCATACAATAAATATCTGATCTAATTTCATCAAGGCTACAGTCTAAAGGAAGACAAAGCTAAGTTACTTCTTAAATCCATAATTTCCACTTGAACTATTATTAGAATTACTTCTGGAACTTTTTTTCTGCAGGCATTGTGTTACTATTTATTATGCTTAGACTAAAACAGCAATCAGAAAATCAACCTAAAATTCTGATTATTTGCCACTTGGCTTCTGACCATTCCAATAAGGCATCTTGGGAGACCTATGCAGTGCCAAATGAAGCTCAGCTCCACACAATGTCTGGCAGAGGGTGATGAGAATGGCACATTGTCTGCCCAGTCTGAACAGAGGTCACAGCAGGGAGAGCATCTGCTAAGATAATGTGAATGAAGGAAACAACTATAATTGCCTCATTAAGAGATCCCTGGCCAAATAATCACAAGAAGAAAGGACTTGGATAACCATCCTAAAATTAGGCTATAATAACGAAACTTGGGATAGAATTAAAAATACAGAAGAATTAAGAAGACTTGGGTATTCTACTGGTTATACTAATTTCCTTAGTCACCATATGGATGATTGAAAATCTGGATGCAATAGTTCAGTTATTCAAGTCAAGCCTTTGCCAGTCACTAGTAGGAAGTACAAGATGCAAATTCACAGCTGTCTAGGATACAAACAAATTTAAAATAAAGAGTTGTGGGGAATTTCTTAGAGGCCAAAATATAGAAACTAAGAAGGATATCTACTGATCTATAGTTCAGAATTACAATGAAAAACATACAATTAAAAGGCCTAAGGAACATTTTAAAGGAGAAAGACAAAATTTAAAAGAGCAGTCTCAAAAGGCAAAGGAGAAAAATGAACACATTGTCTCTGCCTAATCAATTTACCTTCTTTTACTTTCTATCTTCACTTTTTAAAACTATTTTTTCCCAAAAGTCAACATTGTATAATCACAACTAAATCTTCAGTCACTTCTTATTACTGTATGTATATATTTTATGCAATAGTGTTAATAAATTAAATACTTCATGGTAAAAGCTCAAGTAAATATTTTCCCAATTTAAATTTAAATTAAGTATGCAAACGCACACAAAACTAAAATGTACTGATATTGTGACAAACTATTTTTACATTTCCTGATATTTTGAGGGTAAGCTATATGAACTTAATTTGTATTATGCAGTTAAAATTTATTATTATAGTACCTTGCAGTAAATTATAATTATTAAACTTTTCTGATTTCAACAAACACAATAAAATTAGCTTGTTATAACCATAAGCCAGGTTTAAAATAAGCAAACTATTTGATGACTTTGATGTTTTGCACCCAAAATGTGCTGGCTAATTTTTCCATTCCATTTACCATTCCGGTCTTTAAACTGCCTTAATCTCCTGCCCTCAGATGTTGACCTTGTAAGAATAGGGGTCATAGGTCAGAATAGACAGACCTCAAAGGATCTGGACTATCAATTCATGCCTGAAAGATTTCTCTGCCACAATAGGAACCTACTAAACAGCAAATTCCTAAATCTAATCACACAAGTATCATGGTGAAACAGTTATTTATTGGAATTTGTTGATCTACATTTTCAAACATCTCTATCTTCTAAAAATTATCTTTATTTTTATTTTAGGAACAGAATATGGGATATAATACATATAAAAACAAAATCATTGACAGAATCTTTAAAGTAAAACAGATATTCTGTAATAAAATGACATCATAAACCTAAACATAGGTTTTTGTTTTGTTTTGTTTTCAGGAACGCTATGGAGATTTCAAAAATATAGTACTAGATTTCCCAAGCATAAAGTACCTGGGAAAATGTCAAATTATACTACAGGATAATGAGTGGAATAGGTTATATTGCTGTAAAGGTGGGTGGGAGTGGGGCAAAATTACCACTAGTTAGTTTTCAGCTTACTTGCTCTAAAACTGAATGAGGGCAATAAATATTTTTCTGTTTAATAAACAAATGTGAATTTAAGCACCTCAATAAGGAAGCCTAACTTTATTTTCTTAACCCCAAAAACAAAGCTTTCTTGCAAATTTAAAGAATTTGAGGCCACAAAATTATGGCCCTGCAAAAACAGCTTTACTATCACATACCTTCATTTTCTTTTTAAAAAAAGCAAGTTAACTCATGTGAGCTAAGACTAAACCAGACATCATAGTTGGTTTCTGTTTCCATTCACTTTGGTCTTTCTGATCATAAATGATAAACACACCATGATATACCATTTTAATACTGACTACAAGGAATGTTAAATTTCATAATCAATTTTTAAATCTAAATAAAGACCGTCTTAAAAATGACAAATTAACAAATTCTTCTAATATGATCAAACTAAAGAAATTCCCCATGCTTCAAAGCCAAAAGTAGTAACATCAAACATCTTTTTTTTTACAAGTCTATTGGCCTTCTTTCTAAAAAAAATATATTACCACTTTAACTCATGTAGAAAATCAAAAAGCTTACTCATACTAATGTAGTTATAAAAACTAAATATTGAACAAAATAAAATAAAAGCAGTAAAATGTTTGTATTATTTTCTAAGTTATTTTTAAAAACTCAAGTCAACACTGCCTTATTATGAATAACACTTCTTGGAATATGTGGTTGGGTCAAAAGATGTAGAAGGTTAAGAAGAAAAAGATAGTTACTAGTCTAAAAAAAATTAAAATTAAAAAAGGAGGTAAAAAGAGAAACCATAAACAGTTAAAAAGTACAAAGTCATATGTATATATCCAACATATACACTACATATCCATGCACTTTGTGTTCTTTAAAATAATATGCATTTTTATTCACCAGCTGTTAAGGAGTAAAAACATTTAAACTATATATAAAAAAGATTTCCAGACCAGTTATTTCAGTCTAAATCCTTTTTACATATTTAACATATTTATTAATATAAACTAAATTATATATTAAATTCAGTACTACAGGCTGACATGATTATTTCATATAAATAATAGAAATCAACAGTGGCAAAGAAAATAATTCTACCATCCTCACCCATAATTTCATTATGTTAGAAGTCACTCACTTATTTTTCCTTATAAAAAATTGCATTTTTAAAGAGAACAAAAGGTCCCAAGTATAGGCTAGTTTTATAGAAGAAATATAACATTCCTGCATTTTTTTATTAACAATCTTCACTTCACTATAAAGAGAGCTGTATAGTCATTAAATCTCTTTACTCTTAAAGAAAAACTAAATAGAAAAATAAATCTGAAATTATTTCATTTGAAATGTTAAGAAAACTTTCCAAATGTGGAGGATTTAAAATAAAACAATATAATATTTACTACCTATTGAGTAACTAGTCAGTAGTAAGTGGACATTAAATTAAGCAGAATTTTAAGAGAGAATAAAATAATCCCATTTTCTTTTATAAACAGTTTACCAATAATTAAAGTGGAATCTTCAAAATCATTTTACATTTTTTTCCACAGGGATTAATTCTTCAAAAAATATGATTCTACCTTACTTACAAATATTAGAATTGAACAAGTAAGTTCTCAAGTGATGATGTCATATTTGTTAAACATTAATTTCATGTAATAAAAACTTTGAAATTGAAATTTTTAACCTAGAATGACAGAAACTAAACTTTCTAATCTCAAAACATTTCAAGAGAAAGGATATTCTTTTCGGTAAATGGTGTTTGAACAATTCATATTACAAATAGGCAGAAATGAACCTCTACGTAGATCTTATACTTTATACAAAAACTAACACTACATGGATCATTGATGTAAACAGAAAATGGGAAGACTGATAAATTCTCTTCATTCAAATTAAAAACTTTTGTTCTATAAAAGATATTTAAGAGATTGAAACAACAAGCCAGACTAGGGAAAATACCTGCAAATCATGTATCTAGCAAAAGACTCTGTATCCACAATATGTACAAAGAGCTCTTATAGTGCAATGGTAAGAAAACACACAACCCAGTAAAAAATGGGCAAAAGATCTAAACAGTTTGTCAAAGAGTATATGAGAATGAAACAAAAATACATATAAAGATGCTTAATATAAGTAGCTGTTAGGAAATGAAAATTAAAACCATGATGAGATATCACTATACACTAACAGAATGATTAAAAAAAATTTTTTTTTTTTGATACAGGGTCTTGCTGTCACTCCGGCAGGAGTGCAATAGCCTGATCACAGCCCACTGCATCTTTGACCTCTCAGGCTCAAGTGGTCCTCCCATCTCAGTTCCCCAAGTAACTGGGACTACAGGCATGCACCACCATGCCCAGCTAGTTTTTTTACTTTTTGCAGTGACAGGGTTTCTCCATGTTGCCCAGGCTGGTCTCAAACTTCTGGGCCGAAGCAATTAGCTGGCCACAGCCTCCCAAAGGGCTGGTGTTAAAGGCATGAGCCACTACATGGGGCCAAAATTTTTTTAAAAACTGGCAATACCAAATGCTGACAAAGATGGGTGGCAGTTGGAACTCTCACATACTGGTGGCAAGAATGCAAATGAAAACAATGACTCTGGAAAACAATTTGGCAGTTTCTTATAAAGTTAAACATACACATATGGCCTTATTATGCAGCAATCCCACTCTAAAACTGACAATGAATCTTCACACACCTGTACATAAATGTTTACGGCTGTTCTATTCGTAACTATCACAACTGGACAGCATTCAAACACCCTTCAATAGAGGAATAGGTAAACAGTGTTATACCCATACAATGGAATATTATTCAGCAAAAATGTGATCTATTGATACACTCAACAGCTTGGATGAATTTCAAAGACATTATGCAGAGTGAAAAAATACAATTTAAAAAGGTTACATACTATACGATTCTACTCAAATGTCATTCACAAAAACACAAAACTACAGTGAATGAGAATAGGTCCACGGCTGCCAGGGTTATCAGTGGGGGAGGGGTAACCATTAAAGATGGAGTTTTTTGGGAGTAATAAACTGTTCTGAATCTCGATTATGGTACTGACTACAGGAATATATATGTGTATTAAAATTCATCTAACTGAACACCAAAAGAAAAAAGTCAATTTTACTATATAATTTAATATTATGTATATATTTATATACAGAAATATATCACTGCTTACTTCCTAATTTAATATAAATTAACTGGAATTCTAGCTTTCTGGTACATCAGCAAACCAAATCAATTATTTAATATCATTATTTTAAATATTTTATAGGCTATAAGTCAGTATGAGAGTATCTTATAGCCTACTAAGACAGTACTCAAAAAATGATGAGGACCCATGAAAAGGACACAGAAAGCAGCCTAAAGGGGCTCCTACTGGTCAAATATGGAAAATTTGAGCCATAAAATAAAGGTGGTTATAGATTATAGCTTTCAGAAAAAAGCAGAAATCCATGGTTCAGATGAATATAATAAATGAAAATTTATTACATGGAAAACTGGAATTGCTAATCCTAGTGACAAAAATTATGGACATTCTAGCTTAATACAAAGTTGGAAATCATTAGATATTGTGTGTCAAAGCTTTAATCACGGTAAGACACACAGTAAGGGTAAGCAGTTGAAGCAGTTATTCACTTCTGGCCACCACCACCTCATACCTTGTAAGATCAGTACCTCAACTAAACTAATTCTTGGGCTCCACTGCAACCCACAGCCCATGTACTTACTTACTTACTTTCCAGCTTTTCAATATCTTCACTCTTTATACAGTTTATATTCTATCATCCATCATTACATTTGCTGCCCTGTATACATCTCCAGTGCCCTTTGTCATTCTCAACTAGGAAAAATTCCAACTCTAGTTAAATCATTTTAATGACTATTTCACAGCTGCAGCCATGAAGTCAACAATGGCTGGAGAAAAAACACAATCGTAATAACTGACTTTAAATTCATGCCCACTATTCTTATGAGGGTCTTTGGCACAGCCTGAAATTCTGCCTCTTTCTATAATGTGTTCATTCTTCTATTTTATACTTCTTTCTTGTTAAATTTCCAAACCTACTCTTCTACCATCACTCTCAGTTGATGACCGTGCTTCAAATTCAAAAAGGGGAAAAACAGCATAAAAAAGAGAAATCTCACCTTATCCTACCTTCATATCTATCTACCACCTACATCTGTGCCCCTAAGTCATGCCTTTTCTCCAGGTTTGTAAGAATGAACCTTCTGTACTCACATGACCAGCTCTCCCAGTTGTGCTTTAAATCTCAATCCTGTCACCCACTCAAGGAAATCACTCCAGTAATTTTTCTCTTTCCTGCGTGTTTAATCTTTCCTTTCTACTAGACCATTACTGTGAACATGTAAACATGCTATAATTTCTTCCGTTTAGCTACTGCTTTGTTTCTCTCCTCCTATTATAGAAACACTTCTCAAAAAATTGTCTATATTTGCTGTCTCTGCTTCCTCTCTTTTCATCCTGTGTTGAATACAACCCAAGAAGGCTTTCACCCCCACCAGTCCATTGAGCCTGTTCTTGTCAACCTCAGACCTCAGTAATGACTTCCGTGTTGCTAAGTGGTCAAGTCTCAGTGGTTATCTTACTTGATCATTTCACGATCAGCACCATTTAACAAACCTGATACCTATTCTTGAAATACTTTCTTGCCCTGACTTCTGGGACAATATTCCGTCTTGATTTCCCTTCTATTTCCCATCTTCTTACTTAGTGCCCTTGGCTGTTCCTCCCTTTTATTGACTCTTAAATACTAAAAAGCCCCAGGGCTTAGTCCTCTTGCCTATATATACTCACTGTGATGGAGATCTTATTTCCTCTTGTGGCTGTAAATATCATCTTTTTGCTAAATGTTGCCAAATTTTTAACTCCAGTGCTAGGACTCCATATAGTGCATCCATCTGCCTAATACATATCTTCACTTGGATACACATTATGTGTCTCTAATTAAATGTCTGAAATTGTACTTTTGATTTCCTGCCCTTCTGTAGGTTCCCCCATCTTGATAAACGGTCCCTTCACCTTTCCTGTTCTACAGGCCAAAAAGTCTGGAGTCACCCTGGACTCCTCTCCTCTTGATAGTTCACACCTAATCAATCCATCAGTAAATTCTAGGGTCTCTTCCTTCAAAACACATCAGAATTTTTATTCACCACGTGTACCGCTACTACCCTTGTCCAAACTCCTCGTCTCTTTCCTGTATTATTGGAACTGCCTCTTACGTGGTCATTCAGCTTCAATCCTTGCCTCTCCACATTGTGTTGTCATCACAGCTGCCAGAATAATACTTTGAGTAAACAGATCATGTTATTTTTCAACCTAAAATTTCCCAATGACTTCCTATTTTCTCCAGAATCAAAGTCCTTACAGTGGTTGACAAGATCTAATATGAAAAAATGTCCTGCTATCTTACTCTTCAAATTTCAACCTCCATTATTCTCCCTTTTATACTCATTCCAACCCAGAACTGAAATGTAAAACATGCTAGAACTACATTGTTAAAGATTTTATCTAAAAGACATGGGAAAATAAAGGGCTGTTGTATTTTATTTTACTTTGCTTTACTTGTACTTATTTAAGTATGTATGCAGGCATTATCTCTATGGGAGCAGAAAATCACTTTAATAACTAAGTGTATCACTAAACTTCCACACACATTTATGGACTTTCTTTTGTACAAAATGAACTCCTGAAAATGTCAACGAAAGTGGAATTTATTGTCTCCCTGGATGGCTTTTCAAACCAATAGGAAAATACGGAATAGGCAACAGAGGTAACTGGTTACCAGTTTGGAGAGAAAAGAAAAGCTAGATTTTTACAGTCCTTTCTTCAAAACCAAATTCGATTACAAAGAGAAGAGATATTTAAATGTAAAATATAAATTAACTAAAATAATATTAAAAATGTAAATGATTACAGTATGTTTTTAATTCTGTAGTTTGGAAAATGAGACAGCAATCAAAGTCAGTTAACATCAAGGAGAGAGACACACACTTGTCTGTATAAAAATTCAGGACTTCAAAATGCTACTTTTAAAAACTACTATCATAAAAGCTAAAATATATTTTACAAGCTAAAAAAAAGTCTTATTTTTTTATTTGAGACAAAAGATTCATATCCTAAATATGTCAAGAGAACTTAGAAATCAGTAATAACAAATGAACATCTTAGTAGAAAATGGTGAATGGACAAGAAATGTACAATTCTTGGAAGAAAAAAATAAAAACATATAAAAGATATTCAAACTCCAAAGTACTCAAATAATGCGAAAAACAAACAATGAGCTGCATCTCTAACCTATGTAACTGAGAAAGATTTAAAAAAACACTAACATTCAATGAACGGTCTCACTTTCAGAGGTATTATATACTGTCCCACTAATCATTTCTGGAGAGTAGTTTAGAAATACAAATAGAAATTTTTAAAATACCTATTTTTTTGATCCAGACTGTTCACTATTAAGTATTTACTGGAAAGATATCATCAGACAACTTTTTAAAAAATGTACATATAAGAATTCCCACAGTGGTGTTATTGATCCATTCAAAATACAAGAGATAGCCTAAATATCCATTAACATACTATTCTTTAAATTATATTTTAGTACATTCACATAGTGAAAATTAATGAAGTGATAACTGACATGAAATATTCTATAATATAGTATCAAGTAAAAAAACTACAAGTTTTAAAATACCATAATATTATGATTCCCATCTCTAATTAGGATTTCAAGTGACTTTTTCATCTTTACGGATTTTTATATTATTTGGACTTTTTATATGTGAGCTGTCTTTTAAAAACATTTAAACAATAAGTACATTTTCATTTGAAAAAAGAGTTGAGGTGTTGGCAAATTCTGGCTATAAAAAGAGGCAGCTACAGCCAGGTACTGTGGCTCATGCCTGCAATCCCACCACTTTGGGAGGCTGAAGTGGGCAGATCACACGGTCAAGAGATCAAGATCATCCTGGTCAACATGGTGAAACTCTGTCTCTGTTAAAAATGCAAAAATTAGCCGGCATAGTGGCGGGCACCTGTAGTCCCAGCTGCTCAGGAGGCTAAAGCAGGAGAGTCGCTTGAACCTGGGAGGCGGAGGTCACAGTAAGCTGCACCACTGTACTCCAGCCTGGTGACAGAGCAAGACTCCATCTCAAAAAAAAAAGAAAAAAGAGGCACCTCTGTCTGTTGGGAACTTCAACTCCTCAACTGTGGTCTCAGAACAGTCTGATGGAAAAGGTGGTCAAGGAACTATTCAGTGCTTAATGCTGAAGGCTCAGTTCAGTACATTCTGCAGGTAATTAAAACTGCAAGATAGCCTATGTTCCTGAAGTTTAATATATTCTACATGATTGATGGTGGTTTCCTTTGGCTAGATGATATAAAATCCAGTAAGATGAAAAAATTTTCAGAAATCCTTTCCAAATACAATATACCATAAATTAACAAGGCAAAAATGATTACCTATCTCCCTTTGGTTTTCTTTTCTGTAGAGTCTTCCCTTTAGGTCTTCTTTCGCTTCCTGAACAGGGGCTCCCACCAGGTCCTGTTACCCGTATTGATTCAAGGCCTTTGGAAGATTTTTTAAATGTGAATTCCACTGGTTCTCCTTCTTTTAGGCTTCTAAAACCTTCCATGAATAGTTTGCTCTGTAAAGGCAGAAGAGGGAGGGGGAGAGAAAGAGAGATCATGATTAACATTGCTTTACAAATTATCTCTGTAATTTTTACAAAGAAAGATACTGTTATGCATTACAAAAGTATAAAGTCTTTAAGTTCAGTGAAACATATGCCATTTTAAAGTCTCCTTTTGCAATACTGGTAGTGAGAAAAAAAATTTTTTAAGGCAATTTGGTAGTGCTTAGAAAAACTTAAATGTGCATATTATTTGTCCCAGCAATTCTCCTTTAATGATTCTACTACAGACATACACAAAGGCTCAAAAAGATATCACAGCATTGGTAAAAAAAAAATTACATCCATCTGAATGTCTATCAGTGGGAAACTGATTAAATAATTAGTAAAACAGCTCCATATAACATTATTAAGCCATTAAGAGAAGTTTTATTAGCTCTACATGTTCTGATGTGGAAAGATAAGCATATAATATTGTTGAGTTAAAAAAAATAAGAGTTATTCTGTGTCTCCAATAATGTTATCTATATAAAATTTTATTTATTTTTGATACAGGAACTCGCTATGTTGCCCAAGCTGGACTTGAACTTCTGGGATTCTCTTGCCTCAGCCTTCTGAGTAGCTGAGATAACAGGCACATGCAGAGTCCAGCTAAAGTTTTTGAAAGATATATGTTTATTATGTAGGATGTGGTCTGAAACAACAGATACTAAAGAGTTGTTTTCTCCAGTCCTGTTCTAGAAAGATAATAAAGTTTTCTGGTATATACATTACTGCATTGTTTGAGCTTTTTATAATATGAAAGGCAATCAGTTTTCATATTTGAAAGACAGCTGAATTTTGCAAAAATAAAAATGTTTACCCATTATAAAATTGTTAACTTTGGTTTCAAATATTATTTGGCTCTTTCAGTACTACTCTTTTTATCAAAGTCAATGTGCCAATTCAAAATCTACTAAAAATAATTAAATCAGTAGTTTTATCTATTTTTTCAAACCCATCTGTGTATATTTTACAGACCTAATTTGGAGTATCATGTAGTTTTTAAAGACTCTTCCGAATTGGTACGGCAATAGAAATAAAACATATGATGGTAGAATTCCTTAGTTCAAGTCCAGTTCTTTTTTTTTTTTTTTTTTTTTTTTGAGACGGAGTTTCACTCATGTTACCCAGGCTGGAGTGCAATGGCACGATCTCGGCTCACCGCAACCTCCGCCCCCTGGGTTCAGGCAATTCTCCTGCCTCAGCCTCCTTAGTAGCTGGGATTACAGGCACGCATCACCATGCCCAGCTAATTTTTTGTATTTTTAGTAGAGACGGGGTTTCACCATGTTGACCAGGATGGTCTCGATCTCTTGACCTCGTGATCCACCCGCCTCAGCCTCCCAAAGTGCTGGGATTACAGGCTTGAGCCACCGCGCCCGGTTCCAAGTCCAGTTCTTTAAGTAAACTGCTTTATTGCTTTGAATGAGCCATTTAATATCTTTTCTATTTATAAATTCAAAAGATTTGAGTTCTGAATAACAACAAGACCATAAGAAAAAGGTTTTGTGGTCAAGTAAGTTTGTAAAACACTGTATGTTGTTTCTCTGTGAGAGAATCATATTAGCATATTAAAGTCTCAGAAATGTTCTCACCTCCCTAGCTCCCAGAAAACTAAAAATCTTGTTTAACTGCGTTTAATCCAGCAGTTTCCTGACCTAATTGATCCTAGAGCCCCTTCTTTAAGTATAGATGATGAACATACTTAGAGAAACACTGGACCAAAAAATCTTCACTCCTCCAAGTCCATGATTCTAAAGCAGCTAAATAATTACACGTAACCAAATTATTACATGCAACAAACAAAAACTTCAAATATACATTGAAAAAGGAGACCATTCATTATGACAGCAAGACAGCCCATGAAAATACGGTTATTAACCTGCTTCTAGTGCAGGTCACCTGACGTAGTGAAATCCTTCATGTGGAAATCTGCAATTTGGCAGCACCTTTTCTGCTATCTGATGAAATTTAGGGGGAAGAAATCACAACTGCCTACACTCTTTAAAATAACAAAGTATTATTATTAAAGCTATTTTAACATTTCTAAAGCATCTTCTCATTTTTTTCTAAGCTTTCTCCTCACTAATTATAGTTATTTTGCTTTCATTTCCTTTTTCCCTCTCCACTCAAGAAAGTAGAGATTATTTTTCTTTTATGGATGAAATGGAACACAGTTCAACTACTGAAATTATGAGAAAAAAGAAACAGCATTTTTTATTAGAGCTATCATATGCTCATATGTTTTGTTTCCGTAACAAAAACTCTATCACTGGGCCGGGCGAAGTGGCTCACGTCTGTAATCCCAGCACTTTGGGAGGCCGAGGGGGCCGGATCACCTGAGGTCAGGAGTTTGAGACCAGCCTGGCCAACATGGTGAAACCCAGTCTCTACTAAAACAGTACAAAGAATTAGCCAGGCATGTTGGCGTTCGCCTGTAATCCCAGCTACTTGAGAGGTTGAGGCAGAAGAATTGGTTGAACCTGGGAGGTGGAGGTTGCAGGGAGGTAGAGGTTGCAGTGAACCAAGATTGTGTCGCTGTACTCCGCCTGGGCGAGAGCCAGACCCCCTCTAAAGACAAACAAACAAAAAACTCTATCATTTATCTCCTCATAGTTCTTAGTACACTTTCCTAGGAGTTAGTGCATAGCTCCTAGTGTAACCAAATTAAGCTGGTGTACTTTCACTTAATTTGATTTAATTTTCCATTATTACGATTTTTGATAGGTATCTTATAAGTGAAATGCTTTTCCAAATCTGAAGTAAAATTCTGGCTCTTACGAAACAATAAATTCTAGCTATTCTTCATAATATTCTGAAAGAATACTTTAAAAAGTTCTATCATATGTGCCCCTCCAAAAGTTAGTACATAAGGCAATTTAGATTCATAATACTTGGCAAAAAAAAATAAACATCTATAAAAACTATAATGGCTTTGCAAGAAAAAGACAAGAATTCACAGAGAATACTCTGTCTTTGCTATTATACCAAAATAGCTGCTAAATAGGTGGGAAAGACTGTTGAAAATAAGAAATTAGCTCACTACATTTGTTCCCCAAATATCAACTTCTCCCCTTAACTTGCCAATTTTTATTAAAGGTTTCTCCATTTTTCCAATTACACTGGTTCCAATGCTTAGTTTTACTCAAACCATTTCTTGAATCTTGTTTATTCTTGTTTCCTATCTCTTCTCTTTCATCTGCCCCATCCACTTCACTGGATTGCTATCACCCTACTTCAGGTCTTAACTATTGTTTGGGATTCAGAAAACAATACATCAACAATGAAAACTTTAGAAGCAAAAGTTTTTATCTGTCCTTCTCCAGTCTTCCTGTTTCTCAGTCTCATTTCCCCCCAAGAGTAGCCATAGAAACTGGAATCCCTCTTCCCCAAGGTCGGTTACAGAAACCAGAACCCCTTTTCCCCACAGCCACCATAAAACCTAAAAATACTGCTCTAATTCCACCCCGACCCCAACCTTTCTGTGAAAAAACTGATCTACCTTATTTGATTCTAGGTCAATAAGACCTCCAATCAGAGAAGGTCCTGCCCATACCCAGAAGGCAGGAACGCATGCTCAGAGAGGCCAAGAAAAATCTAGACAGGCCTTGCTGGGTTTCCCTACTCAGTCTATTGGCATTAGATTATACATAATCTTTTTGTCCAATTATATTTCTACATAGCTGTCTACACTTTGTTCAACATATGCCTACAAATGGACAATTTCCCCTGTATTTTTGGATCTTCATTCTGAAGGCTCCTGTGTCATGGTAAAACTATGATCAAATAAACTTGTAAGACTTTTCTCCTATTAATCTGTCTCGTCAGTAATTTTTAGTGAATCTTCAGAGGCCAAAGGAAAGTTTGCAATATCTTCTACCAGGATAAATGTAATAGTTTCTTCATTGGCATCTCAGCATCACAATAGCTCCTTACTCTACAGCAACTTCCATACCTGCGCATAGCATTCTTTCTCAATAAATCTTAGCCTGTTAAGTATCTTGTCTCAAAAATCTACAATTCTGCACTTAGGTTATAGGTGAGATCCTTCATATTCTTACCTTACTTACATTTTCCACTTCCATTCCCATTACTCAAAAACACAATCCCTCCATTAGTGAAACTGGATGACTTATATTTCTCTGAATATTTTCCCATTTCTTTGTTCCATCTTATTCTGGTAGGGGATGTACTCTCCTAGTCATGGCTGTCTATTAAAATCTTACTTAATAAGACCTCAACAGCAAGGCAACAAAACAAAAAATAAGACAAAAAAAGACCTAAACTAAAAAGCCTCCTTCTTCACAGCAAAAGAAATAATCAACAGAGTGAACAGACACCCTGTGAAATGGGAGAAAATATTTGTAAATTAATTATCTGACAGATGATTAATACCTAGAATATACAAGGAACTCAAACAACTTGACAACAAAAAATAGTGAGCAAAGAACACAAATAGATATTTTTCAAGAGAATACATACAAATGGCCAACAGGTGTGTGAAAAATGCTCAACATTACATCACTAATCATCAGAAAACCACAATGAAATATCATCTTACCGCAGTGAGAATGGCTATTATTAAAAAGAAGTTGGCAAGGATATGGGAAAAAGAGAACTCTTATACCTGTACAAGAGAACTCTACCAACTTTTTGCATTCCTGTTGGTAGGAATGCAAATTAGTACAACCTTTATAAAAAACAGCATGAAGATTTACCAAAGAACTAAAAATGGAATTACTATTTGATTTAGAAATAAGACTACTGGGTATCCACTCAAATGAAAAGAAATCAATATGTCAAAAATAACCACACTTGTATGTTTTGCACAGCACTATTCACAATAGCAAAGACATGGAATCAACCTAAGTATCTATCAATGGATGAGTGGATAAAGGAAACACGGTATATATACACAATGGATATTACTCTACCACAAAAAAGAACAAAATCATGTCTTCTGCAGCAATATGAATGGACTGGAGGTCATTATCTTAATTGAAACAAGCCAAGCACAGAAAGTCAAATATCACATGTTCTCACTCATAAGTGGATGCTAAAAAATCTGTACACATATCAAGGTTACCAGGGCTCAAGCAATGAGCAGCTACCCGCAATTATGCCACTGCACTCCAGCTTGGGCAACAAAGCAAGACCCATTCTTGAGGAAAAAGAAAAAAAAAAAGAATATCAGAAATAAGCAGTCAACTGAAAATACTCCAAATGCTATCGTTTATTTACCAAATACTTTTACCCAGGGCTTCAGATATTAATGGGATACTTGTATTTCTTGACACAGGCTTTTTCTCTCTAACTAGACTGGGAAGTGGCTACAGTTTAATAACTTATTCTCCTTAGAAATAAGAGTAATTTTTTTCTCTAGGAGGAATAAACTGACTTCCGGTTCAAAATGGCAGGCTGAACAGACAAGTGAGGTGCTTCATATTACTCTTTAAAAGCCATCAAAATGACAAACTAGTAGAAAGCAACAAATTCACAATAAAGAAGGGAAGGAGAGGGGTGTATCAGCAGAAAACCAAATTCAATAAATTTCTAGAAGTTTGAGTGCTGATAACTGAGTTGAAGGACCCACACCCAAGAAAACAGAAGGAGCTATAGCAGAAGTAGGAACCAAGATTCCTAACAGAACCCCAAGAAACACTGCATATATACATGCATGATGAAGGGCAAGAACGAGCAATGGGCTTGAAAACAGGGAGGTTAATGGAAGGTTTGTGTTAGGACCAGGTTCCCATTCCATCCTCACATACCCTTCCTACCTACACATGTGAAAACGGGCAAACATTGCCTTAAGGTAAATAATATGAGGCCCTTCTCTAAAGAGACCAAAGGAAATATCCAGACTCTTCTCTAAAGAGACTGAAGGAAATATCCAGGCACATGGTAGAATACTGAATCCTGTGCATATACCCCATTCATTCTGACAATTAGAAGACTACTGGTGTAAAAACTGGTTATCTACCCACTGGACCTTAAATCATTCCTATCCTCATTCTCATCCCTTACTCATGTATCTGAAGGGTCAACCAAGAATCATAAAACATGAAACATAATTAATAAAGACCAAGATAAATGAAAGAACAAAAGAAATTTTATATGCCATCTACTTAGTATATCTGGAGACATCTGAGACAATATAACATCAATAAAACAATATTTTAAACAACCAGAGAATTCAAAAAGCACTCTTTAGAAAATTTTGAAATGACTATTAAAATTAAGTGGCTTAGAAGTAAAAGATTAGAAAATGGAAGGGGATGGGAAGGAAGGAAGGAAGAAAGGGAGGGGGGAGGGAGGAAGATATATGACACAAAAACAAAAACAAACAAGAAATAAAGAGGATGAATCCAAAAAGACAAATATTTAACTTTAACTTGATTTTCAGGAGGAGAATACATAAAATAGAGGTAAAGAAAGAAAAATTATGAAATGAGTAATACGAAGGAGCAGTCTATATCATGTAGAAGCATTATAGAAGCTTTACACATGAGGTACATATTTGAGTGCAAGGAGAGTGAAATTCTAATGGAGATTGAAGGCAGTAGTTCAAACTAAGCTAATGGTACCATATACTTGTGCAGCAGAACACTTAATACAATGTGAGGATGGCAAGGAGAATAGTTTGTGTATTATGTGAAGAGTGAGAGAAAAAATGAGGTTGAAAAATGCAAGCTATAGTTGTATCATGGAATTTTATTTATTTTTTTTAAGAGGCAGGGTCTCACTCTTTGCCCAGGCTGCAGTGCAATAGTGTATAATCACAGCTCGCTGTAGTCTTGACCTCCTGTACTCAAACAATCCTCCTATTTCAGCCTCCCAAGTAGCTCGGACTACAAGTGTGCCCTACCATGTCTGGCTACTCTTAAAATTTTTTTGTAGAAGTGGAGTCTCACTATGTTGCCAAGCAAGGCTGGTAGTGAGCTAGGCTGGTCTTGAACTGTGGCCTCAAGCAATTCTCCTGCCTCGGCCTCCCAAAGTGCTGGGATTACAGGCACGAGCTACCATGCCCAGACAATGGAAATTTTAAATTGACATCTTAAGCACTTTATTATGTCTAACACAAATATTTCTTTATAAAATTATTTCTCTATTTTCAAATTTCAACTTCTTTATTTTAGATTTAGGGGGTACATGTGCAGGTTTGTTACACGGGTATACTGTATGATGCTGAGGTTTGGGGTATGAATCCCATCACGTAGGTAATAAGCACAGTACCCAATAGTTTTTCAATTCTTGCCCCTCTCCCTCCCCTCCTATCTCTCTAGTAGTCCCCAGTGTCTACCGTTGCCATACTTATGTCCATGAGAACCCATGTTTAGCTCTCACTTGTAAGTGAGAACATGCAGTATTTGGTTTCTGTTCTCTCATTAATTTGCTTAGAATAATGGCCTCCAGCTGCAAAAACCGAAAAAACAGCCAGAGCCCCAGTTTCCATGTCTGTAAACTAGGGATAATAATATAACTCAAGAATACAAAATATCTCATATAGTTATTGTTGGATCCCAAATAAATGTACCATGCCTAGAACAATGCTCAGTGTACTATTTTTAAATTTCATTTTATTTAAACAAAAATAAACTATTTTTATAAGTATCCAGTCTACTCCCCCATCTGCTAACACAGGGATGGAACAGGTGGGAGAAAACAAACATGTATTGAGAGAGAATCTATTCAATAACAGGTACTATGCTGAATGCTTTCACTGCTATTTGACATGCTCAACCCACCCGTACCCTTCACCCACACTTGGCAAATATCTGTATATTACTGAGTTTCAGTTTAAACATTGCCTCAGCTCAAAGCCCTTTATGATATTCTTAAGCAAATACAGGTACTCCTTTTCCAGTGCTCCAATTACATTTGGTATATATCACCATTATAATACATCACTACATTATAATATGTCGTTTTTCATGTTTTGTTTTGTTTTTGCAACAGGGTCTTGCACTGTCGCTCAGGCTTAAGTGTAGCAGTGCAATCTTGCCTCACTGCAACCTCCAGCACTCAGGCTCAAGGGAACCTCCCACCCTCAGGCTCCCAAGTAGCTGGGACCACAGGTGCGTACCACCACATTCATCCTTTTTTTTTTTTTTTTTTTTTTTTGTATTTTCATTAAAGATGGGGTCTTGCCACATTGCTCTGGCTGGTCTTGAAGTACTGAGCTCAAGCGATCCACCCGACTCAGCCTCGCAAAGTGCTGGGATTATATGCATGAGCCACCACACCCGGCCAATGTGTCTGTTTTCTTATAAAGCTACTAACCTCTTGAATGGAAATATCGTAATTTTTCATTTACATGCCTAAAACCATCCTTGAAACACAGCAGGTGTTCAGTACATATTTAGCAGAGGGGGAAAATCAGGGTGGTGGGGAACAAGGGAAAGAGAGAGGGAAGTAGAAAAAAGTAGCTGTGACTTTTTCTCACTTAGATGAGGAATGAAGAGTCCCAAAGTCCTATCTGTTGACAGAGAGACCCAGGGCTCAAAGCCAGATCATTTGACATAAAAAGCCCTTGTCTATCATGATGCTTACTATAACATTCTCTGGAATATTTCAAACGTCCCTCAACAATATAATAATCACAATAATAAAGTCTAGAATCTTGAAATGTATGCCACAGGTAGGCCACCCTACTCAACCCATGCTCACTCACCTTTTATCCTTTAATTTTCTTAACTTTTAAAAGTTTACTTATAAAACTTCTTAGCTGATGCAATGAATCGTAAAGAAATGGATGCTTTTATGGTAGAGTATTGTTCCTCTTTGAAAATAAGAGGCACTTAATAGATGACGGCTAAAGAAACTTTTAAAATCCCTATCATATCTATCTTTCTATGGCATTCATGTTGCACTGCTGAAATAATACTATATTTCAAGTAGATCTAACTTATAAAAATACCTCTGATTTTAAACGGAGCGGCAGGACAGTATATCTGTGGACGTATGCTATCTAAGGATGTATACTATAAGCCTAGAACACTGTTTTTCAACCTGTTTTTCATTATACTCCCCACAGTGAGCATTGTTTCCTATTTTCCCCTCCATGTAAAATTTTAATATCACAGATATATTGAATATTTACTTATGTACTATAGCTCTTTGGAAGACCACAAACCACTACAGTATCTGGGATGGTATTGCCTCTATAAGAACCAATTTTCATTTCCTTGTTGTGATATCATGCTCTGAGAATGCATGCCCTCAACCACTTAAAGATGCAAAAATGTGTAAATGAAAAGCCAGTGGATAAATTAAAATGGATTTAAAAAATATCGTATTAACACAGACAGCAGCAGAAAGACATAAAAAAGTTACTGAAGAAATGGGATAAACAGAAGGATATCAAAGTGGTGGATCTAAATCCAACCATATGAACAGTTAGATTAGATGTTAAATTAGGATTTAACACTGCAACTAAATTTCAGAGATTTATCAAATTGATGAAAAAGCAAGACCTATTTGCCATCCACATCTACAAAAGAGCCACTTTATGAAGATACATAAAAAATCAACAATCAGAGGATAGAAAAAGACGATAGTGTAAACAATACTAAGGCCATAGGTATGTTATATTACTAAATGCAGGCTTTAAGACAGAGTATTATCAAAAATAAAGAAGGAACTTTCATAATGGAATTTTTAAAAACTCATTAAGAAGGCATTAACAATCATAACTGTGTATGTGCCCAGTAATGGAGCTTTGAGATGCATAAATCAAGAACTGACAGAATTATATGGAGAATTAGACAAATTCCAAGCATAGCTGGAGATTTTTTTATAAGCCACCCTCTACAGTTAACAGAACAACTAGGGAGAAACATTCATGTAAGACACAGAAGATATTAAAAAACACCATCAACCAATTTACCCTATTTGAGATTCATTTGTTCTCTGATAAAAAGAGAAGTAAAAACCATTATGACAAATAAAAAGATAAATAATTATAAATATTTGTAATAATATAGTATACTTTAAATTAACCTGATAATGCAAAAAAAAAAAACACAGGAAATTTAAAAATTTTTGAACTGAATGATAATAAAAAATACAACATATCAAAATTTGTGGGATGCCACTAAAATCATTCATGAAGGAAAATTTAGATTTAAGTACTTTTACTTATTTATTTTTTAAAAGGCCACATATAAAGTGGCTCACATCTATAATCCCAACATTCTGGGAAGCCCAAGCAGGAGGACTGCTTGAGGCCAGGTGTTCAAGACCAGCCTGGGCAAAACAGTGAAACCCTGTCTCTATAAAAAAAATTTTAAGGCAGGGCACAGTGGCTCACACTTGTAATCTCAGCACATTGGGAGGCCAAGGTGAGTGGATCACCTTCAGTCAGGAGTTCGAGACCATCTGGCCAACATGGTGAAACTCCATCTCTACTAAGAATACAAAAAAAATTAGCCAGGCATGGTGGTGGGCACATGTAATCCCAGCTATGCAGAAGGCGGAAGCAGGAGAATCACTTGAACCCAGGAGAGGAAGGTTACAGTAAACAGAGATAGCCCCATTGCACTCCAGTCTGGGTGATAAGAGTGAAACTCCACCTCAAAAAAAAATTTTTTTTAATTGGCTAGGCATAGTGGCACATGCCTGTACTCCCAGCTACTTAAAAGGCTGAAGTGAAAGGATCACTTGAGCCTAAGAGGTTGAGGATGTAGTGAGCCGTGACTGTGCCACTGTTTCCAGCCTAGGCAACAGAGTAAAATCCTGTCTCTAAATAAATAAATTAATAAATTAATTAATTAATTAATAACAGAGAAGAGGTTTCAAACAACATCGTAGGGTTTCAGGTTAAGAAGCTACAGAAAGTGCAAACAAAGGAAACTCCAAGTTGGTAGGAGAAAATAATAGGAACATAAATCAATAAAATAGGGTAAAAAACAATAAAGAAAAGTAAAGACTGCTAAAAGTCAGTGCTTTCAACAAAACTGACAAACCCCATATGTAAACTGACAAGAGAAAAATAAAGTACAAAGATTAACAAAATCAAGAATCAAAGAGGGTGTATCACCACCAATCCCATAGACATGCAAAGGGTAGCAAAGAAATATTACAAAGAAATGATTGCAATAAAATTGACAACTTAAAGGAAATGAACAATTATTTGAAAAGTAAAACTTAGAATGGACATGAGATGAAACAGAATAACTGAAAATAAAATAAAATAAGATAAAAATTCAACAAAAACTCACTAAATTAGGAAGAGAAGGAAACACTCCCAATTCACTAAATGGCATCTCCAGAAAATCTAAAGCTAAATCAAACTTAATAATGAAATACTGAACATCTTCTTCCTCAGACTGGTAAAGTGGCTCTTGCCTGTAATCCCAGCACTTTGGGAGGCCGAGGCTGGTGGATCACTAGAGATCAGTAGTTAGAGACCAGCCTGGCCAACATGGTGAAACTCCGTCTCTACTAAAAACTACAAAAATTTGCCAGGCATGGTGGCAGGTGACTGTAATCCCAGCTACTTCGGAGGCTGAGGCAGGAGAACTGCTTGAACCCAAGAGGCGGAGGTTGCAGTGAGCAGAGATCGCACCATTGCACTCCAGCCTGGGCCACAGAGCAAAACTCCACCTCAAAAAATAAATAAATAAAATAAATAAATAATTCTCTGACCCAGTAGTATCATGCATTCTACCACCTTCTATGAAATTTTGACAGACTAATTTATTTGCTACCTTGTATTTGAGGTAACACCAAACCCCCTTCACAGTTTTTGACAACTATTATGATGAGTATCCCAGTGATTCATTCCTTTTTATTGCTCAGTAGTATTCTACTGTACATAGCAAAACTTATTTATTTCTTCTATTGTTGAAGAATATCTACACTGTTTTCAGTTTTGGGCTATTATGGATAAATCTGTAATATACATTGGATAAAAACCTAGCAGTGGAATCAGGGCTCATAGGGTAGGTATGTTTAATTCTATAAGAAATTGCAGAACTTTTTCCAAAGTAGATCTACCATTTTATATTCCTATCAGCAATGTATAATAATTCTAATTGTTCCACATCCTCACCAAATTTTAAGCCATTCTAGTGGATGTGTATTTCACTGTAGTTTTAATCCTATTTTTTGAAGCCTAATGATGTTGATCACTCATGTGCTTATTTTTCTATTTTATTTATTTATTTATTTTTAGTAGACATATCTAGTCAAATCTTTTGCTTACTTTTAAAAATCAAGTTACACTCTGGCCAAGTGCAGTGGCTCACATCTATAATCCCAGCACTTTGGGAGTTTGAGGCGGGAGGATTGCTTGAGCCCAGGAGTTCAAGACCAACCTGGACAACATGAGACTATTTTATCTGACAGAGGGCACTAACATACTTGAGTGTTTTTAAATGACAACATACAATTTGTGATTTTAAAAGGGGGCTGGGTGTGGTAGCTCACACCTGTAATAGCAATGTTTTGGAAGGCCAAGGCAAAAGGACTTCTTGAGGCCAGGAGTTAGAGACCAGCCTGGGCAACATAGTGAGACCCTTCTCTCTACAATTTTTTTTAAATTTAAAAAATAAAAATTAATAAAGGGGCCAGGCATACTGGCTCATGCGTATGATCCCAGCACTTCAAGACCAGACTGGGCAACACAGTGAGACCCCAACTCTACAAAAACAAACAAAAATTAGTCAGGTGTGGTGGTGTACATCTATAGTCCCAGCTACTCAGGAGGCTAAGGTGGGATGATCTCTTGAGCCCGGCAATTGAAGGCTGCAGTGAGCTATGATCATATTACTGCACTCCAGCCTGGGCAACAGAATGAGACACTCCTAAAAAAAAAAAAAGTATATTAAAAAATATACATGCTTATTTTCAACAAAGAAAGAACATTTAAATTAGCTGAGGAACACGGTCATTTAAAAATCTCCATATTGGACATTTATAATTCAAGAATGCAAGCAGTTATTAAATACTGCCAATGATGCAACACAGAAACAAAAATGTCCCACAATTCTTTCAAGTTTCTGACTGTTTCAAAAAGCATGTCTCTAAATCATCATATCTTAAACTTCTATTGGGGAAAATAGCTCCCTAATGTTTTCATTAACTGTACATTTACTCAACAAGGCAGGCTTGCATTTCCCCACTGTCTTTTATATTAAGCATGGCCATGTAATTTACTTTGGCTAATGAAATGTGAGTAGAAATAGCTTAGGTACTTTTGGGCAGAAACCATAAGAGCTAGCTAGTGTAAAATCTGCTGTGTCCCCTTTCTGCTTCCCAAATTATGAAAGTAAGTTTCAAGATCCATTGTCTGGGTTTTGAAGTGAGAGGACCATGACTACAGGACCCTGCAGACCACACTGAACATGTAGTGTGAGAGAGATAGAACCTTTACTGTGTTATGTCACTGAAAATTTGGGATCATATGTTACCAAAACGTAATCTAGGCCAGGTGCAGTGGCTCACGCCTATAATCCTAGCACTTCAGGAGGCAGAGGAGGGTGGATCACCTGAGGTCAGGAGTTCGAGACCAGCCTGACCAACATGGTGAAACCCTGTCTCTACTAAAAATACAAAAATTAGTCTGGCGTGGTGGCAGACACCTGTAGTCCCAGCTACTCAGGAGGCTGAGACAGGAGAATTGCTTGAAAATTTCTTGAACCCAGGAGGCAGAGGTTGCAGTGAGCCGAGATTGTGCCACTGCACTCCAGCCTGGGTAATAGAGCAAGACTCTGTACAATCAATCAATCAATCAATCAATCTAGACTATGCTGAGTGGAACAAAAATAGAACCTAAAAGTGAATCATGGCCACTTGGCATTATCTTAGGGCTCGAAAGTAAAAAATATACTGGTTGGCAATCCATGCTATGTAGTGTTAAAGAATTTAGCAAAAATGTCATACCATCTTACTTTTTTGTACAGACAACCACAGGACAGTCTGGATCCCTTGACCTCATGATCTGCCCACCTCGGCCTTGGTCTCTGTTTTAAATCCATTCTCCACATTGCTGCTAAAGAGAACATTCTGAAGCACAGATTTGCTCCCCCTCTCCCCAAACTTCCATGTTACTTACCACCACTCATACATATCAATTAAAAATTTTTCAGTATGTTATCACTGTGTGCAGGATAAAGTTTAAACTTCTTAGTCCTTTCTTTTCTAGCCCTGCATATATTCCCAGCTTAACTCTTACCGTTCTCTTCTACTCCCTCTCTGTTCTTTAGCTATATAAACCTCACATATCTAAGTCTTTGCACACTCACTCTGCCTGAAATGCCCTTACTACTTTGTTCTCAACAACCTTGGCCAGGCCTCAGACAACCTTCCTTTCTGTTTCTGTATCTGGTATACATCTAGCATAGGCCTTCCTACCCTTTATTATAATCATGTATCTTTTTCTTTGACTTGACTCTAAGCTCTAGGAGATCATGATCATTTCATCTATCCAACAGCAAAATGAAGCAGACAGGTTATGTAACCTGTTCAAAGTCATAGAGCTAGTGATCAGAGGAAATGCTATCCAAACCTAAATCTGCATGACTTCAGACTAATGAAGGTTTTTATGCAGAAGTGAACGTGATGAAAGCAGTAATTAATGAAAATGGCTACAATTCAAGACCAACAGAGTCCTTGTATTCCTGGGTGATTTAGTGTGTCTACAGTTAACTGCTCTATCTTAAAATGATTTTGAATAAGGGGAGAATCAATTTTACCACCTTTATCAATATCTTTCTCGTTGTATTACTTTTTCCATTCAAAACCATAGGTCTTTTGTAAAAGTCATATCTAAGGGAAGAAAATGCTCAGAATTAACTATTAAAAGGGACTTTAAAAAATATTTCATTTAAACCTACAACTTAGAGATGAAGAAATTAAATCCCGAATTAACCTGCCCAAAGTCTTGCAAGTTAGTGCCAAAGCTGGAACAAGGTTCCATTTTTCCTGTCTTTAAGGTCAGTGTTCTTTTTCACTGTCTACACAATGCTGTTGCCCAGAAGCCCAACTTTAATAGTATAGTATTTCACAGTGTAACAGTAAATATTGCTGATTAATTTGAACAAAGTTGTCATCTACTAAAGTTAGCCACCTTGCAAGTCTATTCTCACTGTAATATACTGTCAAAGTTACAAGAACATCTGTCCAAGTTGAAAAAACAAATAGTTTCTATTCAATACACTTATGCTTTAAAAGAATATTGATGATCTCTTCAAGATATATACTCTAGAGGAGTGCTGACCAACAATACTTAACACAATCATGGATATGGTCTATATTTGCTCTGTCCAAGATGGCAGCCATTAACTAGTCATGTGACTACTGAACACTTGAGAAATACTGTTAGTGTAACTGAGGAGTCAAATACTTTATTTAATTTTTATTAACTTCAGTTTAAATGCCATATATAGGCAGGAATTATTGTTTTGGATAACGCAGTCCTGGAGTTATATCTCAGTCTGAGGTAGTTTGCAAAGGAAGATTGAAAACAGATTCCATCTCTACCCTATTAAGCTATTAATGTAAAAGAATTATCATAGATAGTAACTATGAGATATCATATTATTTTAAAATGTATTTCTTCACCCTGAACACCTTCATCTTTTAATCTATGTATCAGAGAGCAGGATATTATACACCATGGGAGAAAATCTTTCTAGCTAATGCAAAGTTGGGCAAAAAATGAACCAATTCTTCTCCTGTTTAAAAAAAAAAAAATACCAGAGAATCTCTTCAAGTGCTCAGCCTGCTCCAATGATCACAGAAGGGTCAGAAAGCCCCAGGGGATCTTTCCAGGCATAAAACAAGTTCCACAACTCTGCTCTAATTCTTTCACTAAAGTTGCTGGATGCATGCAAGTCAATGGCCCAGCTTCACCATACTGCAGTTTTTACACTACTACAAATTGTTCCAAATAACCAGGCACAATAGAAAAATATGCAATTTTAGACAAGAGCTGCATTAATTTACGATTGTGCTATGTACTTTCTCTTCTCCCCCCTTTCTAGCATTTGAATACTTGTCTAAAAATAAATTATCTTCCAGCTAGAGATCGAGTTTTTTTTTTGTAATATCAAGAAAATCTTGAAGAGCTCATTTTATTTTTAGGGATATCATAACAGCTTCTTAATTAGCTCATCATCTTTTGGTAATATGATTTCATTTCTATGATATTTTCATTAGCACATTTCCCCATAACTTCTTTCTCTTTGTCTTCCCTACTCATTAGTTCATCACAGTTCACTGACTTTGTTAATAATTCTTCCATTCTCTTACATGTGTCCCTTTTCCCTTAGAATCTTAGTAGTATTTTTGTTCCTGATACTTACCAAACTTAAACAGTATTTTGGAAATGCACTAACTATCTGTTGTATGAAAAAAGCATATACATAGCGATTATTAGTCTCTAAATGCACACTCAGATTTTTCTCAGTTTTCTCACCTAGCTCTGAGAAGACCCACAAGGTCATAGATAAGAAAATATGTAGATAGATAGTCCAATGCAGCTAGTTACCATCATAAATAAGTCAGGCATAAATATCACTGACAGTCATCTTCAGTAGAAAAAAGTGTGATTTATGTATATCCCAAGGGCAAATGATTTATATGTGTTTCACAGGCAGGGCATGTAGACACTGTTCACACCTACATAACTGCTGTAGTCAGCCTGCTTAAAAATATACATAGTAACTCGGGGCCAGGGCTACCACAGACAAATTCTATAACTGAAGGCATGAGACTACATTTTATTCATAAAGCATAAAGTTCAACTAAAAGAGGTATGTAAATCTGTTAACATTTTATTATCATTTTGTTTAGATTTTTCAGTGTTAAACAGAGAACATACTTATCAACGAGCATACTCCAAAATAATTTAGAATTAACTGGTTTAATTTTACACTTTGTATAATAGTTTATTGTTAAAATATAGACAATAATTATTTGTGATTTTAAAATTTGCTGTCCTTCACCATTTATATTTGACTGCTTTTTTCTCTCCATATTTGCCAGCTATATCATGTTACAACTGCCTGTATAAAAATTAATTTCTTCTGGTCCATTCATTTCCTCTTAGAATCCAATATCATTTATCATTCACTGATGGTGACATTTAAAGTCATTTTTATATTTAGATAACCTATTATTTATAAAAAGTAATGATGGCCATTTAATGAGTGAAATATTTTATTCCAAATATATTTTAATGTCATAAAGACAGTTTACTTACACACTGGGGTCTAATTTATTTAAGTGAGTAAATTATGAAAAAATATGTATATACAGTAAACCAGATCATTTTTTGGATATTGTGCATAAAGAAGGATCTTTGTTATTTTAACTATATGTTTATTATTAGACTTAAATAGCTCATAGAAACTTCTTAGGTAACTGAAAGCACAATTGCAAAGTAAGAAAATGATGTATAATGCACAGACAAAAGATTAAAATCTTTGCAGTACACAGAACTCTTGAGAATTATTAAGGAAAAACAAGTATCCTTATTGAAAATGGGCAAAGGACAGAAATATGGAAATTCATGAAGGTATAAATATAGAAATTAAAGAATCAAAATTTGAAAACAATAGTAGATGAAAGTTTGGCAATGTTATTTATTTATTCATTTATTTTTGAGATGGGGGTTAGAGTTCAGTGGCACGCTCATAGCTCACTGCAGCCTTGAGCTCTGGGGCTCAAGAGATCTCTTAACCTCAGCCTGCAGAGCAGCTGGGACTACAAGCCTGTGACACCACTTCCAATTGATTTTGTATTTTTTGTAGAAATGGGACTTGCTATCTTTCCCAAGCTGATTTTGAACTCCTGGCCTCAAGTAATCATCCTACCTCAGTCTCCTAAAATGTTGGGATTCTAGGCATAATCCACCTCACTTGGCTTGTTTTAATGATAATACCTAATACCAGCAAGTTTGCAGACAAACGGACAGGAATTTATATATTGATATCAATTATATTTTGTAATCTATATCAAAAGCATGTCAATGAGCACAAAGATATTTATTATAGCACTTACAACAAAGAATTAGGAATAACCACATGTTCATCACTAGGTGGTTAAATTATAAATATTAATATAATGGCATGCATACTGTGTAGCCAATTTAAGCAAAGGAAGTTTATCTGTTTGTTTTATCCTGTCTTATGGTGCTGTACAAAGGAAGGGTTTTTGTGTGTGTGTTTTTTTTTTGAGACGAAGTTTCACTCTTGTTGCCCAGGCTGGAGTGCAATGGTTCGATCTCGGCTCACCACAACTTCCGCCTCTTGGGTTCACGCAATTCTCCTGCCTCAGCTTCCCAAGTAGCTGGGATTACAGCCATGCGCCACCACACCTGGCTAATTTTATAGCTACGAACTTCAATTATTTCTGGGTTTTAACCTTGTGGGGGTCTTATAATATGAAACACTTCTTAAAAACATGGGTCATGAATTAGGTATAATTATTTTAATATTATGTTATCGTATGGTTTGCTCAGTATTATGCATTTTAGCTAAAACTATTTTAATTATGACTAAAGCTAAACTGACTAAAACAAAAGTTTCAGTCAATTTAATTTAACCAGAATGACTAAAGTTAAATTGACCAAAACAAAAGGACTTAATTTTACAGCATAAAAGGTTTTAAAACAATCTTTCAGAAATAAGGCTTTTCCAATAATGAAACATTTTTTCTTAGTTTATTATTGTATATAAATAAGACAGTCTTTTCAAAAACATGTAAAAGAAGAGAAGCTCATCAAAAGGCACAAGGGCATAAATTAAGCGAAAGGCTACTGCTGCTTCCACTGAGTGCCACCAACACTAATGGGGATGCTAGGCGTATAAGCCCGGAAGTGTCAGCCTTAGATAATGTGCTAAGACAAATTTTTATGAGATATGAACCCAGCCATGTGCATTTCAGTACAAGTATGAACTTCTTACTATTAGAAATTCGACTATCATTATTCTCTATCATTATATCACCAAATGTCAAACCTCTCAACCTGTAAACATTTTATCATTTTTGGACTCAAGTCTATATTGCAACTTTCAGGCTTTTTCATAGAAGAGAGAGAGAGAGAGAGAGAGAGAGAGAGAGAGAGAGAGAGAGAGA
>NW_022436946.1:44561685-44579240 GCF_009761245.1 Sapajus apella
GAGAGAGAGAGAGAGAGAGAGAGAGAGAGAGAGAGAGAGAGAGAGAGTGTGTGTGTGTGTGTGTGTGTGTGTGTAAACTGGGCAACTGAAAAACTATACACATAGATACAGTTCAATTTTGTTATCATCAAGGTTCAAATTTTTTATGCTCTTCCTTTTACTCCATCTTCTCTGTCTATAAATCACAATATGTAAAAATCATATTTACATATCAGAACAATAAAAATTAAAATTATAACCATGTAAAGTATTATGAACAAACTTTTCTTTTTAAGAAGCAAAGTCTCTCTCTGTCACCCAGGCTGGAGTACAGTGGCACATTCCCAGCTTCCGCAGCCTCAAATTCTTGGGCTAAAGTGATCTTACTACCTTAGCTTCCCCCAAGTAGCTGGGACCACAGGTGCATGCCCCTTACTTAGGTTGGACAAACATTTTTAAGAAAAATAAAGTTATTTGAAATAGACTCACAGGCAAGGTAAAATGGTCATTAAGTGATTGAGAGTTTTGTCCACAAACACTATTTTCATCATACCACAACCTGGTTAAGGAATCTACATAAAGGATATTCCAAGTTTATCAATTAAAACCATATACTACCTGGTTTTTCCTCACTTTCCTACCCCTCCAAACCTCCTTAATTACTGTCCTAGTGTATCCCCAGTACAGACTTACTAGAGCACTTCCTAACAACACCCAACATTTGTCTCTGCCACCAAGCCTTTGCTAAATTCTTCTCTTCTCTTATCACTGTTATATACTGAGAAAGACAAAAGCAGCCCTTCACAGTCAGGAGCTGTCTTGGGACTGTTAGGCCAAGAGTGTTCTGTTGAACATAAACAATTTCAGAGAACACTAACATCAGATAAGACCATTCTGTGACCTTCTCTGAACAGAGACAAAATAACAAGAACGCTGTCCAAACCAGAAATGATCAAACACTCCCCTCTTCTGGCTAATAAAGTTGTTTAACAATTTCTAGTTTCAGCCTCACTGTATTTCTTTTTCTAGATAAGAATTATTAAGATACCCAACCACAGAATAACTCCTGCTTTCAGATAGCATCCAATCCAGAGCAAATCCCGCTTCCTTAACCCTTTGCAAATCCCCTAATGTAAACCCAAGTCCCATAAGTCCTTTCTAATACCCTCTTAGAAAGGAGAGGGATCCTCAGATTTGGGGGGGGGGGCAGATGTGAAATCTGTTTTAGAAATTTAAGTATGCAGGCCCTGTGACCATCCAGTTGGACATATCTATGTGGTCTGAGAAGTCAAGTCTAGCTTCTAGTTATAGATATGGGAGTCATCAGATTTAAGTGGTAGTAAATGGAAAATGTAGAGTGGAAAGAAAAGGATCCAGAAACAGAACTTTGGAAAGTACCAGTAAGTAAGAGGAAACAGTGACATACTTTCTAATGATAGAAATATATAAACGTTTGGATCCACAAGAAGCTTATCTTCTTTTTTGGAAGTAGAGGGCAAATATATTTGTGTATTTAATGAAAACCTTTTTACTCAACAGCATATAAATAAATAAATGTAATACAATAAAAACTATAAAAATGTGAACTAAATATAAACAAAACTAAAAATAAAAAATAGCTAAAACCAAACTAAGAAGAGCTTGGGCTGAGATAACAAACAGAAACTTCGTAGATACTGTATCTTCTGAGTAAGGGTTAAAAAATATTTTAAAATTATTAAATATTTTATGTATATATACACATACCCCACTAGAAACACATCTGAATCAAACAAATTGAGATGCTACAAGATTTCACATGATGTGCCGTGTCCCTCACTGCTGCAAGTTATAAACCTGATTTACGTTGTAAATAGCAGAAAAATTTAGGAAATATTCCTACAGTATTCAGAAACAGCTTTCCAATTCAGCAAAGAAGTCACTCATAACATTCTCAATGAATAGAGTTCTGACATACATCTTTCTCTTTGTTGTTTTACTTTCATATTACTAACTAATATAAAAAAAAATTACTTAACGTGCATTTAAGAATTGTACTACTTTGGGAGGCCAAGGTGGGAGGACTGTTTGAGGCCAGGTGTTCAAGACCAGCCTGGTCAACACAATGAGATGCTGACTCTACAAAAACTAAAAAAAAAAAAAAATTAGCTGGGAAGGGTGTTGCACACCTAGGGTCCCAGCTACTCCGGAGACTCAGGCAGAAGGATCAATTGGGCCCAGGAGCCTGCAGTGAGCCACTGCACCCCAGACTGGGTGACAGAGTGAAACCCTGTCACAAAAAGAGAGAAAAAAAGAAAGAAATATACTCATTGATCAACTGCAAGCATAGTTTGACTAGAGATACAAGAGTTGAGGTAAAGCCAACAAAAGCATTCCAAGAGAATCAACTGGCTATATAGAATTTATGAGTACTGTATGTTTATTACTTATAAATTGTGTGCTATTTTTTAATCAATAAAATATATAACACATACATACAATTATTCCTCTGGAGAAAAAGCTAATTATTAAACATTTACCAAATCACCATGTATTTTCTTAAAATACACAATGGGCTACAAATAAAAGTGAAAATCACTTATTCAGAGAAAGCTCTTATATTTTTAAATCACTTTTTTTTCTACTTGTAGAACAAAAGGTGTAGTCTTCAGTAGGAAGAATTTTAGGCAGTTAATAGTAGCCACATTTTCAATCTGGCACCTGGATACCCTAGTACAATGGTAGTGTAGTATTAGGATTGGTGCCAGCAAGTAAGCTGTTCATGACTTCCTTGCCACAGTCCGTAAGTACATAAATTGAAAATAAGCATTTGTACACAAGTATTTGGTCTGTAGCCAAGCAGAAAAATTTTTAAAACACCTGGAGAATCGGCCAGGCATAGTGGCTCATGCCTGTAATCCCAGTACTTTGGCCAAGGCATGTGGATCATCTGAGGTCGGGAGTTCAAGACCAGCCTGACCAACATGGAGAAACCCTGTTTCAACTAAAAATACAAAATTAGCTGGGTGGGTATGGTAGTGCATGCCTGTAATCCCAGCTACTTGGGAGGCTGAGGCAGGAGAATTGCTTGAATCTGGGAGCCGAGATTGCGCCATTGCACTCTAGCCTGGGCAACAAGAGCGAAACTCCATCTCAAAAAACAAAAAGAAACATTTGGAGAATTACTGAGCTAGCACACCATGATCTGCCCAAGATTTGACAGTAAAACTGGCAATAATCTGTTAAGTAACTAAGGTAGCTGCGTTCAAGAAAATTTTGCTGCTCCTCAAGGAAAGGCAGGCAGGTGCTACTGGCCAAAGGCCATTCCCAGAAGCTACTAGTGAAAGAGAACGTATATCATTTATCACTGGTTTCCTTTTTTTCCTCATAGAAACTACCCCAACCAGATTTCAGCCTCCCTATACCATCACCACTACCACTATCTACCAGTCTTGAGCTATCTTCACTCTCCTTTTAAGGTGCCCAGATGCATGGTTGATGCTTTCTAAATACTCACCTGCTATTTGCTCATCTGCTATGCTATTTTTATATAATGAACCATCCCCTTGCCAGCTTTTCTGGGTGCGTTGAATATATTATATGTTTCTGGTTTTGTAAAATAAAAATATATAACTGAAAATGTTTAGAAAGACCAGGCGTTGTGGCCAGCACTTTGGGAGGTTGAAGAAGAAAAGATCACTTGAGGCCAGCAGTTCAAAACCAGCCTGGGAAACACAGTAAGACCCTGTCTCTACCAAAAAAAAAAAGTTAGCTAGGCATGGTGGTGTACACCTGTAGTCCTAGCTACATGAGTGGCTGAGGTGGGAAGGTCACTTGAGCTCATGAGCTCGAGATTATAGCAAGCTATGATCACAACACTGCACTTCAGCCTGAACAGTAGAGCGAGACCTCGTCCCTAAAATAAATAAATAAATAAAAATGTTTAGAAGATGTTTAAAAGATCTTTAAATTTTTTAACTTAACAATTAATTATGAGTTAAACAGTAAAGTTGTTAATATTGATTAATATACAGATTAGTATCGGCCAAGAATTTCCCAATACTTGTCTCCATGCAACCACACATGGCCCATGAGATGATTCCTTAAAAAGGCAGGAGTGGTCAATGTTCAGCAAGTATGGAAAATACTACATCTTATCTCCCTACTACGGAGACTTACAGCATACTATAGTATGATAAAGCACTGATATGTCATCTATTAAATAAAAGGACTGAATTTTGTATAGCCAAGAATTTCTCAAACCTATTGAATAAAACTTTTGTTTTTCTTTCAGGAAACAATAACTAATACACCACAGAATTATCTATTTGTAAAATATGCTTCTGGGGCATTAGCCGTCATTCAATCTCATCACTTAGCTGGAGGCCATTCAAGTTAATTCCTTCTTCTTATGATAATCCTGCTATATCTATTATCACTATGCACAAACACCTTTATGTGATGCCCAAAACATATTCTAAATATAATATATCTGACCATTTTGTAAATATTCTCATCACATAACCTTATTTGTAGGCAACTTGGCTGTTCAAACTTGTTCACGACCTAATGACTGTTCTAACTCTATTTAATTCTAAGATGCTTGCCATGTTTAAAGAAACATACCTATAAAAAGAACAATAAAACTTTCCTTGTTTTTCTGGGTATCTTTGCATTGGTATTAAAATTACTTTCCCTTCCTTTTTGCTTGAAAGTCAATAAGAGCTGGAAAAAAGACACACTCATTTTAATTTGCAGTCACTGTGTTTTGAATAGGAAGCAGCTTTATAAATTGCACTGCACAAGTATGCACATAAGCTGGAATCGCTGAGAATATATGAATTACAAGAAATTAGCTTTTTACTCTTTATTTATTTATTTACTCTTTATTTATTTCAGAGATAACTGAAAGCCAAGAACTAAAAGTTTATAATAAAAGGGCAAAGTGATAGGAATAGAAGAAGAGTAGATATAAGCAACGGGCAAATGAGTGAAATTTCCGGTTAGTTTTCTTTTGTTAAGAGCAGTTTCTCCTGTAAAGAAAAATTGATTAATCAGAGAACTGACAAGGATCACAGGAACCTGGTCAATTTCTGTTAGCAGCCAGCTTCATGTGTTAAAGACTTTGAAGCAGAAAGACATGGATTATCAATTCCCTACAGAAGCTTTTAACATCAGAAAAAGGGAATGGGGGTAGAAGTTGAGAAAAAGGGGAGGAGAAAAAAAACCCAAGTGGTGAGAGGAACAAATATGAGTAGAATTATTTTAAAATAGCAGTGTTTTCAGAAGGATGGAAAATAACAGCATACACAAAAAAGCAAAGGCTAGGGTGAACTACAATGTGAAAAGCTATGTTCTGCATCTTTTGAGATACTTTTTTTTTTTCTAGCTAATATAAAATATTCCAGAACCTGTTCTGTCCAGCCTTAGTTCTGCTTGACCTTATCTTAAGAATGAGCTAAACACCCACAAGAAAAGAGAGAAAATATATAGCATGAAATATATAGCAGAATATGATAGCATTTGGCATACATTTTAATACGTGGTAGGAATAAAATAACAGATTAGAAATGGGCTGTTTCTTGTGGTTCTGTTGGAAGGATAGCCAACAATTTATATGGACATAATAAGAAAAGGTTAATTCAGTTTGTGTGCAGAGGAAGTATCCTAGTGTATAGAGAAGATACATGAATGACCAACAATAAGTATGTGGATAAGCAGATAATGAATCAATCATCATAGAAAAAGGAACATTTACAAAAGGAAGAATGGCTGTTTCCTTTCATATTGAATGAAAATTCTTCCTTTAACATCAGTTTTAAATGTCTATAATGCAGGACAAAACCTGAAGTACTACATCTGTCATTTAAATTCAGGTCAGCATATCACCTTCTAATCATAAAAGGAATATACACATTTGTGCATTTCTGAAACCAATCTGGGATGATGAAGTTGAGAGAAGCTCCTGGGAACTCCCCTATGTCACACAAAATTTCAAGATCAAGACTGTTAACATTGCATCATTTCTGCTACCAGAATGCTTTTCCTCCTTGCTCTGTGGTCAGACAAAATATCTTCCTTTCTCAAAGAAACAAAAACTCAACAGTCTCAACTGCAAATGACATTACAAAGGTACTCTGTATATACCTCGGTTACTCCTACAGATTCATCAAAACTCGTAAAAACCTATATATTTTAATAACATAATTACTTCATGCATTTTATTAATTTAGGAAAACTATGGAATTTTAAATACATTTTAGGAGTGAAACTGACCTCTAAGTATAGTTAAGAAAATTGAATTCCATATTAGCTAGGAGAAAAAATACTAACTTGCCTATTAAAGATGACCAATTAATAAATTTTTAAGCAAAAACACACCAATCCTTTCTGTTTCTCATGTTAAGAGAAAGACATATTACTGTAATTCTGTTGTTTTTCTTCTCTAACCAGGTGACAAAATTTCCCAAAGCACTTAAATTTTTAAAAACAATAAATGGCTCACATGGTCAGACTAATGAAATTATGAGTAGACCAAAGAAATAATATAGAATACTAAGTTTACTCATTTTTATAGATGTATACTTCATCAACAAATATAATGGAGAATCTGTCACTCAAATGCATAGTATGTTTCTCTAAATTTTCTTTTTTCAATTTCCAAATTAATTTATATACCTGTTTTTCCTATATAATTTTAAATTCTTCTAATTTATAATTTGACAAAGTAAATTAAAAGTTAACTTCTCTATTTGTATAAAAACTTTTCAGCAAATAGCATAAACAGCTGATTCAGAAACAGCTTTTTGTTTTTTTTAACAAGAAAAAGAAAATATACAGTGGTTATCTCTGAGTGGTAGAATAAGGGGTGATTTTAAAAATCATCTTTGGCTGGGCATGGTGGCTCATGCCTATAATCTAGCACTTTGGATGGCTGAGGCGAGTGGATCACTTGAGATCAGGAGTTCAAGAGCAGCCTGGCCAACATGGTGAAACCCCATCTCTACTAAAAACACAAAAATTAGCAGGGTGTGGTGTTACACACCTGTAATCAGCTGAAGCAGGAGAATCACCTGAGCCTGGGAAGTAGAGGCTGCAGTGAGCTGAGATTGCACCACTGCATTCCAGCCTAGGCAACAGAGTGAGATTCTGTCTCAAAAAAAAAATTAATTTAAAAATAAAAATAAAATAATCTTTATATTCTTTTTTGCCAAACATCCTACAATCACAGGTACTACATTTATATCAGAACAATACAATATACAAGATCCTAAAAAATGCTAAAATGTTTCATATTTAGTCCATATTGTTACTTAAATTTTAAATAACTTACAGGTAGTTTCTTACATCTAATGCTTAGGCCCTCTAAAAACCAGTAACTGCTCCCCTCAAGACTGAACAGGCCAACTTATGTCTCATTCCCACTCCTAGACTTACAATAGTTGCCAAAAGGATGCCATGCTTAGACTAATGAGTCTTAGCCCCTTATGTTGGGGGTGGAGTCACTTTTCCTAGTAGCATACGGGGATAGAGGTAAATACATAAATAAAATAACTGGGGTTTTCATCAGAAGGAGGAAGGGAAGAAATGGATGCTGGATATGCAACCAACAGTGTTCACTACAAAAATCTTTGGTGCCAATTTCTATCTTTTTTTCCATTAAATTTCATCTTGTGTGGCTAATCCCATTGTATTCGCTACAGGGATTAAGATTTGGCTCTGTCATCAATTATATCAGATTCACTCTGCCTTATAGCAATTGTAGCATATCTACAATTTTTTAATTAAAAAAAGACAGGCTGGGTGTGGTGACTCACACTTGTAATCCCAGCACTTTGGGAGGCCAAGGCGGGTGGATCTGAGGTCAAGAGTTTGAGACCTGCCTGTCCAACATAGTGAAACCTCATCTCTACTAAAAATACAAAAATTAGCTGGGCATGGTAGCATGCACCTGTAACCCCAGCTACTCAGGAGGCTGAGGCAGGAGAATTGCTTGAACCTAGGAGAGAGAGGTTGCAGTGAGCTGAGATCATGCCACTGCACTCCATCTTGGGCAACAGAGTGAGACTCTGTCTCAAAAAACAAAAACAAAAAACAGAATACCTTTATTTTCCTTTCAGACACTGGACCAGACACTTAAAATACACGAACACTAATCCTCACAATCCTATAAAATTATTATTACTGATTTCTATAAATAAGAAATCTGAGTTAAGGTAATTTGGCAAAATTCAAGCAGCTGATAAGCACTATAGCTGGGATTCAAACACAGGTATCTCCCATTTCAATGTATCCAATAGTTACATTTAATACCATCTAATCTTTCCAATGAGACTGCCACTTCAAAATATTTATTAAGTATTCAGTTCAATGTGTTTTTTTGGGCTTAAAAAGAGAATTAGACAGATCCTCCCCCTCCAATGAATGGCAGATACTTTAGACTTAGTGGTAAACTATAGTAATTATAGAACACAGAAGCCATCAACTTTTCTGCTTCAAGAAAAGGTCGGCGGGGGGGGGTTAGTAGCCCAAAAGTATCTTGGACTTCCACAGTTTACCATATATAACTCAATGCATAATAAAGAATCTATTAAAAGGAAATGCAATTTAGGTTAAACACTTGGTTTTCTTAAGCAACAAGAGTTAACATATGTTCTCTTGGACACGATGAATCCAGTTAATGGTCTAGAAGCCATATCTTTTTACCCAATGGAAGACAGGAAAAAAATTCCTAATGTATTATACTTTTTATTTTCAATTGTTCAAGAAATGTTCTACAGGAGGAATTTTAAGAAAGGCATACATCTAAGTGTTGTTGAAATGCCAAATTTAATAGAACAATTTCCGTGCCGGGTGTGGTGGCTCACGCCTGTAATCCTAGCACTTTGGGATGCCGAGGTGGGTGGATCACCTGAGGTCAGGAGTTCAAGACCAGCCTGGCCATCCTGGTGAAACCCCATCTTAAAAAAAAAAAAAAAAACAATTTCCACTTAGAGAGTTTACACCTCAGTAGGAGAAAAAAGAAAAAATAATAACAGAAGACAGCCTGTGACAAATGACCCATTTATTTATAAAGGGTTTTGAAGTTTATAAGAAGGAAGTAAGCAATTTTAGCTAGAAAGGCCTTAGAGAACGAAGGTTCTGACTTTGGGGCAAGGTTCTGAAGGATGGCAATGATTTCTAAAAGTGAATGTAGGAAGGAATTAGGGAGAAAGCACTGTTTGTACAAAGGAAAAGTGGCAAAGAAGTAAAGGGTATGTTTAGAAAATGGCAGATCCTATTTGACAAAGCAAACAATTTAAATAAGAAATATGAGAAGAAATATTTTAAAAACAGATTTACTCAGGAGGCTGAGATGAAAGGATCACCTGAGTCTTAGAGTACAAGATTATATTTAGTGAGCTATGATCATGTCACTGTACTTCAACTTGAAAGACAGAGAGCAAGACCCCGTCTGAAAAACAAAAAAATTAAAAAATAAAGTAGATAAAATCAGATCATGGAGAGCTTACGTGTCTGGCTAAGATGTCTAAACTTTATTCAGAAAACAAATAGGCAATTAAGCTTTTGGGGGAGTGAATGCTTTAAATAAATTCACAAATAGCAGTCTTCAAGGTAAGGACTAATAAAAAGTATAAGCCTGCCAGTCACAAGCTGGTCCCAATCTTGGCTTAAGCTTCATCTTCTACCAATCTACAACCTTTTTCCCCTTCGCCCTTCACCCATCAAGTCCCCATGCTCTAGCCAGATACTGGCCTTTCCAAGAGGCTCTTTAACCTCTCCACATCTTTGCCATTTATAATATGAAATGTTTTCTCAGACTAACAGTGTCTTAGATATTTCCAAGGCCCATCTCAAATGAACTCTTCCTTTGTAAAAGCCTTCCCTGCTACTAAAAGCATTGGCAATTGCTACCATAATGCTCTTATCTTAGCACTTAACACTCTGTGGGAACTGTTGGTCACATGTGCATACACATGATGATAAGCTCTTAGAGAGACTGGATATTACTGATCTTTGTCATCTTAACACTTCGTAAAACTAAAGTTCCATTGTCCTTCCTACCACAAAGCCTCTTTACACAACTCCTTCTTCTGTTGGAATGCTCTTTTCCTTGTTTTTTGCCTACTCATTCTTCATTCCTCATCACAAATCTACTGCCCCAAAGAAGCCTTTCTCACCCTGAGACTAGGTCAGGCCCCTCACCATTATACACTCACAGTACCATGTACCTTTTCATCATCACACTAATTTTACTTTCATTTGTGTGATGAAATTGTCTGATCCTCTTTCTGGTCTTTAAACTCCACGAAGTCTGAAACCCTCTGTTTTTTGGTCATACCTGAATCTCTAGCACCTACCACAAAGTAAGTAATTAATATAAAATTAGGCTAGGTGCGGTGGCTCATGCCTGTAATTCCAGCACTTTGGGAGGCTGAGGTGGGTGGATCACGAGGTCAGGAGATGGAGACCATCCTGTCTAACATGGTGATACCCTGTCTCTACTAAAAGTAAAAAAAAATTAGCTGGCTGTGGTGGCACATGCCTATAAGTCCCAGCTACTTGGGAGGCTGAGGCAGTAGAATCTCCTGAACCTAGGAGACGGAGGCTGCAGTGAGCTGAGATCATGCCACTGCACTCCAGCCTGGGCAACAGAATGAGATTCTGTCTCCAAAAAAAAAAACAAAACAGCTATATGTTGCTAAAACCCAGAGATTTAAGAGCATTGCTCTGAGGTATTACTGTTGGCTGAACTGTGTGAAATTAGGCAATTAGCCATTCTATGATCATTTTCTTCAACAGTTAAAAACAGGACATTAATTGTATTTATCTTTCTGAGTTTTGAAAAGTTAATGAATATAAAATACACCACAGGCTAGGCACAGTGGTTCATGCCTGTAATCTCAGCACTTTAGGAAGCCGAGGTGGGCAGATCAGATTGCTTGAGCTTAGGAGTTTGAGACCAGCCTGGATGATGTGGTAAAACCCCAACTCTACAAAAAAAAAAAAAATTAGCTGAGCATGGTGGCAGGCATCTGTAGTCCCAGCTATGTGAGAAGCTGAGGTGGGAGGTTCACCTGAGCCTAGGAAAGATGAGGCTGCAGTGAGCTGTGATCACACTACTGTATTCTAGCCTGGATGACAGAGCGAGGTCCTTTGTCTAGAAAAAAAAAAAAGCACAGTACTTGGCACATGTAAGTACTCTGTAAAAGTTACACTCTCATCACTGTGTTGTCACTATTTATAATCATTTTCATAATTACTACAATACTGTCTATAGTTTAACAGTTCTCTCAGGTGGCAGAACAGAGGCCTTAGTAGAGAAAAGTTACACCAGTGGCTTTGGATAATCAGTTAAGAACAAATGGCAGCAAATTGGGGTCTATGCCTAGGGACTGGTGGTAGCGAGGATTTAGTGTTAGCAAGCATTTAAAACAACATAACTATAGAATAATCAAAGATATTACTCTATCTTTTGATAGAATAATCAATTTTATATTACCTTAAATCTACTTAGCTTTATATTTTTATATTTTAAACAAATAATATTCAAAAATTTCAAAATATCCAGGGCTGGATGCAGTGGCTCACGCCTGTAATCCCACACTTTGGGAGGCCAAGGTGGGCAGATTACCTGAGGTCAGGAGTTCAAGACCAGCCTGGCCAATGTGGCGAAACCCCGTCTCTTTTTACTAAAAATACAAAAATTAGCCATGGGTGGTGGCGGGCACCTATAATCTCAGCTACTCAGGAGGCTGAGGCAGGAAAATTGCTTGAACCCGGCAGGCAGAGTTGCAATGAGTTGAGATGGCACCACTGCACTCCAGTCTGAGCAACAGTGTGGGACTTCATCCCGGAAAAAAAAAAAAAAAATTCAAAATATCCTTGATTCTTTCCATAAAACATAAATATTATAAAATATTTATTTTATTATCTTTCAGTTATAAATCAAAATCCTGTTTAAGTTAATTGTGAGATTCATAACCATACTGTGTTTTTCAAACTAGTCAATAAGTGTAAGAGACTTAAATCCATGTGAAGCTAAGTAAAGAGACTACCCTTTAAGATGAAGAAAAGCCAATAGAAATACCTATCCACAATAGAAGTAACTTCGGCCCTTCAGGGAGTTTACACTATGGTTTTTAGTGTTTCTGGTTTACTGTGTTTATTCCACTGAATCGGCATTTTCTTACTCATCTTGGAAAATAACGAACTTCATAAACAGTTTCTCTAAGGAAGTAAACAAAACATCTCTAGATCTATTGATACCAATTTATTTTCATTACAGCCTATTTGATGAGTCAATCTGTGGTTTTAAAAGTCTTCCTCTAGGTAAAAATATGCTAGAAACACAAACACTAGCTTTAGATGACAAATGATGCAGAGCAAAATATTTCATATATACTTTCTTTAGAAATTCAGGTAATATCAGTAAGTGTGTAGAAATGTTAAAACTACCTAACCATCCTATGCTCTTGTTAAGAACTCTTCTTCAATGTTGAAAAAAATCATTGGCCTTTAGAAAAGGTATAAAAGAATTAACCAAACCTAAGTAAAGACAGAAATGTGGTGAAGAACTGGATTTAACTTTGCTAATACCTAAACAGAACAGACATCTTTTTTCAAGACAGCAATAGCCAGCCATATCAAAAATAAATTCTAAAGTAATTTAGAATAAATTCTAAAACTCCATTATCTGTTATTAACTTCTTCTCAACCACACTCTTCACCAAGGAATGACACTTCTGCTAAAGACAGACACTTTCTGCTGAGTGATTGCTTTTTCTGGTATCTCTAAATCCAGGCTTCCTTCCCAAAGGGGAGTGGGGAGAGGAGGAAAAAAAGAGAGTAGGAGACTAAAAAGAGAGATCATTTAGGGCTGTAATAATTCCTGGTGACAGATCAAATTATAATGATAGGGCAGATAATTTGGGGACAGCATAAGGCATCAATAATTTGGGTATGTTTGTTTTTCAATTTACAGCTTAAAGTTGAAAAATATAAAGCAAAATAATGAATTCTATTCTATTAAATTCTCACTCTAAAAACATTATCCCATGTTTTAGGAGATTCTGGAATACATATTGAACACTAAATATCAAAGGAAATTCTGAATTACTATTAGGAATATTAACAGCTTAACTGTGACCAGTTATTTTTAAAACTAAAGACAGAAAGGATGGAAAAGCGGTCACCGCCTAACAAGACAATTTCCCAAACATCATTTGTTAAGATTTTTCTCTTTTTTTTTTTTTTTGACAGAGTTTCACTCTATCCCCTAGGCTGGAGTGCAGTGCCATGACCTTGGCTCATGGTAACCGCCGCCTCCCCGGGTTTGAGCGATTCTCCTGCCTTAGTCTCCTGAGTAGTTGGGATTACAGGCGACTGCCAGCATGCCTGGCTAATTTTTGTATTTTTAGTAGAGACCGGGTTTTGCCATGTTGGCCAGGCTGGTCTCAAACTCCTGACCTCAGGTGATCTGCCAACGTCTGCCACCCAAAATGCTGGGATTACAGGCATGAGCCACCACACTCGATATCATTTGTTAAGATTTTTAAATATCTTATCCTTAAAAAGTAAATACTGAACTCTAAAAAATATGTACTGAAATAAGTATCTGCATCTTTTTGGCTGTTAATATATTTCAACTACTTGAAAATTTATTTATTATTAATTTTATTTGAAAAGAAAGAAAATCCAGAAATCAAATAATTCATTAAACTTACACTTACAATAACCCACATGAAAACAAGTAGCAACATACCTAATGGTGTAACCCCCCTAACAAATTAACCTTCTATTTTTGACAAAACATGAAGACACTTAAAACCCAAATACATTCATTTTAAAAACTACTTTTCTCCACAGAGGTTAAAGAAAAATTCTAAAGGAAGAAAACAGGTATAAAGGGAAAACCCTCAACTTTTCACTTTTTACTACTAAATTTTGTTATTAATACCAAATTTTATTAGGTGATTTCTTTTAAAGCCTGTGTCACACAAAAAAGCCCAGGTAGCACTTCTTTAAAAACAGGTTTTTGTTTATCTTTTTATTTTAAAATTCACAGTAGGCTCACACCAGTAATACCAGCACTTTGGGAGGCCAAGGTGGGTGAATTACCTGAGTTCAGTAGTTCAAGATAAGCCTGGCCAGGCCAACATGGTGAAACCCCATCTGTACTAAAAAATACAAAAATTAGCCGGGTATGGTGGAGCACAGTTGTAGTACCAGATACTCAGGTGGCTAAGGCATGGGAATCACTTGACTCTAGGAGGCGGAAGCTGTAGTGAGCCGAAGGTTGCAGTGAGCCAAGACTGCTCCACTGAACTCCAGCCTGGAGACAGAGTAAGACCCTATCTCAAATAAATACATACATATATACATACATAAATTAAATAACTAAATGAAAATAAAACTCACAGTAATACTAGGATACAAATAATTTATCAATAAATGTTAGTACTAGATTTAAATGCTTAATAATAGTTGTTAGTGTTTTCTGGATAACTTGCTATCAAAATGGCAAATGAGGGAGGATCATGGATTTGAAAGATTTAGTATCTTAAACCTTTCCAAAAAGCAAAATTTAAGTGACAACTTAAACATTAATTAAAATATCAATAGAAATTTAATTAAACAGAAGTTGAAACATTCAATTGTTTCAACATAAATAAATCAATTGCTGTAAATTTTAATGTCAATGAAAGCACGGACCAATACATGAATTACAGGCTTTTTACTGTTCTTAAAAGAAACTTAAGTAGCCTTTCTATGTAGCTCAACAAATCTTGTATTTAACTTTTAAAGGCAAAATAAACTTACCACAAAATACTACTAAAAATTATAAGATGACCTTGTTTCTCTCATTATTCATCCTAAAAGAGGACCAAAAGATCCTATTAATAAATCTGGTTAACTTAAAAGTTATCTTGGATTGATAAGGAAGATCATACGATCAAATATCATTGTCTTTTAAGATCTACAAGACTATGAAAATTTAAGGAAGAATTTTTAATGTAAACAATGAATACTCATTGAAATAAAATATTCATGAAAAATAGATCTTTTAAGATCTATAAGACTGAAAATTTAAGGAAGAATTTGTTATGTAAATAATACCCATTGAAATATAATATTTAAACAAAATGCATTAGGTTTTAAAATATAATTACTTATGTCAAGGGAAGTCTATACAGTATTTTATGAAATCTTTTAAAAGTGCCTATTTGCATGAAAATATGTGTCAATAAATGTCATATTTTAAACATCAATGGCAGAGAGGGTACTCTTTTTGAAACTACTGCTGTTTCAAATATTTTAGTTAATATTTGGAGACAACTATAGTATTTACTAAAATAGAATTTAAACATTTGAATACAAGTAGCTTAAGAACAAATTAAAGTAACTTTAGAGATCAAATATTTATTGGTTCACAATAAACTGGAACATCATGACTAAGTCACCAAATTAGGAATAAATATCAAACACTTATCCTCACTTAACTGTATAATGAAATTTTATAAATATTATAGGAGTTGGATAGGATTTTCTTCCAAACAGCTAGCTACCTTATGCTAGCTGTTAAGAGGTGGGTCAGAAGAGCAAGAAGAAATACATCTAATTAATTCCCTCTTGCATTTTACATGTAGTCCTATAACGTATTTCTTTCTTTTACTCTGCCCAAAATTACTTATTGCTAACGTCTCCAAACCACCACTCCTACTTTCTCTACACTGTGAATTCTGAGAAACAAGCTACAGTTTAGAAACCTCAAATGATGCCAAAAGATAACTGATAGAAAAATAACTAAGAAATTACCACAGTATAGATTAAAAGGTCTGTATTATTTTTAAAATCTATTTAGCAGTAATTTTTTTCAGTAAATATTTTCTCTAAGTTTTAGGCTTCATTCTGAGATTCACTTCAATCCTATCTGTGACTAACTAAAAGGGAAGTCACATGACTTAAGCAATGAAAGAGAAAGAAAGTTTTCTTTCCTTTCCTTTGCTTTCTACAGGAAGAAACAAAAGCTTGGTATTAGCTATCCAAAGCCAATGGGTGGAGCCTAAAAGCCAAAAAACTATACTGAAGTAAGATTACTCTTAATAGGGGCTCACTTTAACCTTGTGAAAATATCAAAAATGTGAGGACTGCAGCCAGGACTTAAATAAAATAACAATTTTTTAATGTAAATTAGGTTTTACAACTAGAAAATTCTTCAGGGACAAAATTCAATTTATAAACAATGTTGAAGCTTTTGTTGGGGTAAAATCACCTAACTGTGATCCTTACACAGATACACACACCATCCCCCACTAGCACACAGATACTTCACAAGCCTCTTGAATAAATAGGAGTATCCAATGTCGGGGTGATGGGTGGTCTTGAGCTCTGAACCAGAGCTGTATACTTTTAAGGGATGCTAAGATAAGAACAAAGTGTTTTGTGTTTGTTTAAACCTGGGTCTAAATGTAGTCTTTGCACCATTATTGGAACAGCTCATAAACTTGCGGTATTATTAATTCAAGCAAGGTTTAAATGTCTGCATAAATGCTAGAAATTAAGTACATCAAAATAAAATACGTTAGGGCTTTTTATGGATCTCATTCAAATTAACTAATTCAATTTACTTAAAAGTAATCATTACATTTCAAAAGTGTTAAAGCTCAACCTAAGAGAAAAACCTCATTATGATCACACTTTCACTACCAACAGAATACCATACCCTATCAAATAACATATATTTAAATTAAAGTTTATGCATCAAATAAACTGCAATGCAATGAGAAACTTCTAAAGATAATGAAATTAACCCATGGACAATCCCAACAAAGAATCAACTATTATGCCCATTTTTATACTGCAGGCTTTGTATCTGCACAATATAAAGAGTCAGCTATTTGTGGGGCTTTTTGTTGTTGTTGTTGTTGTTGTTTTGTTTCTCAGAGCAGAAAGCAGGCTTTACAATCGGCCCAAGGAAAAGATAAGCAAAGAATAGTTCTGACCCTAGCTTCTGTGGCTTGATCAAGTGGGCCTGCAATCTGAGCCAAAGGGCACAAATTCCTCACCATTCAAAATTCTTCAATGGCATGGGGGAGGAAACAGTGAAAGGGGCAAACATGCAAATCCAAGTGTCCTTAGATTGAGTATTCAATGAAAATTTTTAATGAGAGAGCTAAAAAATGAGGCCAATACTGTGACTAAATTTCTAACACACAGTTTAATCAACCCATGAAAGAAAGAGGCTTTTTTTCTGTGTGAAAACTGAAAAAGATGCACTTAAAAAAAAAAAAATTATGGCTTACACTGAGCTGCGTTAGGTATATGTCTCTAATATCATTTAATCTATTTAAAGGAGTTGCTGAAGAGTGTGGCTAATTTGGAAGGATCAGTGCTTACATATTATAAGCAAAATCATGTATTATTAAAATCACACAGGAAGAAACATTGATATAATTCATTCCAAACTTTACAATATATTAATGATCTATTAAATATTTAAAGGGAACCTACGCTGCCAGACTTTTGTTACAGACTGAACTAAGGATAAAGAAAATTCATTTGAATGAAAAAAAAAAAAAAAAAAAAAAAAAAAA
>NW_022436946.1:44579340-44592338 GCF_009761245.1 Sapajus apella
AAAAAAAAAAAAAAAAAAAAAAAAAAAAAAAAAAGCTAAGATAAAAGAATTTAAGCATTATAGGATCTGGGAACATTCTACTCACTATCCCTAATGGCCTAGGAAATTGCTTACAAACGCTTAAGGAAAAAAACAATCATGAACAAATCTTGGCTAAAGTAAAAGTAATTTGAAATTTATATGGAGTCTTTATATAACACCATAAAACCAAATAGCAATCTTAGAGTTATTACCAAATTAAACTTACAAGATTTAAAAAAGAGTCTAACTTTAAGATTAACAAAAGTAGTAAATTTAAGAGGGTTTTGATTTTTTAAAGTGGGCTGTTATGACGAAAGATTTAAAGCAGCTGGTAGAAATTAAGTATATTATTAATAGCACAATAAATTAATGATTTTAAGCACTGGCAAAAATAGTTTTGCCACATGAAATGTGAAAAACATAGATTTTAATACTATTGGGAAATCACTGCATTTAGCTAAAAATTTTAAAACTAACTTTTACTTTTTATCTTAGCTATCCAGAAAGTTAATTTGTAGAGGCTGTATAATTAGACTTTGTAAAAGGAAGTGGATAGAACACAGGGAAAATGATCCTTCACTTTTATGCCTTATATGAAAACAATGAGAATTAACTGGAAAAATCTCATTTTAAAATTTGCTAAAATGAAAATACCAAACCAACAGTGTTTCATACTTAGTAAGTGTTCAATAAAAATTAGTTGACTTGATAAATTACTGAACCACAATTTTTATAATCATTTTTTAAAAGTTAATACTTTTCTATGGCGATAAGCCATCTTGTTGATTTACATTTCTAAAAATGTTTATATAAGCTGAGGACAGTGGCTCACATCTGTAATCCCAGAACTTTTGGAGGCAGAGGCAGGAGGATCACCTGAAGCCAGGAGTTCTAAACCAGCCTGGTCAACAAAGCAAAGTCCTATCTTTACGAAAAAATTTTTAAAAATTAGCCAGGCGAAGTGGCATGTGCCAGGCATGGTGGTGCATACCTGTAGTCCCAGCTACTCTGGAGGCTGAGGTGGGAGGATCCCTTGAGCCCAGAAGCTTGAGACCAACCTGGGAAACATAGGGAGATCCCATCTCTACAAATGTAGTAAAAAATATCAGCTGGGCACGGTGGTGCACACCTGTAGTTCCAGCTATTCAGAAGGCTCTGGTGGGGTAATTGCTTGAGCCAGGAGTTCGAAGTTACAGTGAGCTACAATCCTACCACTGCACGCTAGGCTGGGTGACTGAGGAAGACCTTGTTTCTTAAAAAATAATAATAATTAATTAATTAAATAAAAATTAAAAAAATGTTTATACAAAAACCGAGTTGAGAGAGAAATTCAATTTTCCTTCCCTCTTTCCTCCCTTCCTTCCTTCCCTCCCTCCCCCTCCCCTCTCTCTTCTCTGTCTCTCTCTCTTTCTCTTTCTCTGGCATGATCTCAGTTCACTCAACCTCCACCTCCCATGTTTTGATTCTCCTGCCTCAGGCCTATCTAATCTTTTTGTATTCTTAGTAGACAGGGTTTCACCATGTTGGCCAGACTGTTCTCGAATTCCTGACCTCAAGTGATCCGCCCACCTTGGCCTCCCAAAGTGCTGGGAATACAGGCATGAGCCACCATGGCCAGCCAATTCAATATTTTTCTGACAAGAAATATGAATATCAACAAGCCTAATTATGCCCTTTAGGTAAGCAGTGAGTTTACAGTGGATAAAAAAAATACCATAATGATAAATAAAATTAATACTGAAGATTAGTAAAATGCATATGAATTAATCTCATTCACAAGCACAGACACTACTAGGATAAAGGTTAATTTCCAGGTGGGAAAAACACTAAACAAAACCAAAGAGGCCAGCCATGGTGGCTCACGCCTGTAAATCTCAGCACTTTGGAAGGCTGAGGCGGGAGGATCCCCTCGTCCCAGGGGTTTGAGACCAGCCTGGGCAACATAGGGAGACGCCATCTCTATAAATGTAATAAAAAATATCAGCTGGGCATGGTGATGCACACCTGTAGTCCCAGCTTCTCATAAGGCTCATGTGGGATAACTGCTAGAGCCAGGAGTTTAAGGTTGCCGTGAGCTATCATCCCACCACTGCACTCCAGCTTGGGCAAGAGCAATATCCTGTCTCAAAACAAAAAACAGAAAAATGCTTATAATTAAAACAATTAATAAAAATATAGCTCTTGGAAAAAAAGATTAAAACTAAAACCTGAGATTGTTATAGTTTTAAAATTATTTTCTTGTGTATTATTTCAATCGACCCTTACCATAACCCTCTAAAATAGAAAATATTTTATTTATTTATTTTATTTATTTATCACATTTTATCCATGAGAACACTGAAGCTCCCAGGAAGTGAACAGCCAAAAGTTAGAAACCAACCAAATGGCAGAGCTGAAGCTAAACACTCATTCCCACGGGGTTTTTTCTCTCAATACCACACTACTTCTTCTTTACAATAATAATTGTCTACAACAAACACTGAGTTCCTACTATCTACCAAACTTGTCTTCGGTGCTTTACATGTGTAATAACATGTAAACCTCCTAATAGCCCTATACAAAGTGGGTACTATTTTTGTCCTCCCATTTATAGGCCACTGAGACACTGACAAGGCAACTTATTTCCCTTACAGATATCTGATAAGCTGGAACTTGAATACTGATTTGACCAGAACCTACGTCATTCTATCCTATTATTAAAGGATTAAATAATTATTAATCAAAAAATGGTATTTTATCACAGTAGGCCTATTTAAAAACAGTATTTTTTTCTTTAACTTATAATGAATATACAAACTGGATATGTACAGAGGTAAAATCTCACACAAGTAAAATCTTATGTTACAACAATTATTAAAAACAAAATATCTATGTAACAAAAGTATTTCCAAACTGCAGTTTATATCCTGATATTTTAAATAATATTCTAGGCCTGGCACAGTTGCTTACGTCTATAATCCCAAGAGTTTGGAAGGCCAAGGCAGGAGGATTGCTTGAGCCCAGGAATTCAAGGCTTTAGTGAGCTATGATCCTGCCATTGCACTCTAGCCTAGGCAACAGAGTAAGACCCCATCTCAGAAAAAAAAATTCCAGAGATGGTCTCAGTCTGTCTGCCAGGCTGAAGTGCAATGGAGCAATCTCAGCAATCTTGAGCCCTCCTGGGCTCAAGAAGTGATCCTCTTACCTCAGCCTCCCCAAAAACTAGGACCACAGGTGCATGCCACCATACCCAGCTATTTTTTTTTGTATTTTTTGGTAGAGATGAGGTTTTGTCATCTTACCCATGCTGGTCTATAACTCCTGGGCTCATCCAATCCGCCAGCCTCAGCCTCCCAAAGTGCTGGGATTACAGGCATCAGCCACCATGCTCAGCCAGAAGAATTATTTTAAATAACGGAAACAATATTGTATATCCGAAAACTATAATAAAAAGCCTTAGAGTTAACTGTAATGGAAATTATACTGTTAATATACAACACATTTTGCCCAATTTTAAAGAAAGCACATAAAAGATCACCTTAATTATCCACCATGAGTATAAACCATTGAAAATATCTAAACCATGATTTTTTTTTTGGCAAAGACCAGTTTATATTATTTTCTCAACAGATACTTACTAGGCAGTTTATAGAACATTACCTCTGCTCTTCACAACAACTTAAAAGGTTAGGCATTATTACTCCAGCTAACAGAAAAGTCTAGAAAAAATTATAAGACTAAATCAATCAATTTTTTGTAAATCTTTTTTAGAAAATATTTCTAAATTATCAAATATTTAGATATTGGGAGGGAAGAAGCAATAATCAGACTATCCTTCAATTTGAGATAAATGATTAGACGTATCCTGATGTATCAAAATGCAACATGTTTTTATTACTTGTTTGATAAACTACCCATTAAAAAATCATTTCTAAATGTACCCCACTGACCTGCAATGTACTTTCTTAAACACATTACTGTTAACAACTTTTATCATACTAGAAGATGCTATCCATAATAAAATTACTTTAGAGAAGAACATAAATCAGTTAAGTTTCTTATGCACTGTATATGGTACAATGCCATAATCTAGTCTAACTATATATTAAATAAGATGAACTTCTTGTTCCTTAAAATTCAGGGGAAATATCTCAAGACATAAAGAATTGAGAGTCTCTGATATGATAAAATATTTATCTCATATTTCATTCCAAATCAAGTCTATAAAATATAACATTTAAGATAACTTTCCAGTTTAGTTGATCAGAAGTATCTTCACTTTGTTTAAGTTATTCTTGGTTTAGAAATAAAAATATAGTACATTAAGCTGGACATGGTGGCACATGCCTATAGTCCCAGCTTATTAGGAAGGCTGAAGAGGGAGTATCTCTTGAGCCCAGTAGTTAGGTCAGCATGGGCAACTTAGTGTAAAAAAAACCAGAAACAATACAATGTATCATATTTTTAACCAGCAACATTTAAGTTAATAGCAACACCAAAAGAGCTGCTCAGTTAAAATATACAAAACTATCTGCAATATTTATGTAACCTCTGAACAGGAAGAATTAAATCAAATCCGAATAATGTTTTGTTGCTCCCTGAAAGCAACAAAAATTACAATGAAGGACTTACTTTTTAATCTACCAAGTTGAATGCAGGTAACAAATAGGTTTTTAATTTCTCATGAAACCTAAGAACTCTGAGATAAGTTAGACATGTTTTAAAAGGTTACACTGAATATTTGTACATGGTTTGACACTCATATTTTTATTTAAAAACCAATTCTTTGATTTACTGCATTCATTTGTTGTGAATAGTCTTTTAAAATAAAAGAGAAATTGAAAATAAGTGAGAACATGCAACACCAAAGGCTAACACTAATGTAAACTATGAACTCTGTGTGACTATGATGTGTCAAAGTACATTCATTAATTGAAACAAATGTGCCACTCTGGGAGGAGATATTGATAATGGAGGAGGCTATGCATTTGTAGGGGCAAGGGTACATGGAAAAATCTATGTATTTTCCTCTTAATTTTGCTGTGAACCTAAAACTACTCTTTAAAAAAAGTTCTTTAAAAAGTAGGAGAAAAGGCCGGGCGCAGTGGCTCACGCCTGTAATCCCAGCACTGTGGGAGGCCAAGGCGGGTGGATCACGAGGTCAACAGATCGAGACCATCCTGGTCAACATGGTGAAACCCCGTCTCTACTAAAAACACAAAAAATTAGCTGGGCATGGTGGCGCGTGCCTGTAATCCCAGCGACTTAGGAGGCTGGGGCAGGAGAATTGCCTGAACCCGGGAGGCGGAGGTTGCGGTGAGCCGAGATTGCGCCATTGCACTCCAGCCTGGGTAACAAGAGCGAAACTCCATCTCAAAAAAAAAAAAGTAGGAGAAAAATATTTAAGAAGTACAGCAATAATCTTTAAAATAGGAGAAAGGACTACATCTTGAATATGTACCCAATTCACATTTCACATTTAAATTGAATCAGACTATCTTTGGAGAACTTAAATACACACAAGAGTCTGAAAAATGCACCACCACTTGAAAATCAAAAGTATCTTTAGGGTGATATTTAAAAAATCAAATAAAATTTTATTTTATAATAAATGCCTTTAAATGTGATGTTGTGATTAAAAGGCCTTAAAGCATTTAGTTTGGGATTCTCTGAAATTGGTCAACTGGGCAAATCACCTTAAAAATCTAGTAAGTTATAAACCATTTTAAAAGTATCAAAATATATAACTCACTATACAAATGAGGTATAACTGTTAATAATCACATTTTTAAGTTTCCAAGATATTTGTCTAAATATTTTTTTAATTGGCATTTTAAGCAATTCAGAGAATAATCATCACACATACTCTTCATGTGAAAAATGATTTTATGCTAAACTATAAGAAAACTAAACATGGCTAATTAGCAACAAAATATTATGAAAAGCCCTTAAAAATGAACATAATGAAAGAAATTTGTTTTCCTACACTGTATAATTAAATATATAAGAACTCTATATTAGATCAATTGATTGAACTGTGTGTAATACTTACATTTTTCATATTTTTAAGTATTAGTCATCTCTAAATGTTTTCATATCTCATACTGTTAACAATGCTTTCTAAGTTTAACTCAGTAACAATATTGATTCTTATTTCTTCTATTTCCATTACTTCATGAGATATTTTTGAAGCAAAGGAACATAAAATATATAAAGCCTTTCTAATCTGGGCATTTCAGTTATCCATAAAGATCAAACTCTAGTTCAGAAATAAAGACCATAAGAAGAAAACACCAATATTTGAAAGCTAAATGAAGATGAACAAAGGTAAATTATTAATAAATATTTAGGCCTACTGAGTAATGGTAGCTAAATTGCAATCATTTTGAAATTACTCTTTGGGAAAAAAAGAGATACATACATTATGCATACCTTATTGCATACATTATGAAATAAGTAAAATACATTTATGTTAACAATTGTATCATACTTGATGGCAAGGAATTCCAAGTATATACACACCCAATATATGAAGAAAGTATTATTATGCACATAAGCTGACGAGAGGCTAGTAAAAATCATGTATTCTATACCTCCCCAGAACAAAATCAAATTCAAAGTATCATTTTATCTTATTAGGTAATATAATGACTTTGGAAATCAGTATCAAAATCTACATACAGAAAAACTTATACGATAACAAACATCAACAGGTAATTATTAGGTTAACATTACCCTTCTCCAAAAGAGATCTGGCATTTAATTACCATTCAATTCCTCTAAAGTACCACCGAATATTTATGTCTTATTAAAAACTTTTAATGTTTCCAAACTAGCAGTAACGTTTTCCAGGTAATGTAAATGTTATCCTAAAATCTCACTGTGAATTAAAAAAAAAAACGAAAAAAACTGATAGGAGTAATAATTACTGGCACTTACAAAATAATCATATTCTTATTTATGAAATCACCTTAGAATCTACACTTACAAATCTGTATTAACCATGTATATCCTTACTTAATTGAAACTAATCTGTGTTTGCACTAGACACTTAAGCAATTCTTTAAAATGTATCATATTTAAAAACTAAAATCATCAAAAATTTCACATTTTATCAAATATTTTAAGAAAAACCTTCAAAAAGTGAGATATGACAAAATTCAAATATAATACTTATATATTTTGTTAATTTTTTAAAAATAAAATATTCATTATTGAACTGTATCAGTGTTTCACAATTAACAAGAGTCAGAATACAGATTTTCACATCATAAAAACATGACTATTTAAACTACAAATTAACATTAGAAAATCAAATGAAAACTGTCATTTTAAACCACCAATGGTTACACACCATCCTCAAACAGCAGAATCTCACAGCATTTATCAACATGTCTAAAGAGAGATAAAGTACAGCACCCAGGCATGTGTTTATTTTGAGGATTTGGTGACATCACAGAAACTACAAGAAAGTTTGACTGTATTACTGCCAATAAATTTTATGTAGAATTATATAACTATAAAATACATAACTACAAATACACAGCTCTATTTTAAAACACACATATATATTCTCTTTATTTTGAAGCAACTGAATATATTTTGATATGCAGTTACTTGCAATCAATATTTTTAAGCAAAAAAGTATCCTAGATGTCTTGGCATAAATTTTTATGTATTTATTAAAGACACTAAAATATTTTTGTTTTTTATTTCCCCAAATATACATTGTTAAAAATGTTTCAGAACACTTCAAAAAAAAAAAAAAATCCAATGACACATGTGCTTCCAAACACTCCAAAAATACTGTCATATATTTAAAATATTTTGAGTAGATATAGGTGGTAGAATATTTAAAATTTCTAATCATCTATGATATATATCCTTTCACAACAAAATAGTACACAGATATAAAACCCGGTATGTTTTCAAAAATGCTTATACAATTTAAAAGGCTTCTAAAATAATAATAAAATGTTTTTTTGAAATTCTATGAAATAGTCCTGAATTGCAACCTGATTCCATAAGGGATGCGAACATAATACCTATATCATTTACAATTATCTATTACTCGTAGTTGCTTACCTAACATCAGTAGGATTCCTGCCTTCTTCAAAACAATTATTCATACAATTTATATACAATTTATGTATATTACAATATAAGACACCTCTTTAGGCATCATTTAATACTGTCCTTTTAGTATATACATGAACTGTATGTATATACTGTATGTAACTGAAGATTAAAGCAAGTCAACTATTCAAAAATCAATGTTTATAGTCTAGAAACAGCTATATATTAAAAAGCTTTAGCAACTATATGTTTTAATTCAGTGAATAGAAGAATGTTTATCAACATATAATCATTAAATAGCATAAATACAAATGTCTCATGGTTCTAAACATTAACATTGGTTAATAAAATATCTAACATTTGAATGTTTTAGAAGGTAAACATAGAAAATCAAATTATAACAAGGTGTGACCAGACAAAGAAGAAAAGGGCTATTTTTTTCATTTATCTATAAAACAAATTTATGAGATCGTAAAAAACAATTTAACAACCTAAAGAAGGTTCAAAGGGGAAAGAAAGAGCCTGAGAGAAAATGGATTTGTCAATGATTTTAGTCATCCAGTCTTAGAGGGGAGAAAACAGAAAATGCAGCTTCATTTTGCACTATAAAATAGGAAGTATAAAATCCAGTAGTCTGCATATAGACTCCTTTTTGTGTATTTAAACCCTGTTTCAATTCACAGATTATGCTGATCCTTCCACATGTAAACAGCCAATAATGATGGCCAGGCCTTCAGGAAAGGAAAACACACACCACACAGCAAGGTCAGGAAGCTACCAAGCACCACAGGACAACAGATCATAACAGAATGGTTTCATATGTTTCTGTTGTTTATATACTTAATTTGAAGATGATATTCCTTAGGGAAGGGGGTATAAATATTACTAGGAACATGCAACACAGTATCAAATATATACTTTTCAAGCAAATATACCAAGTATTTCATGCATGTATCTGTCAATCTGTATTAACAGCCATTCACTCAATTATTTGTAACTTAGATATGAAGCCAAAATAAACCTCTTTATTTCTAACTATGAATTCACTGCAGAAAATTTATATTTACCCTTTTTTTGAGAAAACAGGCTTGCATAAAACTATCTTTTTTACTATAAAGGGATTAAGCAGTAGAAAGAAGTAAAGGCAGAAGAGGTATTAATTCATTATTTTCTGGGTACAATTTTGAAAATGGGAAGCAATGAAATTCTGTTTGGTATTAAAACATCTTTAAAAATTACAACACAACATGAGCAAAGGTGGAAATTTACCCGAAGTAGCAGACTAGCACATTTTAAACACACAAGCTAGAGCCGCCTCTGGCCACATGTTTTTTTGAGTTCAGTCTCTTAAAGAGACAGTATACTTAGACCAATGACCACACAGAGCACCTTTCTAAAATGTTTGTCAAGCATCCCTGTATCGCACGCATTTTTTACAATCATACTAGACCACAGTGCTCTATTTTATTTTACTGTGAAGTCAAATTATTTGGTCTGAATCTACAAAATGACAGCAGGACAGGCAGCGATGAAATAATAAAGGGAGCTACTGTGACTAGAGGTGTCTAAAATAAGGCAACATTTCTTTCAACACTAAACTGTTTCGATTTGTTTTTTCGACCTTAAAATTATGTTTCTTCATTCATTTTTCTACCCATTCACCAGATACAGGCAACAGAATACACTGTAATACAGAGTATACTGTAATACCGGAAGCTACACGAACACAATTTCGCTGGAGAATGAAGTAGAGGGAAATGCTAATAACGTCAACATGAATATAAGTAATAAAATTTCAAATTTTTTCTCTTTACGCATGTACCCAGGAAGAGGCCCACACACGTACCTTAAGTGCTGGACTACCTAATGATTTCAGGGAAGATTTTGTCTTTCAATATACCAAAAGGGATCTTCTTATACGTCTATTGACATAACTACCGATCAGGTCCTCCACAAGGAAAAAGATGAAGAGGGAGAAAAAAAAAGTTTGGCTTACTTGGTGTACAAATACATCGACTGGAATATCCAAGGGACTTCCCTCTCGGTTTATCATGGAGATGAATCCAAATCCCATGCGCACATTGAACCACTTACAGTGGCCAGTTCCGTGCAAAACCTGGGATTCCTCCTCTGCCGGCTCCGGCAGCTTCCCGGGCTCTTCTCCACCACCTTTGCTCGCCCCGCCTGAGAAGGAACAGGACAAAAAAGTCAGTCTGTATTCCCATTCATTGTGCATTCAAAAATTAAAAAAAAAAAAAAAAAAAAAAGGTGCCTGCCTGGAGGTGAGGGGGGAAGGGTAACAGAAAAAAAAATTTAAATAAATGGTTTGACTTCTTTTCTCCTACCGAAAATATTTAAAATGAAAAGGGTTAAAAGGAAAGCGGGGGAGGGGGGAAGTCACACTGTTCTATCGATCACGCCAACTTCCACGTTTCTATACATACGTGTACTTTTTCATTTAACTCCATTTTTCAGCCACATTTTACATTACAGCATGCGATACTTTACTTGCATATTGCTGATTTAATACTGATCCCATTGACAAAGAGAAATTTTCAGCGAAACTATTCTCTCCGGCAGGCACGAGGAGGAAAGAGAAATCGTGAAGATGGTTTAGAGCTACTAGTTAATGCACAAGGGGCAGCAGTGAATCCAGCGTTATTTGCAATGTGCATTCCCCTCCCCCCATAACTTTCAATTAAAGTTGGGGTGGAATGGGGGAGGGGGCAGGTGTATAAAAGTTTTCTTGGGCTCACTAACTGAAACTGCGCTTAATCACACTCACACAATTCAAACAATAGCCCCCTGAAAGCTTTTCAAGTTGTGAATCAGTGTGGGCGGTACAAAACATTTTTGGAGATCTATAACAATAGGTTTGCAGAAAGCCCCACTGCGTGATGGGGGGTTGGGAGATAATGCCCAGTATTGGGGTAAAAGGGGAAAGGGGGGACGGTCAAAGTAGGGTAGAAGAGGGGGAGGGGGAGGAGAAAAGAAGAAAGAAATTCACAGTAAAACAATAGAAAAGAAAATTAACCTTCGGCCATGTTGCCCCACGGGCCCTCAGCTCCAAACTCGTGAGATGAAAACTTTCCCTTTGGAACGGAGTGATCTTCTGCATCAATCTAACATCTTGATTTTGTGCGATCACAAATTTAGCTCGCATGGTCTAATGTGCTTTCCTTCTTTTGATTTTTTTCTCTCCTCTCTCCAGTTTCTGGCCCCCTGAGCACACGTGACTTTGTCAATTACATGCTTTCTTGCTACTAATTTCACCTCGTATCCTTAAGGGGCTGGCAAGAGGAAGAGATAACCAATCGCCATTTCATCTATGCTGACATCAAAATAATTTATGAATGAACAGGAAAAACTCAAAACATGTTATCTTAAAAACATTTTGGAACCTTTCTTTAGGATAAATCACAATGCTGATTTCGTGCTTCTACCTAAACACAATGGAGGGTCCTTGTGAATCATAAATTTAGAAAAAAAAAGGCACAGTCATATATGTGCACACGCGTGCCTTACACACAAGCCTGACTAAATAAAATCATGGTGGGAGGGGTGGTCATTTAAATAAAACAACCGATGTTAACGCTTTTTTTCCTCTTAAGAATTCAGCTATTCCATGGCTGTAAACCTCCGTGGAACGCTAATTTCATATTTAAAGCAATTCTTAGAGGAAAATACATAATTTATAAAAGATCTAATTAAACCTAATTACATCCCCATGAAACTTTAGATAACGAAAACATACACCTAGGAAAAGGCAGAGGCACATAATTACCTGATTATGCCTGAAACTGTTTCAAATTTAAAATAAAATCCTACTAGAAAAAACGGTATCACCTTCATATAGTCAAATTGTGTTTAGGTAAACCATTTTTGAAAATTTTAGAGGGGGTTGGTAAGGAATTGTACTTCACAGGTTTCTCTGCCTTCTCTTTCCGGGGGAGGAGATGTGATTAATGACTTCCTAAATAACAGCCCAGTTTTCCAGCCTAACATAGACTGAACCTCAATCAGTGGCGATTGTTCCCCAAGAGCCGGAGGACATAGGGCAGGAGGGGGAGGGGATCGCCAGGCAGGGGAGGTGAAGAGGAGCGGCCAGGATAGGCGGCAGCAGAGCCAGAGAAAGAGGTGGGAAAGAAAAAAAGCCGGCGCGGGCAGGGGGTGGGGTGGAGAAAGGACAAGTGGGAGAAAAAAGGTAACTTCGTATCATATCGAGTTGTACTCTGACATTTTAAAAGTTCACTACCAGTGGCTAGAAGAGTTGACTAAACGAAAATGTAATAATGGATGAAGCTCCTGCTGTCCTTCTTCTACTGACCCCCCCGTTTCAAAATGCTTACCCTTTACCTTTCAAACTGGTTCAAATGATGGACTACAAGATGCTGACAACAGTATTACCACCCTTATCGAATACTACAGTAAATGTTATAGATTAACTAAAACTACGTTATTTCCTTTAAAATATGAAATATCGCCTATTTTAAAACCTTAAAACGTACCACCAGACTTTCCTACCCCACCCCCAATTTTCTTAAACGAGCAGTTTACCAAGCAACTAACTGTTCAGATACCACTTCCTTCGACAAAGCTACTCAGCTGACCCTCCCCCCACCATGCCAGCAATCCCCCTCCCAGTCTCTCCAAACACGTCCACACTACAACACTGTTTAACACAAGCTAAAATGTAGGGATTATGAATCGAAGAGCTATGCAAAAAGCTGCATACACCTATTTATACTCCCTCCCCATATTAAACAACTAAATATAAATTTAATTGGTTCAGATTGGAAAATGGATCTATATAAAAATGGAAGTTATATTCAGCTGTTTGTGATAAAAGGTTTTATCAAAACTAATCAATTTGTGAAGTTTTTTTTTTTTTTTTTTTTTTGGTTTTTTTTTTTTTTTTTTTT
>NW_022436946.1:44592438-44654174 GCF_009761245.1 Sapajus apella
TTTTTTTTTTTTTTTTGGAGGCACAACCATGTGCCAGCTGTTAATGAGAAAAGAAAAGGTGTGAAAGTCCAAAGATTTTGAAAATGTAACAAAAGCTCAAAGCTCTGAAAAGATTATTTACTAACAAAACATTTACTAGGCATTATTTTCATGGTAGAAATTACTTCTATTATACTGATCACACTGACTTACAAGAAAGTAATCTCAATGATGGCATTACAGGCTAAGCTAATGACATAATATGAAATCGAAAAAGTAATTTATGTGTTTTTTATATTTTAAAGAATCACTTTAAAAAATCAACATCTGGTATCAGAGGAAAAAAATCTCAGAAAGCGTTCATGTAAATTGAGGTGAAGTGCTATTATTCACATAAAAGTAATAATCACAAAATTCACAAGACAGTATAGTTTGGCTTTGTAAAATATTTATGGTAAATAACACTTTAAGGTTGTTTTTAATTAGAAAAGTTTAATTATTATAAAACCAGAATCATAATAGGTAGGTAGATTGAGAATCTCTGTTCATTGTTAAATTTGATGAAATTCAAATTTATTAACATGTGGATGAAAAGTGTGGAGTACCATAACTGAACCACACTGTATAGTTATGAGATTCACAGTCTTGCCTAATTGGGGGCCTCCAGTATTAGTGGAATTAAGGTAAGGTTCACTGGAGTGGTCACTGGTGTCAGAGGTTATCGACTCATTCATTTCCTGAGAGGGACATCAGCCTTTCAAGTTGTGTAGAAGGCTTTTTCCAACTGGGAACCCTGAAAAATCTCCTGAAATTCATTCATGAAGAATTTAAGACAAATGCATTTACATACCTTGGGGGAGGGTAAAAGAAAGGGGAAGAGAAGAGGCGAGGGAAGGGTAGAGGGAGAAGGAAGAAGCAAGCAAGGAAGTTGGAAAGGGAGAGAAGTAAAAGAAGGAGAAACATTGAGAAACATAAAATAATCACTCATCAATTCAAGAATATAGCAATGTCTTTTCTGTGCCTTCCCACAAAACTTTTGAGCCTAAGACCCTTTTATAATATAAACTGCCCATAAGCTCAAGCTCCTAGAGTGCTTCTTTCACCTAAAATCGTCCTATGAGTCTCCTAGAATGCTTTCTAATTTGTCACTTTCCTGAAGTCTTCTGGTTTTAATTTTTTTCTCATTTCCTACTTGTTTTTAGTGCCTGAAAGACCTGTTTGACTCAAAACCCGTGTTTTATTCTGCAAAAGCCAATACTTTATAGCTTGACTTATCATAGTTCTTTCAAAATGTCTTTAAAATGAATTCAAGTAGGTACAAAGAATCGTCAATGCACTGGGGGTTAAACGCAAGGAAATAACCTATCATATGCCTGGTTGGCTATCACAATCTTCCCCATTTAAAACACGAGGTACACATTTTCCTAGACTTTTTTTCCTCCAACAGTACAATACAAGGAGCCGAAAGGGGTGCCAGAGCCCACCGTCGTTGTTTTCAACAAGGAATGAGTGACTTCGGTTAAAGCTGAAACAATGCTTCGGTTCTTCTTAAAACTAGGAGGAGGGGCTGTGGCACTGCAGCAAGTGACTCCACCCGTCCTCTCCTCCCCGCAAATAAGGCGGGGTCTGTAGCCCAGCGCTGCCATCGCAACCCGCCTCTCCAGGCAGGTCGCTCCCCAGGCTGCCCGAGACTTGAGACCCCAGACTCCGCGCCAGCAGATCTGCGCTTTCCCTCCACCTCCTGCCTCCGCAGCTTCCTCTCACCTTTCTCTCCTCAGTCACTTTTCCCTTTATTCATCACCTTACCATCTCCTCTCTCAAAGTGGGGTCGATCAGAGAAGGCTGGTGATTTCTCACTAAGAGACTTTTACATTTGTCATCTTGTCCCCAAGAACACCAAACAAAAGAAACTCCTGCCTTCACCACTATGGCAAAAACACTATGCACAACTTAGTATTTGTACTGAATTTCCAGATGTATATCATTAATAATTTGATCCCTTTTCCTATGAGATGTCCGAATTTCAAAAGCTAAGCGCAGTCCGTACCCAAGAAAATGACCACCTCCACCCCCCCACACCAGGCCATGCCTAAAACCGAGCTGTCTTCCCGCAACGCCGTCCTTTCGGGAAGCCGCGATGGCAAACGTTGCCCCGGGCCTTCGGAGGATCAAGAAAAAACGTGGCGGGAAGGGGCTGGACGCGATTTTCGGGATCTCTCTCTCCGCCCCAGGCAAGATCTCTCCCGCCTGAAAGCCGCCGACCCGCCCGTCGGGCAAACTGTCCGGATTCCTCCCACCACGTTTTTGTAAACCACTTGGTGGTAACTTTCTTGACATTCCTACCACATGGAGTCAAATGCAAGGCGCGCCCGACTGGGTGCGTGGGTCTTGCAGCAGAGGCACTTCAGAATATAGATATGGTCACTTTGCTTTTGTTTCCAAAAAGCAAAATTCCATTCTCGTTTAATTTCCTTGTCTGGAGGCAAAATGCTCTGGCTTCACAAAATTGGTCCAATTTTAGAATATATACACAAGAGGTAAAAAAAAAAATCTCTTAAGACTTTCCTTTAATACCTTAACACACTTTCCCCGGAATAATTAAGTAAAATTATGGAAATACAGAAACGAATTAGCATAATTTTTAAGTTTTCCAAACAAACTGCCTTTAAATTTCAAAATTTGCCTTTATATTTCAAAATTTGCAAATGCTTCCTTCTTTTTGGTCAGTTATATTTCAGCAAAATATTTAGTACAAAATTCAGAAAAGGAGAGTTGTTTTAAGACTAACATTCCGTAGAAAGTATTTTTCAACTTTTCAAAATAGTTATACATAATAGCTGTAGAAATATCTTAAAAAAAAACCTGGAATCGCAAAAATCCTATTACATTAACGCATTTCCCAATGAGAAGGAAAAATATTTTCCAAACTGTGCTCAACAAATACTTTCTTAAATGACTTTAATTAGAACAGTAACAGGTTAGAAAACTCATTTAGTACTAAGTTTTACATTACTTTGCCTAGAATAGCACAAAAGGGAGCTTTATGTTTTAGTTGCAAAATGAAAGTATTTTTCAACTGTACTACTTTAGCATGTATGTTTCCTAATTTAAAGATCTTTTTGCAATAAATACCATGAGTCTGTGGAGGAACACTAAATAATGTTAATATACTATTCTTTCTTCCTTTCTCAAAGCAGTGAATAAAAGTATTCTTTAAAGCTCTATTTCATCAAAAGAAATAATCAACTGAAATAAGAATGTGGACTGTCTCCCTGGTATTTGTTTCAATATTTACCCTTTGGGTTTATTTGGGGAGAGAGGGCAAGTATATCCGAAATGAAAAAGGAAAGAAGGGTAAAAGATGAGACACGTGAAAAGAAATCTTCAGGCTTTAAAGATGCCTGTGTGAGAAGCAAATTTGTGGAGAGAAAGCATCAGCTAGAAAATGGAGGCCAAAATTCTGTTTCTATTTACCAACCTGTCGCCTTGGGCCAATAACTTCTCTGGGACTCAGTTTCTTCATCTATATAGTGAGGAAACTGGACCAGTGGATATTCAAAGTCTTTTAGCCTAAAATGTAATCTCTAGAAACAACCATTCTTCTGGTGAAAAGTGATACCTTTTCCCTCCAATCCCCTTTATAATCACAAGGAAATACAGACGTGAAACTTTATTGCAGTCACTTAACACATCGGTGTTAACATTATTTCCCAACAAAAAAGAAAAAGGTCTCTGGACTGGCTCCAACAAAAAAATCACAGTTGATAATAAGGAGAAAAAATTTTTTTAAATAAATGAAAAGGAAACTAGTTGGTATACTAAAACATTTATAGCAACTTTGGAGAATCGCTTTTTTCATAATATTCAGTAGAGCATCATCTCTACATCAAGATTCGCTCTAAAAAAAAAAAGCAGTTTCTTAAATGGAAATACCTATCGTGGTTTCCTTGTTGAACTTTTTGATCCTTACTGGTTTCCCCTTGCTACCCACAATCCTATATTTGATAAGTTTAATAACAGAATAACATCATTTTACTTGTAGTTATTATTAATAGTCATATACTTTGCAATATCACAGCTCCTATGTGTGTCTTCAAAGTGGTACTAGTCAAGCCAGAGTAATAAATTATCAAATAAGATTGTTACTAAAAGATAGTGCTATAACTTTTAAGTTAATTTTAGCAATATAAGAGAGTATGTCAAAAGTCCAGTTTTAAAATATTAAAGAAGCCGGGCGCGGTGGCTCACGCCTGTAATCCCAGCACTTTGGGAGGCCGAGGCGAGGGGATCACGAGGTCAAGAGATCGAGACCATCCTGGTCAACATGGTGAAACCCCGTCTCTACTAAAAATACAAAAAAATCAGCTGGGCATAGTGGCGCGTGCCTGTAATCCCAGCTACTCAGGAGGCTGAGGCAGGAGAATTGCCTGAACCCAGGAGGTGGAGGTTGCGGTGAGCCGAGATCGCGCCATTGCACTCCAGCCTGGGTAACAAGAGCGAAACTCCGTCTCAAAAATAAATAAATAAAATAAAATAAAATAAAATATTAAAGTTCAAATGACTCAGTTTTGCAGCATGAAAATGAGGAGCAAATTCTGATATATGTTCATGAAAAGCAACACAGAGCTTCCTGGATAAGAAAAATTTCCTCAAAATGTCTAATGTATTATATTGTGCTATTTATGTTATGATAAATTATTTTAAAACAGCACCATGTCTTCATTTTTTATTTAGTTCAGCAGGTATCTGTTAGTACCTATTTTACTTTAGGAGTTACAAAAATAAACAAGCCATGAGTACTTTTCATTAATCTCCATAAACATTTAAGTATCTATTATCTATGTTGCTTAAGTTACAGAAAAACGAATCACAAAATACAGTACTGCTAAAAGTGGCAGTGGGGGAAAGGAGTTAATTAGAAGAGGTCATCCATGTAATTCTTGTGGGAATACCAGTTTTTTAGATGGAGAGATCAGGATGGAGTATAGGAGGACTTGGTATCCAACTTGCCAAAGCAGAAAGGATGAAGAATTCCTGAGGGCTGTCAAGTTCCCATATGCCTCTAGTGACCTTGATCTTTTAAAACATTAAACAAAATATTAAAAAAAAAAAAAAAAAAAAAAGACTGACCTGGGGCTGGGGCTGGGGCTGGTGAAACCTGCTTGAATGGCTTCATCTTCTTCTGAAGAACCTAAAATCAGAGAGCTCAAGTCAGTACTACATTAATTGCCTATTTAATTGCCTCTTCCTCATCCTAATGGCCATTAGAAAGCAATAAAATGCCCAGGTTCTGACTCTGTGAAGAGACCTGTAAAGTTTTTTTTACAATTTAAGACTCACCTAGCAAAATTAGGTAACCAATTGGCATATACTTGCCTTGTATTTCTACTAGAGGACACTGGTTTAAAGAACATTTAAGACCATTAACATGTAGTCAAAAGATACCAATTTCATGAACAATGCAGTTTAAATTTTAATATTTAATTTTACACTGTAATTTAAAAACACTAGTAGTTTTTCCAAGCACAGTTAAAATCTACTTAACCTAGAATATCATGTTACTTGAAGAACCTGACTATTCGCTTCAGATACATTTTAGAAGACAAATCATGAGAATCTAATGATGGTACCATAAAATTGATATTGCAGCTGTTACAGTCAAGTGAATGAAAAATTACATTAATGGTAATACACTTAATCATTAAGTATATTTAAAAGTATCTAGTATGCATTAACCCATATTTTTAAATGGGTTAATGTTTGTTTAAAAAGCAAACAGTTGTCATTTTTTAAATATGAGTAAATATTGATGTTTTTAATATATCCATTGGCAGATGCCACAACACAATAAAACTTGCAATAAATAATAATTGCATTATTACTTGCAATAATGTATACTTCATTACATATAGTAATGAAGTATAGTGATTGGAAGAGGAACTCCTGATGACTACTAAATTATTGTTTTTATCCTTGGGTCAGAGTTATGAAGGTTTATAAAACAGACTGGTGTGAACATGCATACACTCACCTGCTACACCCAGAATTGTCTTTCCTTAAGACAATTTTTACACACCGTATCTACTATATCAGCTCGCTCGCTCTCTCTCGCTCTCTCTCACACACACACACACAAAAGCCATTCTGTACAAATTCTTTAAGTTGCAATCTAATTTTCTTCTCAAGAGGAAATGGAGAATTTTCCAAGTGCAGAGTTCTACTGAATGTTGACCCTTTTCACAAAGGATGACAATCTCACTGAGTTAAATTTGAAAATAGAGGAAGAATGTGAACAAAAGGCATGTGAACCTCTGTACATTAAATCTTTCAGTTATCCGGTGTTTACAACCAAAAGATACAAGATAATGATAGATCCTAACTTTAACAAAATTCATTATAGACACTTATTGAAATAGAGCTTTCCTTTAAATTGATCCTGTATCAAGTTTTATTTTGCACATCTGGCTTATGAGTATATTTAATTATTGTCCATGAATATTTCAGTACAACTATAGCTTATGCCTTTCTATTCTAATAGTCCACAGCCTATTCTTAATCCTACCTGCTTATATTTACAGAAGAATTCAAGCCAACATGTTTTAAAGATCTGTAAACACAACAGATAAGGTTTATAAAAAACCTTTGCAAATAATTTGGACAAATTATCACAAATAGTAGGTTTAATAAAGTTAAAATCAAATAATGTAAGAAAGTTAGCTAAATAATGCTATTTAATTCAAGAGCTCTAACTATAAGCTTTTGGAGTTTTTTTTAAAAGCCAATTTGATAATAATGTTCAGATTTTTTACTATTCAAACTTACATATGATGTTCTTGGTTATACTAGTTTTAATAATGTTCATTTCAAAGGAAAAGTAACATGAGATTATTTCACAATTATTGCACTTCACTGATGTTAATGGTATAAAATTGTTCAAAAACAAGAGTACAAAAAATAGAATTAAGTTTAAATATAGATATTATGATGTATCCATCCAATACTTACTGAACAGCTATGATAGGAACGAGACAGGTATAAGCTGTAAAATATTTATAATTTTAAATGTTTATATTCTTATTCTAGGTGACTGTTTTTTGAAAAGAAATATCAGGAGTTAAATAATTCTTCAAATGCATAAATACTCCAAAAATAGCCACAAATTTTATACAAGTATTTATATTGAAAAAATTTTGGTAAAATATTTTATTTAACAGAGTTCATTAAGTTTTCTTAGAAAACAAAAACCTAAACCTGCAAAATCCCAAAATACACTTCTCTGCTCCTACACTAGAATAATCTCTGTTCACCATTTAGATCTCTACTTAGAGCTCTTTTTCATACTGCCCCATACTGAATACAATGTCTCCACCATGTAATAGTATACACTGTAGTTTATTATAACACTCCATGAAAATGTTCTCTCTCCCAACTGAACTCTATGCTTTGTGATTAGAGAGACTGTGCCTATTTAACTCATTATCATAATTTTGACATTTTGTGTCCATTATAATTTTTGAACCAATGACAAGGAATTCCTGTACCTGGGTTGATTATTCCTAGGCTGACTTTTATAAAAAAAAAAAAAATGGAACTGTACACAAAATGTTGTGTTAAACCATCTTTTCATAAAAAATAATTGGATAGACAATCTCTTACAAATATAATATACATGTTACAAATATAAAATGCATATATACAAAATAATTACAATTATTTTAAATATATGATTTACTGCTATAGGAGTGACTAAATTATAAACAGTATCCAACACAAACATTCTTAAAGTCACATTTCCTATTAAAACATATAACAATATTCTTCTCAAATACATTATATATCATTCATGGTTAAAATCCACTGTTGTAACTAAAAGTAAAGGAAAATGATTGCTATTATGAATTATACATTGTAATTCATTTAAAAATTGCCAGTCAGTGTGGTGGCTCACGCCTGTAATCCCAGCACTTTGGGAGGCCAAGGCCAGTGCATCACTTGAGGTCAGGAGTTTGAGACCAGCCTGGCCAACATGGTGAAACCCATCTCTACTAAAAATACAAAAATTAGCCAGGCGTAGTCGTGCATGACTGTAATCCCAGCTACCTGGGAGGCTGAAGCAGGAGAATTGCTTGAACCCGGGAGACAGAGGTTGCAGTGAGCTGAGATCCGGTCATTGCACACCAGCCTGGGTTACACAGTAAGACTCTGTCTCAAAAAATAAAAATAAAAAATTGCCAAGCTCTTTGAAGCTTACAGAATGAAGGGACCAATAAAAAGAAACTACTACGACATTTCACATTACTCAGAATTTTACTTCAATTCACATCACGTTAATTTTATTTCTAATACTAAGAAATGCAAAAGTTACTTTAAGTTACAAAAATGATTTCACAATAAAGAATAATATTCACTGTAAGAAAAATTATTTCATTACTTATTCTCATCTCAATTTTTCAACATTTTAAAAAGTAAGATAATTTTTTGTTTCTGTTATAGTCAGCATTTTCTAAAATAATATAAGTATAAAGCACATTCTAACTTACTATAATAAATATTCACTTTATGGTTTTAAGAAAAACTAAGCTGTAGTACGTCTCAACTATCACTGAACTACATTCTTTGGAAGGCAGCATAGATTTTTATTTCCAAGCTGGAGAAAATGTTTTAAAATAACACTACTTAAAATCATATAGCAAATATATTAATATTACACTAACACTAGAGTAAAACCTAAAGCACAATACTGATGTAAATTGACTATAACTTAAAATATAACATATACACACATCAAATATATTAAACGTGGAAGTTCAACACTGAAGTGAATGTAAGTACTTTATGAAAGCATTTTCTTAAACTGTTCTCTTAACGAACATTTATATCTATCAACCTTACTGTAATTATTTTTTGCGATTAGTCAATAGACTAAATTCAAACGCTGCCTCAGTAAAATCAGGATAAATTATTTTGCAGCTTAACTGAATATCCTACTTTAATCATAGATGTTGCTCATGTATCCTCAATCATACACAGGAATAGAAAATCTAAACAGAATAATCTACTTCAAAGTAAGAGAAATAGTTACACATGACTTTCTACAGCTTAAAAATATTTAGAATTTGAAAACAAGAAGCTTTACATTTGGTGAAATATTTTTTAAATTATTGAGAGAACAGAAAATTTTATATTAGAAAAACAGCACTTTTTATATTTCATTCTTTTTATAAAATATATTATTTAATTTATAATATATCACGTGAAACAACCTTAAATCAGAGGGTATTTGTGACATTGCTGAATCATGGAGATAAATTTAACTTTCTAAATCATTTTAACAAATAGAAGTTGTATTGGTTTTATATAAGATATGGATAGCTCTAACACTCTCTTCAAATACTGTAACAAATTTATTTCGGAAAATAAAAACAAATGAGTAATAATTTAAGACGACTGGCGTATTTTCAAAATTGTTTAAAGGCAATATTATGGCACTAGATGAGTTGGTAAACACAATTCTTTAGCTTAAAAATTTGTAACAGTTGAGCCACAGCATAGTTTTGCTAATGTGTTTTTATCTTCCAACATATGAAATAATAGTTTTATGTAATCAAGCTCACAGCTCATTGTTAGATCACAGTAAAGAAATGTAAAAGAAAGCACTAATGGTTTCAGATCAAAAAGATCAAAATAACGGCAAAATTCCTGTCTTAAAAAAGGTAATCACATATATTTTAAAGGCCCACCATAACTTTAAGACAAAACTTTAAAGTGGTTTTTTGATATAGTAAACAAAAATGATTCCAGGTAAAACTGAACACTTCTATTTAATTACAATAATAAGAAAATTTTATTTAACATACATTTTAAGTTTTAATATACAACATTATTAATGGTTCAAAATTTATATCATCACCAGAGATTAACAACTGAGAACTTTTAGTGTATTCTAAATATTTTCAATAAACATTTTAATAAAGATAAAGAGATACTTTACAAGTTACTCATCCTTACAAAGCTGGGTGACCTACTGATGTAATAAATGTAACACCAAATAAAAATAATAGGATTTTAACTAGCAGAGGTGATTATAACAACAGACTAATACAAAAGACAAAACATAATTTACAGATTTTTTCTAAAATGTTCAATCCACAAAATATCTATTTTTTTAAACTATACAGTCTAGAACATTTTAGTTAAAATGATTTTGTAGAATCTGAACAAATGATGCATAGAAAAATGTCCAAAAAATATAAACGTAGTGTTTCAGCTCTTGCCTTTCCAATTAAGTCTGTAAAAGTAATACTGATCTGAAAATATCTAGAAAATTGTAAGCTTATTTTTCCACCATTAGAACTGGCCATTCAACATTAAGTCTTTTTTTTTCCATATAATTAAGCTTTTGTTCTGCTAAGAAAAAACTAGAAACTGATTGCTTGAAAATGAGTTGCATGCCCTTTGTCCTGATTTGTCACCTTTGACCCTTAATTTGATGATGCTGCATATCAACCCATTCTATTTTTAGAAGAATCATGTAAAAGTTATATGCTTAAAATAGTACTTTTTACTGATATAGTAAATGGGTTACAACATTCCTTTTCAGGTAATTTCTACAATGGTTTCATACTAGTACTCATTTCATATAATATAGAGCACAGTAATATTTTGAGCATTGAAAGCCTGGTGTTTGTCCTGTTTCAAACAATAGAAAATTTCCCCAAAATGACAAGTCAGTATCATTATAATTTCAAAATTTATATTCTTATTTTAAAAATTATTTAATGTTTTTAAGTGGAATTTATTTCATGAATGATTTCTAATTTGATTAAGTTTGATAATCACATATTTTGATGTTGGTTTTGATAATGCCAGAATATGAACCTAAATCAAAAACTGCAAATATCAAGTTCATACTCTACCACCTTACAGTAGTGTCAACAAAATTGTAGTTTCTGAGTTAAATCAGTAGTTGCTTAAAATGGTTTTAAAAATCTTGTCATCATTTGCAAGTGGCAGCTTTCAAAGAAACAGAAAACCTCTAGCATTGATCCTATTGATTTTACTGACATTATTCAAAATCAATGCTACACAGTAAATTAATATACTTCAGGGATAACATTTCTCTATCAAAATTTCTGATGATTCCAATTCAACTAGGTGAAAAGCAAAAAAATAAAAATATTTATGAAATACATATGCATACATTTCCTATGGTCATGATGCTATTTGAACCCCTACACTATTTCCGTGTACTGTACAGTTTCCAGTCAGATTTAGCAGTGACCAATATGGCTGTCTTGATTCAGCACTATGGCCAGCGACTTTGTCAAGCATCATTGTGCCAGAGAAATCCAACACAATAATGTACATGTACACAAGCACATGGTGGGCAAGGTTCTCAAAACTGTAAGATTCTGCATTTCATATATTCCAAGACTTATTCATATAAATCAACCTTAAGTATCTGAATGTAAAGAATTTCCATTGTTCTTCTTGGAAAGCTAGAAACTCCTTACTTTGTGGTTCATCAAAAACAGTAGTTATTTGTAAAGAAAATATAGTCCCTTTAAAAGGCAAGAAAATAAGGTACAGGTTCGAAAGCATTTAAACAAGAAAACTGAGTTTATGAGAATTTTAAAATTAGATTCTACTGAAAAATACCAAATAAGAAAACACTTCAGTTGTCCAAAAATTTGTAACACCACTATCTTATCAATAATTTAATTACTTCTAAATTGATTAATCTCTGTATCCCCATGTTCCTTTTTTTTAAATCAACTCAACTCTGGTTTAAGATAAATGTTTATAGATCATTTCCTGACCTGAACTTGCTAATAGTCCCCAAATTTGGTAGCTCTGCCTAGCACTTCACAATTATTTTTAAAGAGACATCAGTCTCACACCTGAAGACTGTTATTCTTACCTGTTTTATTTAATAACTTATTTTTTCCTTTAATCATGGTTTGTAAATTATGACAGCAGTGTATCACAAATCCCTAAAAATGTTACCATATCAGATACCAAGCATTATCAAACTTTCAGGCAGGTAAGATTTGTTAAATCTTCTTTTTCCTCAGAGTAAACAGGAAAAAAAAAAAGCCAACCTTAAATTCACTGTATTTTGGAATTTACATGTGCAACACACTTAAAAATAAGTTATTCTGAAGACTAACTTTGAGCACTACTACTTTAAATCTCAATTTGTTTCCCTTGCAAAGTATAAGATTGACCATATCTTGCCTCACAACCTAGAAGATTTTTTAATTTAAATCTTGACTAATTTCACAATAAACTTCTTACTGTTTCTGAAAGAAGTCTAGCAGAGAACATATTATATAAGATACCATACCGTCTGACAAGGATTAATGAGAATATAATCATTGAATCATTTGGTTCCAGATCTATTAATTGAGACACACCTATAAGCAGTTACCAAAAACCAATATGCTTTACAAACCAATCCAATTACTTAAATTTTTATGACCTTATATTGTCAAGCAAAGATTAGCTGATCCCACTTGCAAAATGGAAAAGTCAAATAAAACTTTTTATTCATTGGTAATATAGCCTCTTCCCCACTAAATGCTAGAAGAGGCCTTGTGTCAGTTTCATTTCTAAATCTCTGTAGGGAATTAGGCACACTGGATTGCTATATTTCATACATGCAATGACAAATAATTTAAGAAGCAAGAACTTTCCATAAGATGGACAAGGGTGTATTATTGAAAATGGAATACTGATTATTACATTCCCTTTGTTAATTTATCATACAAGTCCTCCATAAAATCTATACAAATCCACAGAAGAAAAAAATGGCATAAATTTCATAACAAATTTTATATTGTTGAAATACAAATTGGCATATATTTCCAAGAATTCACCCTTAACTTTTAAAATTTCCCTGAAAGCTTTCATAAAACTGTGATGTTTTGTACTTATTGTTGGACGTAAAAATGTGCTTTTTAAAAAAGCACTTTTACATTATTATCTAAGTAAATATGGTAATAACCTGCACTAAAAAATGAAACATTAAGATTTTCTTGATTAAAAATCACCTTACGTCATATCTTTTCAGCAATGTTGTAAAACATTTTAAATTCATTCTAATACTAGTTGTCAGGTGTATTTTTCACTTCCACAGTATTAGTGACAGAGAAATAAAAAACTACAATAGAACACGAGCACAATTTATTTTTCCCTTGCATTAACAATAATAGGTATAAAAATCTTCAGTGGATTATTTAGGTCCATGAACAGTAATAATACTTGGCAACCTTAAAAACCTAAGTATGAAAACAAATCCACAAAGAACTGAATGGAACTCAAGGAAACACAGGCACCTAAGATTTCATTCAGTGTTACATGAAACAATTCAAAATGGCGGACTTACATTTAAGAAATTTCCGCAATAAGGGCACTAAATACATACTGTTAAATTTTACTCGAAAACACTCAATATTTACCAACGTGCAATTTTTTTAAAAAGTTTTTGGAGTACAAATCCTCATAAAGCACCCGCATCCAATGTTCCAGTCAGTAGTCAGTCAATGCTCCTGCAAACGTATCATTTCTTCTTTGGTCTTTCCTTTTCAAAAACAACATAAATCCAAGTACGTTCTTCTCCGTTCTCTTCAAAATCCTTAATTTTAATTCATGAATTTACATCACCGATACCGAAGCAAAAACGATCCCCGACGCCTGCCTGGTACAAAGCAGCTCTGTTTGCGGAGCGCAAAAGGGAGGTGCGCACGCCCCCTGGCGGCGCGGCCCCGTGCGTCTCAGAGGAGCCCGCACCGGCCGCGAGAACCCGCCGCCGGGACCGCAGCCCGAGCCGCACCACTCCAAGCACCCGAGTCGCCAACGCCCCCGCCCTACCCCGCCCCGCCCTGCCCTGCCCTCCCGCTCCGAGCGGGCTCCGGCCGCCGGCAGCAGCGGCAGCGGCGAGCCCGGGCGGCCGCTCTGGCGACGCAGTGCCCACAGCGGGCGCCGACCCAGCAGCACGGAGCGGGGAAAGAAAGGTGTGAACCCGGAAGTACATCAACTGCCCGCGTCTTAGTGGCAGCACCGGGGCAATAAATCAGGGCCGGCAAAGGAAAGACGCGGCGCGCCGGCTCCCGAACCGCAACTTGCTGCGAGACCTGTCACTTCCCCGCGGTGCCCAGTCCTCGCCCCTCCCTGGCGCTCGCGCCTCCTCTTTTCTTCCTGCTCCTCAGCACAGAGCTCCCCTCGACGTTGCTCACGTGCCAGACTCGGGACCGCGAGCGGCGTCCGCACCCGCACGCACACCCGGCTACGCTCGCACTCGCGCGCCCGCGGGGCCGGCTGCTTACCTCCGGGGCCTCATGGTCGCGTCGCTAGCCTGGGTGTGAGGGGGGAGAGGGTGTGAGGACGTGTGTGGCGTTCAGTCCCGCAGGACGGGGCGGAGGAAGGGGCCTGGAATCTGTCACTTCCTGAGGGAGCCCGGCGGTCGGGAGACCAGTGAGGCGCGCGGCGGGGCCAGGAGGGTCAGCACATTGTGAGCCGGCAAGGGGACGCGAACAGCCGAGCGGCGCGCGGCCACTGGGCGCGGAATCCGCTGTCGCCACCGCTCCGCCGCCGCAGCCCGGCGAGTGGCGGGCGCGGGGAGGAGGGGGCTGCGCCGGGTGGGGGAGCGCGGGGCGCGGCGGCGGCGGCAGCAGGCGGTTCGACTGGAGCTCTGCGTCAGCCGGCGGCACGCGCACACCTGCCCGCCGCCGCTCCCGGCCGCGTCATTGGCTGCCGGCGCCGAGCGCGCGAGATTGAACCTTCCATTCATTCCAGGGCCGGGCGGGCACGCGCGGCCGCTGTGGAGCTTTACAACAGGCGCCCCCGACCCCTCAAGGCGCGTACCCGCGCAGGCCGTGGGCGCGCACGGCTGCTGTCGCCGTTTGTTCTGGTGGAGGCTGCGAGTGCCTGGGCCTGGGACGCCCGGCTCTGCGCGCGGCGTCGGTCCCGGAGGGGAGTTCACATGGCGGTCCCTAGGGCGCGCCTGGAGGTAGGCGGCGCGATGTTACTCCTTGCTCCCCAACCTGACAACCTTGGTGTGTTGAAACTGTAAGAAGGTACCAAAATTATATCTGAAGCCCAGGCCCGTTTTTCTTTTACTACAGATGCTCTGGACATCATTCCTAACAACACAATTCCAGGTAATAATAGTAATGTATTTCAGAATCCAATGAGCATCGTAGACAATGCCAGAAATTTGGGGAACCTAATGTCAGCTGTTCCTTTTCCAAAACAGTAAGATATTCAACGTCAAATTAATAATCATCACTCAAAGAGCCACAAGATCTGTGGCCAAAAATACTGTGACACACATATATTTAGTCTTGGTATTTTGGTATATGTTCCCAAAATATTACTGCTTTCTGTCCTATAATTTTCTACCTGACAATTTTATACTTCTTTCTGATACTTTGGGTAGTTTCTCATTAGACTCTCAGAACTAAACAGTACCGGTCGATCATTATCTGACCAGCTACAAAAATCGAATGTAGGCTTGTAATCTGGACTGTTTTGTAGAACTGTTTTAAGGGATTAAATATTTCAGCAAACTAAAAATGTGTTCAAAAGTTTAAAATACAGGATATAAAAAAAATTAAAAGTGGAAGAGTTTTCAAGTGAAAATACTTTCATTTGAAAATGACTAATAAAGGCCAGTTCACTAGCTACTATTGTATGACTAAAAGGCAAATCAAACCGTTGCTGTGTGATGATGCATATTCTCCCCTCCAATTTATGGATTAGGATCAAGAAACCAGTTTATCTATCAAGGGTAACCACAATTTAGAAAAAAGCATCTCCGGCCTGGAAGTGAGATCATTGTAGGCAAACTGATCAGAAGCAAAATCCTGTTGTGACCCCTCCTAAGAATTTTCCACACTGGCTACCACCTTCAGCAAATTCCGTAGATGGCTGCTCAACTTTCCATTGAGCCAGTGGGGTGAATACTACTTACTTTAAAGATGCCTTTTCACTGGCAAGTATATAAAGTATCTCTTACATTACTTGTTAAGTAGTATAGAGGATTCTTTCAGATACAATTCTTAATTATAATCATTGTATCAATTTACATTATGATTCCAAATATAATTCAGAGGAAAAGGATGTGGACATTGATTACTAGAAATGAAAAACAATAATAATTATATATCAACATCTGAAATGTGATATACTTTGACTTTAAAGCAAAATAGTAATTATTTATGAGTGGGGCTTACAAATGATGCACTTCTAGAATAAACCCTGTTTCTTTTTTAATAGCTATGGGTTTTTTAGGTATCTTGTAAGCCTTTCAGCATTTAAGTGTGATGTATAGTTATGCAATACCTGTTTAAAGTCCTGAGAAGAATTGTAAACAGAAAATAAAAATTAAAACACAACCCATGGTTGGTATCCCAAGCACTCAAGAGGTCATCCTTCTTTTTGATTTCAAACTAGTTATCACCATGCCATCATGCTGTTGTGACAGAAATGAAAAATGGGACATTATAATATTTAATGTATTATTTTATATGAGGTATCTGAAAGGGGAGATGACGAACATTGATAGGCTAAGCATTTATTAAGGAATATGTTGGCATGATTAGAAATGAATGAAAAGCCATAAGAAGAAAGGAATTTATCATTTATGTATGGCTCTTGCAATTTCTTTTTCTTTTTTTTTTTGAGACAGGATTTTCCTCTGTCCCCCAGGCTTGAGTGCAGTAGTGCGGTCTTGGCTCACTACAGCCTCCCCTTCTGAGTTCAAGGGATTCTCGTGCCTCAGCTTCCTGAGTAGCTGGGATCTTCCCTGCACCACCATGCACAAAAATAACAGCTAATTTTTGTATTTTTAGTAGAGACAGGGTTTCACCACGTTGCCAACTCTGGTCTCAAACTCCTGGCCTCAAGCAATCTGCCCATCTGGACTTTGAAAGTGCTGGGGTTACAGGCGTGAGCTACCACACCTCACCTTGGCAATTTCTTTCTAATAGTGAATCCTGGGACCAGGCGCAGTGGTTCACGTCTGTAATCCCAGCACTTTGGGAGGCTGAGGCCGGCAGATTACCAGGTCAGGATATCGACACCATCCTGGCTAACACAGTGAAACCCTGCCTCTATTAAAAATACAAAAAAATCAGCCGGGCATGGTGGCGCATGCCTGTAGTCCCAGCTACTCGGGAGACTGAGGCAGGAGAATTGCTTGAACCTGGGAGGCGGAGGTTGCACTGTGCTGAGATCTCACAACTGCACTCCAGCTTGGCGACAGAGTGAGACTCTGTCCCCCTGCAAGAAAGTGAATCCTCCTACGAGGGGCCATGGTAATTTATTTTGCTTTATTTCCAACCCCCCGTTTCATAGAGACTCTGTCTCACTCTGTTGCCAAGGCTGATGTACAGTAGCACCCTCCTAGCTTACTGCAGCTTCAACCTCCTAGGCTCAAGTGAGAACCCATCTTCAGCCTCCTGAATGGCTGGTACTACAAGCACCTAATTTTTTGTTTGTTTGTTTGTTTTCTGCCTTTTTTGTCTGTAGAGACAGGTTCTTGCTGTGTTGCCCAAGCTATTCTCAAACAGCTTATGGAGGTTGCAGCAAGCCAAGGCGGTGGCCCTGCACCCAGCCTGGGCAAAATGGCCACCACTTCTCTACAAAAAGATATCCTTGTGGTCTTGGCCTCCCAAAGCGCTGGGATTACAGGCATGAACCACCGGCTTGGCTTCCTTTACTTTTAGAATATGTCTTAATAATCATTCCCAAAGGAACAGGCTCTCAGTATCTCCAATGACTATCAGTTCCTGGCATATGATAGTGTGTAGGAAATGTTTTTTAATGTATACATGAGAATGCACCCTGATTATGTTTTCAAGGAAATACTTAGCAAGACATTTAGAAAACATAAAATGCAGCATTTTATATTTCTCTTGCCCTTTATTTTTTATGACTGGAGTATATGCAAGCAAATCCCAGGCATCACGGCATTTTACTTACGAATTACAAGTATTGAGTGTTATAATGTTGAAAAACTAGGCTTTTGTTTTTTAGTCTTGCTCTGTCGCCCACACTGGAGTGCAGTGGCCTCGGCTCACTGCAACCTCTGCCTCCTAGGTTCAAGCGATTCTTCTGCCTCAGCCTCCTGAGTAGCTGGGATTACAGGCGCGCACCACTATGCCTGGCTAATTTTTTGTATTTTTGGTAGAGAGGGGGTTTCACCATGTTGGTCAGGCTGGTCTCGAACTCCTGACTTCGTGATCCACCCGCCTCGGCCTCCCAAAGCGCTGGGATTACAGGCGGGAGCCACTGTGCCCGGCTACTAGGCTCTTTATATACTTATTATACTACATTAAAACAATTTGAAACATAAGAGTTGGCCGGGCGCGATGGCTCCCGCCTGCAATCCTGGCACTTTGGGCGTCCGAGGCGGGTGGATTACTTGAGCCCAGAAGTGGAAGAACAGCCTGGCCAGCATGGTGAAACCGATTCTACAAAAAATTACGCTGGCGCGTGCCTGCACCCCCAGCTGCTCGTACTCAGGAGATAGCCGGGAGGCGGAGGTTGCAACGAGCCGAGACTTCAGTCCTGCACCCCAGCCTGGGCAAAATGGCCACAGCTTTTCTACAAAATATTACCTGAGCGTGGTGGTGCGCGCCCACCGTTGTGGCTGTTGGGGAGGCTGAGGTGGGAGGATCGCGCGCCCGACCGGGAGGCAGAGGTTCTTGTGAGCCAAGATCGCTCCACTGAACTCCAGCTGGGCGACACAGTGAGATCCTATCTCAAAATAGAAAGTAAGACAGAAAAATAGAGTTTAAAAATCAACTGACCTGGCGCGGCGGCTCACGCTTGTAATCCCAGCACCTTCCTTCAGAGGCTGACGTGGCGAGTCGCTTGAACTCAAGAGTTCGAGACTCGTCTGTGCAAAATGGCGACCCGGCTCTTCACAAAAACTTCTCTGGGCGTGGTCGGCACGCCTCTGGTCCCAGCTATTGGGGAGGCTGAGGTGGGAGGATCGCTCCAGCAGCGGGGCGGAGGTTTCAGTGAGCCGAGATTGCGCCGCTGCACTCCAGCCTGGGCAACAGTGAGATTCTGTCTTTAAAAAGACGAAGAAAAAGAAAAGAAAAGGAAGAAAGAAAAATAGAGTTCAGAAATCGCTGGCCAGGAGCAATAGCTCACGCCTGTAATCCCGGCACTTTAGGAGACCGAGATGGGCGGATCGCTTTAGTACAGAAGTTCCAGACCAGCCTGGGCAACATGATAATGTCATTATATTTGCTTTATAGGGTGGCTGAAACAATATGTATTGTCTCACAGATCCGGAGGCTTTGGGTCGATTCCGGACTCTGATGATAATCTGTCCCATGCCTGTCTTCCTGGCTTCTGGTAGACTCGGGCATTCCTTAGCTTGTAAATGGCTGCTGCTTGTGTCATCACATTGTCTTCCCTCTCTACTTATCTGTCCCCATGCCCCAATTTTTCCTTTTCAGGACGCCAGTCAGATTAGATTAGGACCCACCTAATGATCTCATCTTAACTTGATGAACTACAAGGACCCTATTTTTAAGTAAGTCCACATTTACAGGGACTAGGGGGGCACGACTTCAGCATTTTGTTGGAGGGATGCAGTTCAACCCATAACAAGAATCATTGTTAGAAATTGATGATTTTGCGTCTTCACTGAAAAGTTAATACCATTCCCTAGAGAACTGACTTGCTGCACATAGAAATCGGTCACAAAATCTTGTTTTAGAATGCTACATACCTATCAAAAATATGAATTATTTTCAACGTCAAACGTTAATAAAGCGGGACACGGTGGCTTACGCCTCTAATCCCAGAACTTTGGGCGGTGGAGGCGGAGGTTGCAGTGAGCCGACATCACGCCACTGCGCTCCAGCCTGGGAGACAGAGAAAGACTACAGTCTCAAAAAAAAAAAAAGTTAATAAAGCAAGCACTGTCAGCCAAATTTTAAGGTATCTACTGAGCATTCCCTTGCGTACAGAAGAGGAAAATGAAAAATGAACAGGAAGTTTAACATTCATAAAAATTGTTGGCCGGGCGGGGCGGCTCACTCCTGTAATCTCAGCACTTTGGAGACTGAGGTGGGCAGATCACCTGAAGTCAGGAGTTTGAGACCGGCCTGGCCAACATGGTGAAAACCTGTCACTACTAAAAATACAAAAATTAGCCGGGCATGGTGGCAGACACCTGTAGTCCCAACTACTCTGGAGGCTGCGGCGGGAGAATCGCTTGAACCCGGGAGGTGGGGGTTGCAATGAGCAGAGACTGTGCCACAGCACTCCAGCGTGGGCGACAGAGCAAGACTCCATCTCAAAAAATAATAATTCATGAAAATTGTGACAAACTTGTGTTTGCCTATTGAACTGGCAAAAATCCTAAAGTTTGACTACACACTGTTGGTGAGGCTATAGGTAGACCCATACTTTGATACATTGCTGGTGGGAGTACCAAGGGGGCACAGCATTTAGAGAGGGAAATTTGGTGAAATCGCTCAAAATTTTAAATATACTCTGTGACCTAGCAATCTCTTTCCTGGGAAATTATCCTACAGATATAAGTGCATCTTACACACATGCAGCAAACGATGTGTATATGTGGATTGATTTTTGTAATAGCAAAGGAATGGAAATAACCTGAGTGTCCACGTGTAAGGGCTGAGTAAATAAACAATGGTACATTGAGATGTAAAATTCCTCTGTGTATTTATATGGGAAGAGCTCCACAACACATTGTTAAGTACAGAGAGCTGCATGCCAAACATCACGTATGCTGCGTTTTGTGGAGAAAGGAAGGAGATAATGAGAATATGTATGTTATACTTATTTATATACTTATATAATATATTTAAATACAGAAACACTCAGAAGGATGTATAAAAAACTAAACGATTGCCTATTGGGAGCAGATAAAGAGATCAGAATGGATGAAAATAGGGGTGGGAGCAGGATTTAATGTATATTATATAGTTTTGATTTTTGAACTATGTGAATGTACATTTTAAAAATTTAGTAAGAACAATAAGGTATGGAAAACTATTGATGTACTTCTATGAAAAATGCTTTTAAAATCCTGTATTTTGAAAACTCAATTGCTAAAACAGATAACCTCAAAAAAATGGATAGATGAAGCAAATATGGCAAAATCTTGATAACTATTATCTGGGTAATGGATATATGGCAGTTTATTGTGCTAGCCTCTCTAGTTTTATCTGTGTTTGCACATTTTCACATTTTAAATGCTCTCTCAATCATCAAAATTTATGAAATTTCATAAGAGGTATTTTTAAAGTGTTATTTTATAATTGTTAATGGCTAAACACTCTAGGCTCTGGGGAGAATCTATGTAATTCAGAGCTTTAAGGTAGGTGCTAGAAATAGCCAGTAAAGCCTCCTGTGAATAGTCTTGCCAAGTATGTGGACCACGAAAAGAATAATCCTTGGCAGAATGGCTATTTATTATTACAGTTCAGTCATACATGGATCTACAGCTTTTTAAAATCAAACTTCTTTATCTACCTCCAATGTCTGAAAGAATCATTATTGTTCATTTTTTAATTTTTATTTTAAAATTTCAAAGCTATATTTTAAATTATTAGAGCTATGGTGTGAAGGTTTTTATCTTGCACCACTATCAGTTAAAAAAAAATATTATGCACACATCTCTGTACAGAAGATAAAAAAATCTTATCTTTCCATTCTTCTTAGGTTGATTAGCCAGGACCGTGTAAATTAGACTAACAAATAATGCAAGAGTCTTCATAAGATAATGAAGAACTGGTTAAATAGTTTCATCTAAGTGTTTTTACACTAGGTTTGATGAAGAGTGGAGAGTCTTGGGAAAATGTGATAGGACAAAAAGATCTGAGCTAACAGTGGTAAACTGGGAGAAATTTAGTGTGTTCTCTTTGTTTGGATTCCCCTCAGCATTATTCCATCTTCAGAGATAAAGATGCCCCTTTCCTCCAAGTATAGGAAGGGCACTTCTCATATGAGGGTCTTATGACCTGCTTCAGGGAAGCAGGGCAAGGTCAGAGAGTCCTAACATCTGCATTTCTCAAATTCCTTCAACTTAAAATATTCAATTGCACCAATGTACCATACTTTAGGGTAGAATGCTCTGAACTCCATCACCTCCAATTAAGTATATTTATTTATAGATTGTATGCTTGTGTACTATAGTACATTATATAATTCAAAATGTACAAGTAGAAATTTAAAAGAATGAGATTTTTAAAAATTGTAGTTACACATTTCCCATTCCTCATTGGATAATCTTGTATGCTTATCCCACTTGGAGGCTTTGGGCATCCTTTCATTGTGGCCACGAACATAGGCTGGAGGTCAGGGATGGTGAGCAGCCCTAATCCTACTCTGCTAATGCTTAAGGCATGATCAGAACAGAAAGAGTGCAAATTAGTAAGATATTTATCCCTACTTCTGGAAAATTAAGATCTAAGACAATGTAGGTGCATTAGTATCATTTTGTATATTACAGTATAATAATAATTTAGCCCCATGAGGGCAGGTGTTTTCCTTATTTTCTCTGGCATATGTACACAATAAATAGTTGTAGAATATTTGCACTGCTTTCATCTCATTGTCTCAAGCCTTCAAGACGTAAAATGATTTATTAGCCCCATTCTATAGATGTGAAAACTGGTATCTTAAGTGAGATAGGTGGGCTTTTAAGTAAAAGAACGAGTGTTCAGATTTAGATGACCTGATGCTTAATGCAGTATTCTCTGTGGGCTTCTTCAGTCTGACATATTTTTGTTTCAGATTTTTAATTCACAAGTGAGGGAACATCTTAACAATGATTTTTTCATATATACCTATAAAATATTTACATATTCTTACAGCTAGATCCAGTGGCTCACACCCATAAATCCCAATACTTTGGGAATCCAAGGCGAGTGGATCACCTGAGGTCAAGAGTTCAAGACAAGCCTGGCCAACATGGTGAAACCCTGTCTCTACTGAAAAAAATAAAATTAGCCAGACGTGAGTTCAAGACCAGTCCAGCCAACATAGTGAAACCCCGTCTCTACAAAAAAAAAAAAAAAAAAATTAGCCAGGCATGGCGACTGGTGCCTATAATCCCAGCTACTCGGGAGGCTGATGCAGGAGAATCACTTGAACCCAGGAGGCGGAGGTTGCAGTGAGCCAAGATTGTGCTATTGCCAGGCTGGAGAGCCTGGGCAATAAGAGCAAAACGCTATCTCAAAAAAAAAAAAAAAAAATTACATATTCTTCCTCCATTCCATAGGCCTCTTAAACCCTCAAATTTTAATCTTAACTTTGCTTGCAATACCTTGTCCTTTATTCCTATAACTGGATAAAATTTTAAAGTTTAAAGTATATTATTTAAACTTTTCATTAATTTCATAATTAAATAATTCTAACACTTATTAAATGATTTATTTAAATTAGTGCTCTCACGGCCCTTTTCTATTTTAAAAACATTTCATCCTGGCCAGGTGCAGTGGCTCACACATGTAATCCCAGCACTCTGGGAGGCCAAGGTAGGAAGATCAATTGAGGCCAGGAGTTTGGGATCAGCCTGGGTAACGTAGTGAGACTCCCATGTCTACAAAAAAAAAGTTTTAATTAGCTTGGTGAGGTGGTGCACACATACATCCCTAGCAACTTGAGAGGCTGAGGCAGGAGGGTTGCTTGAGCTCAGAAGTTAAGGCTGCAGTGAGCTAGGCATGTGCCACTGCCCTCCAGCCTCAGCAACAAACCAAAACCCTGTCTCTTAAGAAAAAAAAATATTCCATCATCAATCATTGACATCCAATTAAAAGAATGAGATTTTAAAAATAAAATTGTAATTATATGTTTTCCATTCCTCATTGGATTATCTTCTGTGCTCATCTCACTTCTTGGAGGCCTGTGGCTTTGCGTGTCCTGTCAATATGACCACAGATACAATCTGGATGCCAGGGATAGTGAGCATCCTTACTCCTCCTCTGCTATTGCTTATGAGCATATTGAGAACAGAAAGAGTATAGGGTGAAGTTATGGCATATTGATACAGACATTCTGCTGCCATAAAGAATAATTTAATAGAAGTAGAATTAAAATAATAATGTTGGGTCAGGCGTGGTGACTCATGCCTGTAATCCCAGAACTTTAGGAGGCTGTAGTGGGCAAATCACGAGGTCAAGAGATTGAGACCATCCTGTCCAACATGGTGAAAACCCGTCTCTTCTAAAAATACAAAAATTAACTGGGTGTGGTGGCATGTGCCTGTATCCGCTGCTACTGGGGAGGCTGAGGCAGGAGAATCGCTTGAGCCCAGGAGGTAGAGGTTGCAGTGAGCCAAGATTGTGCCTCTGCACTCCAGCCTGGTGATAGAGCAAGACTACGTCTCAAATAATAATAATGATGTCACTAATAATATCAAACATATAATTCCTATCTAAAGTCTGATACAAGTGCTTTACATATGTACTTTTATTTAATGATCACAACAAACATCTTGGTACAACTGCTAAATTTTTCTACAGGGGAGGTTTTTCCAAATTGTGTAGCTGGTAAGAGGCAGAAAGAAGCAAGGAATGATCATGATCTCAGGTTGTACTTCTTGATTTATTGCTTCTACTCAATGCTGACATTCTCGGGGCTTGATTCCCACACAGGAATTACAAATTTAAGAGTGCACCAAATGCTAGCTTTTGGTCTGGTAGGGAAGTTGAGACTTTCCCTCTGAAGATTCAAGTCTAAGTCTGCTGAAATGAATTGACAAAAGACAGATTAACAAGAGAACAACCAATCAAAATTTATTACATGCATAGGCACAGGAACCACACAGAGTATGAGACTCAGAGAAGAGCCAGATGATTAATGTCTCTATAGCATGCAGAAAGGAATAGAGGCTTGGAGCATGGCAACAGCTTATAGGAGGGAGAGGGGAAGAAAGGAATGGTGAGCAAAGGCTGTCTTGTTATGCAGATGAAGGCTCAAAGGTAGCAGCCTTTAGAAAGAATTAGCTGGGTGTGTTGGCATGTGCCTGTATTCCCAGCTACTCTGGAGGCTGAGGCAGAAGAATCGCTTGAACCCAGGAGGCAGAGGTTGCAGTGAGCCAAGATCGCGCCTCTATGCTCTGTGATAAAAATTTCTCTGTTAGACATTTAAAAGCTTTAGACATAGCCAACCACGGTGGTTCACACCTGTAATCCCAGCAATTTGGAAGGCTGAGGCAGGTGGATCACGAAGTCAGGAGTTCAAGAGCAGCCAGGCCAACATAGTGAAACCTCCATCTCTACTAAAAATACACAAAATTAGCCAGGCATGGTGGTGATCACCTGTAATTGCAGCTATTCAGGAGGCTGAGGCAGGAGAATCGCTTGAACCCAGGAGGCAGAGTTTGCAGTGAGCTGAGATCATGCCATTGCATTCCAGCCTGGGCTACAGAGCAAGACTCTGTCTCAAAAAACAAACAAACAAACAAAAAACAGTTTTAGGCATTTGGTCTCCTTTTTCTGAAGTCAGTCTTTCCTATGTCTGAATAAGGGGACCCCTGAGAAAGCATCTGTAGCTGCTGTTTATTTCACTAATGTAGATTTTCCTTCAGAATGACAGCTTTTAGGGAGCTATTTCTGTGGTCTATAGCCCCTCTGAATAGCCATCTTAAAATATGCCACAGAAGTATATTTTGGGGTGGCATATTTTGGTTTCCTTCTGTCTCTGAATATATCTTCTGTCTAATCTTCCTCTTTTAAGATTCCATGAAGGGAAGATGACATGCACAAAAGTTTTTAACTGGATTCAAAGATACCAAGTTTCTAAATGGTCTTCAAGGGGCTCCTTATGCCAAATGTTGTATGTGTGTTCAAGTATACACTTTTGCTGGGTTGAGAGCCCATAACCTTCATCACACTCTCAAAGAGATCCATAACCCACAGGAGGTTAAGAATGACTTAGAGGATGTGTGAAGATCATGTAACAACTCTCCTCTAGGAGTACCAGTGCTCACATCAATGGTAAACTGCACTTCTGAAAAAAGAGGCAGAGAGCTGTGATATGATTATGAATGGCTTGGCCTTCCTGGCCTTCCTACTTGAGATTGACTGCGGTAGAAATTAGGGGTAGAGCAATCTGGAGAGAACAATAGCCATGAAAAGATATCTAGAACTTTCTTTAAAGCAACCACACAACAATCAATAAAAGTTATTCTAGAGGTGGGCTGGTTTGGAACTCCCGGCCTCAAGCAATCCACCTGCCCCCCGCCACTTCCCAAGTAGCAGGGCCTACAGGCCTGAGCCACCACACCTAGTACCAGTAGGTCTCTTTAAAGACACTTTGTAGCAGCCCTTGACACTATTCTAATGTTTATTCTGGAAACTGACCCAAGGGCTCTATTTGGCCACTCCACATTTTAATGTAAAATTCCTGTGCTAAACCTAAAATTAGAAATCAGGTGGCTGGTATCTGTATTTAAAAGCCAGCAAGTTTCTTCGCTTTCTCAAGTTGTCATCTCAATAACATAACAACATTTTTTTTTTACTCTGACTTGGACTGGTCATAACAGTGCATTAACCAATTGTTACTTGCACTGAATTGGATATGTTGACTCATCACCACATTGTTGTCTGATTATGTCAAAAAGCCTTAGAGACTGAAAGGCTGCAGAATATAGTATCAAGATCCCTGATTCCAGAGACAGACTTAGATTTGAGTCTTGGCTTGGTTATTTAATGTGTCCAGTGACCTTTAGCAAATCATTGTACTTCTTCAAATCTCAATGTTCACATGTATAAAATGGGCAGATGCTTGGCATATATTAGTAGTAAGCTCTCAATACACACTGGTTGCTTTTTTACTTCAGAGTGAAGACACACAACACATGCAGTGCTCAGATTCTAAGTCCAAGAGTCAGACTTAAGTTCTGCATCATCATTGTGGCTTGCAGTCAGCGCTGTGCTAGTGTTCCTGTGTTCCCTTTACCAGTCATCATAAGATTTTAGCATTTTTAATATAAAGTGCTACTGATCATCAGATGGCTTTTTTTCACAAATATACTTGAATTTGTCCATCAGAATGAATGTAATCTGCTTCTAAATACATATATTCCAGCACTATCTGCTTTGAACATATTTGACACTCCTTTTTTGGACTGGCTTTCAGAGGTGACTTTCCATCCTAAGAAACCTGTCATACTGCTTTGTAGTCACAGGATAGTCCCTCTTATCTGATATTTCATTTCTCTGTCTCTCCTAGGCTCAGTTTCTTTCTCTTATGTCCATGCTTTTTCTCTTCTACTTCTATGAGTACTTTGGAGTCAATGTCTAAGAATTCTCAGAGTAGGGCTGTGATAACTGATTGGTTAGGAGTCTATGTGTATGTAAGCATCTGTCTGTTTTAAGACTAGGGGGAGACTAAGGGGTTTGGAGAGGTGGCCAGGCAGATAGCACAGAACTAAAAGCCAGGAGAGACTTATGGGGAGCAACTGAAGTGAACCATCATTAGAAAGAGAGAGATGAGGGGAACTAATTAAAACCAAAATAAACTATGGATGTTATTAATGGCACATGGAGCCAGTAACTAGTTTGTTATCATATAGAAAAAAAAAGCCTATTTTGGGAGAGTTAATAGCCCCAGAGAAATTACTAAATTGGTCTAAAATTGTATAAAACTGCTCTAGACTTAGAACCACTCTGAGGCTTATAAGAGTCTTTGGGCAGGAAAAGGATTGAGAAACATGGGGAAACTCCAAGTAAGGCATAGTTTCCAACAACCACTTCAGGCATGACTAAAGAGGTAATAGAAAAGGAAGAATCTTCTGGGGAGTTTGACATGGGATTGGGGAGGAGCAAAGGCTGTAGAGAATAACAAACAAAGGAGCTCCTCTTAAACAGCAAAATCATGACCTACTCAAGGCAGATTTCCCACACGTTGGTCAGAAGGGCCTCACAACATCTATCTAGCAGGATTCCAGAATTGCCTTAGACCAGTGACTACTGTGTGTCTCCCACTTTTCTCCCTTTCAGAGTGGGAGAGTTGATTACAGTCCCAGTTCTGCCATCATATACTGGGTGTGGTTCAGGAAGTCAGAAGCAGATATTTTATCCCTTTGGGCCATATGTAGTGGAATCAAAGGGATTCACATTTGGACCTGATGACAGGACAACTGTGAATCACTGAAAAATCCAGAATTTCGAGCTCCATGCCGTAACTAGTTGGGATTTTTAAATTATCATTTTTGAGAAGGTGGTTATTGATTCTGCGTCTGAGAAGAAGAGACATGGCCTTGTGATGAGAAGAATGTTGGACTATAGAAGATACTTTTGATGTGCACACACATCCACAGCTCGCCTGATAAACAGAAATCTCACATGCAGTTGGGGAGGGCCATGTACCAGTTCTACCCAGTGGGTTATAGATGGAAGTGGCACATGCTTCTTGTGGACCAGAACATATCATTGCCAGTATAAAAACCCTCAGCATCTTTCATGATACTGTGACCAGCAACTTTCCAGATGGTGGGCTTCATCAGCCTGAGTCTTGGAGACTCTGCAGGTAGAGTTCCCTGTCAACATAAAATTGACATGTAATAAGATTTGGCCAGGCACAGTCGCTCACGCCTATAATCCCAGCACTTTAGGAGGCTGCGGTGAGTGGATTACCTGAGGTCAGGAGTTCAAGACCAGCTTGGCCAACATGGTGAAACTCTGTCTCTACTAAAAATACAAAAGTTAGCCGGGTGTGGTGGCATGAACCTGTAGTCCCAGCTACTCAGGGGGCTGAGGCAGGAGAATCACTTGAGCCCAGGAGGAAGAGGTTGCAGTGAGCTGAGATCACACCACTGCACTCCAGCCTGGGCGACAGAGCAAGATTCCATCTCCCAAAAAAAAAAAAAAATGAGATTTAAAATTTGTTGTTTGTGCTACTGATATATTTATTATTATTATTGCAACACAACCTCATTTATTGGTGACTGCTATAGTGTTGAATATGGTAATTGATAATGTTAGTATGTTCATTAAAGATTTCTACCTGAAATATGTGCAGTGTATCTTAATAGCGTTTAGATTCAAATAAGATGCTCTGTTCCTGAAATTAACAGGAATATAAAAAATTAAAATATTTACCTCTAAGAGAAGAGTAACTTTTCAGTAATCTTGCAGCTTTAAAAGTTGAAGAAATCGTGTACAAAAGAATGACAAACCTGATAACTAGAGCCAATACAAGTGCAAAGAAGATAAATTTATCTCCCAAATCTATGGTAGATTCTATGCAAAATTGGTTGCAATAATTCCTCTGCTTGTTTCCAGTCTCTTGGGTAGCCCCCTCCTACACCAACTCTCAGTTTGTCTGTGACTTGTTTTAGACAACAGGATGTTAGCAAATGAGATATAAATACAGGCTTGAGAAGTACGTGGGCAATGGGGCTTGCTTACTGGCTGCTCTTTGGAACCTGAGACTACCATGTGAAGAAGTTCGATGTACTAGAGGATGAGAGAGCATGTGCGGTAAAGATGAAGCATTCCAGCTGAGATCTCCCTAGAGCAATCAGCTTGCCAATGGCCACAAAAGTGAATAAGGCCATCCAAGAGCATCCAGCTATAAGGTGAGCCAGTCCAGCGGGGAAGAATCACCTGACCGACTAAAAGATATATGTGAAATAATAAAATGTTTGAGGTTTTAAATTTTAAGAGGTACAGAGGCAATATGGTTGATGGTTCTGTTGTATAATCATTGTTTAACCTGGAAAGGATCACTTGGAGTTATCTGCTTTTAACTTTTGTCATATATACAACATATGAGATAACATATTTCAAAACATTTAAAAATTTTTGTTTTGTTTTGTTTTTGTTGTTTTGTTTTTGAGACGGTGTCTCGCTCTGTCACCTAGGCTGGAGTGCAATGGCTTGATCTTGGCTCACTGCAATCTCTGCCTCCCAGGTTTAAGCAATTCTCCTGCCTCAGCCTCCCAAATAGCTGGGATTACAGGTGTCCGGAACCATGCCCGGCTAATTTTTGTACTTTTTGTAGAGACAGGGTTTCACCTTGTTGGCCAGGCTGGTCTTGAACATCTGACCTCAAGTTATCGGCCCACCTCTGCTTCCCAAAGTGCTGGGATTACAGGTGTGAGCCACCACACCTGGCCAAAAGAAAAAAAAATTTTTTTTAACTATAGAAATCCCCTCAGGTTTGTAGTTGATGTTGGGCATGAAGATGTCTGTGCTAACTTTTAGAGCCCATTTTCAAGTTTTAGATACTAGATTATCCCCCAACAAAAATTTACAGAGGTTTCAAGGGTTGTCCCTAAGAATATATAGCTCAGGAAAGGCATTGGATTTATTTCACTGTACCATATTTTGAAATGTCAAGTAAAAAGGAAGATGCTTCAAAACATTGCCAAATTCATACACAGCTTTTCTTTATTTTTAGCATTAACATAAATTACATTAAACTCTTGATTTTGTAAAATCATTATAGAGTTAATTGGTGAATAATTCCTAAGTGATTATCTGCCCAAGGTCATTTCTTCCGTTAGTTCTCCCTTAGTACTTAACTGAAATTGCTGTACTTTCAGACCTAAATACTAAGCCATGGGAGTTTGGTGTTAAAGTACAAAGGGTGTTCGGTATTTAAGATACATGGTATATAAGGGATGAACAAGTTAGCTCACATTATGGGACACAATTAAAATATGATAGTTATTTTGATTTCCACTTATTAGGACACAGTATAATGTACCTGGGGCAAGCGGCAAATGAATTTTAAGCACTTGGCAAAGCTTTTCATGAGTAAATCTAGCGGCACATCAGAATATATTGTAGTCCCAGCTACTAGGTGGGCAGGGAAAAGGGTAGCTGAAGCACAGGACAGCTTGAGCCCAGGAGTTCAAGGCTGCAGTCAGCTATGATCCAGCCTGGGCAACAGAACCAGACTTTGGTTCTAAAAATAAATTAATAAATAAAAAATAATTCAACAGTTTTCTTTTTTGTATAGTAAAAAATATCTCCTAAAATAGGAAGAGGTGTAGGGTGAAGAATTAACATATGTTGAATCCTTACCAGGTGCCAGATTCTATTCTTAGCATCTATGTACATGATCTCATTTATATCTCATAATAAACCTATAAATTGAGCATAGTCATTTCCATTTACAAAGGAGGAATCTAAGGCTACTCCCTGTATGTTTCTCAAAGTGTATTCCACAGATCACTCACACTAAATAACCTAAGGAACTTAATAGAAGTTTAAATTTCTTGTCCTTAAATCAAATTTCCCTCACTCATGATTTCTGGGGCACTTTCAATAAAACCAGTAGTATATTAAATTATACAAAAGTGGCCAGGTATGGTGGCTCACACCTGTAATCCCAGCATTTTAGGAGGCTGAGGTGGGCAGATCACGAGGTCAAGAGATTGAGACTGTCCTGGCCAACATAGTGAAACTCCGTCTTTACTAAAAATACAAAAATTAGCTGGACCTGGTGGCACACGCCTGTCATCCTAGCTACCCAGGAGGCTGAGGCAGGAGAATCATTTGAACCTAGGAGGCAGAGGTTGCAGTGAGCTGAGATTGCGCCACTGCACTCTAGCCTGGCGACAGCGTAAGAGTACATATATATATGCAAAAGTTACAAAATGCAGCCGGCATAGTAGCTCATGCCTGTAATCTCAGCACTTTGGAATGCTGAGGCAGGAAGATCGCTTGAGGCCAGGAGTTCCAGATGAGCCTGATCAACATGGTGAAACCTGTCTCTGCTGAAAATACAAAAATAATAGCCAGGTATGGTGGTGAAACTACTTGGGAGGCTGAGGCATGAGAAACATTTGAACCCGGGAGGCAGAGGTTGCAGTGAACCAAGATTGTGCCACTGCATCCCATCCTGGGTGACAGATCAAGACTCTGTCTTAAAAAGAAAAAAAAGTTATAAAATACATGAAAGTTTTCACTTTTTGTGGGTGGATGTTAAAGTCATTAGTTAATACACCTCTCTTCATGACAGTTTCTTAATGATCTATGTCTATAATTACATAACTATGTTATAAAAGGCCAATTGTTTTCATCTGCATAAAACAGATTGTTTTTAAGCAGCATAAGTAAGAAAGAGATTAATATTCTAGACATTAGTGTCTATCCAGTCTCTTTTTCAGTATATTGTCAGAGATGACACCAAAAACAATTGTTGGTGCCATTTTTGTTATTTGTAGTTATTAAAAAATATATATCCTTCTTTTCTGTTTATTTTGCTTTTCTTATTTCAGTCTCTCTTTTTTACTACTTTCTTATTCTACACCAACTTCTTCCCTTACTAGCTAGCCTTGGGTTTGTCACTAGTGTCTGGTGATACTTGGTGAGGTGTTAAATAATACTACCTTTTTCCAGTTCTGAACCAGCTAATATCCTATATACAGAGAATTGAGACAGATGGAGATTAAAACCAAAAAGCTAGATTGAAAACTAGGGCTTAGATCAACAACTAATAAAGCTTCCTAATACTTCTCACTAAGTGTAGACCTTGGGATGACCCACTTACCCAGAATCACTGCTTCAAACCTGTCAAGCCCAGAGAGGGGTAACAGGGACAAGCAGCCTCCAGCCATGTTTCTAGACCTCAGTTTTAAATTGGGTGTAGGTATTGACGCATATATATTTGCATATGTTTATAATGAATACATATATTCATATATACTAATATTATATGAAAGGCAAGTATTTCTACACTCATGATTTCTGAGTGTAGAATTTAAACCTAAATGAAAATCAGTCAATCTCAGTTTCAGGGACAGAGTGCTAGGCTTGGCAGATATGTAAATGTGGGAGAAGCATGTGCCTCTGACAACTGCCTTAAGACCATGCCCTCCCTCGCAGTAATAATATATACAGGAACAGAGATAAAATGATGCCATAGCAGATTCCCTATCATGTCCACCTTGCTTACAAGTTCATGTTGCTTGAAGAGATTCAGTAAATCATGTAGAATTGTAGAATCATGACTAATTATATGAATTAATGTGAATCTCATGTGAACTAGGTGAAATCACCCAGTGGGAATTAAGATATAATTCAAGAAGTTGTATGTTGGCTGAGAAATGAAAATCACCAGGCCCCAATTTCAATTCTCTGTGACAAGTATGGGGTTTTCCCAAAGTTATCGTGACTGATTTTTTTATACACCATGTAGCAAGGAGACCTAATTGGAGGAGTATAATAGAGTATGCAGCAATGGGGATGATAATGGTGGCAACAGCCGCCATGACCCAGAGTCAGTTAAAGCTTCAGGTAAAGCTTCGTAAAATGATATACACAGATGAATAAGATTGCCCTGTCCTCACAGAATTTATACTTTGGCGGATAGAGAAGATGGAAACAAACTTATTTCATAATATAAAGAGTGATAATAGCTAGCATTTATTGAGTCTCTATTATATTCCAGGCACTGCGTTACATAGTTGACCTTTACTATAGAATCATGATGTAGGTCTTAATATAATTATTATTTTAAGCCTGTACAACATGATGACACACCATGTCTACAAAAAATTTAAAAATTAGCAGGTGTGGTGGCATGCCTCTGTAGTGCCAGCTACTCTGGAGGCTGAGGTGGGAGGATTGCTTGAGCCCAGGAGGTCAAGGCAGCAGTGAACCATGGTCACACTCTTGCACTACAGCCTGGGTGACAGAGCAGAACCCCGTCTTGCTCAAAAAAACCCTCATTTTATAGATGGAGAAACTGAGACAGGTGGAGTGTCGGTATTAAGTAGTTTGCTCATGAATGTGCAGAAAGTAGATCCTTAAGCTAGAATTTAAACTGAGGAAAAAACATGTAAAACATTGTGAACACAAAACCCATAGATCAGGAGGGAAGAAAGACTTGGGGAGATGCCTAAGTGCAGTTGCTACTAAGGCCCTTTTCTCAATAGACTAGCACCTTGCCTAGATACTGTTAAGTACTTTTTGAATTTTTTCGTGTGAATAGTCATAATGAACTTAGTGTTTAGGGGAAAGAAGTGCGAGAATCACACTTTATGTTGGAATCCATGCTTGCCTCTATTTTTCTCTTGGTCTGAAGAGAGAGACAGGAGGGAGAGGCTTTAGCAGCCAGGCTTAAGAACAGAGGGAAGCCAAATCTGCCAAGTGAGGGAACTGCCAAGAATTCAGGTCCTAGAGATTATGGTGGATTCAGGCATAGATAGCTAGGGCAATTAGAATATGCAAGTAATCAGCCAGAGCTAATTAGTTAACAACAGACTTCTGCTCTAAGCTCTGAAAACCTGAAGTTGCAAAGCAGCTGAAAGAGCTAAGGTAAGGTTTTAGATGTCAAAACTATTTCCAGAGTAGAACATACAAATTGAGTCAGCAAACATAATTATGAGTAGGTCTAAAATATCAATAGGGGAAGATTCCTGTTTTTCTTAAAGGTAGCAAAGAAAACCAAAGATGAAAGAGTTGTTAATAAATGCTAAGATTTATTCTAACAGGAATATGATTTATACCTAAAAGATACATTTCTTTTATAACGCTTTTTGTATATTTATTTGTATAAAGAATAACAAATTTATAGTATTATTTTAATAAAGGGTTACATGTTTAGATTTAAACATTTACTTATCAACAAAGCTAACTTGTAGAGCTCAAAGGATTGCCATAAACAGATTCTAGCAAGGAAGCTATGCTTCTGAGTCCCGATAGGGCAGCTCAACACTGTCTTATATGAGGAACTATAAGAAATATCTGATGGGGACTGGGCTTGGTGGCTCATACCTGTAATCCCAGCACTTTGGGAGGCTTCGGTGGGTGGATCACTTGAGATCAGGAGTTTGACACTAGCCTGGGCAACATGGTGAAACCCTGTCTCTACTAAAAATACAAAATTTAGCCAGGCGTGGTGGTGCGTGCCTGTAATCCCAGCTACTCGGGAGGCTGAGAGAGGAGAATCACTTGAACCTAGGAGGGGCAGGTTGCAGGGTGCCAAGATTGTGCCATCCTGGGTGACAGAGTGAGACTCCATCTCAAAAAAAAAAAGAAAAATCTGATGGATGGGAAATGGAAGGATGGAGAGAGTGGCATTGGTTATTAATATACCCAATTCAAAGCTGAAAGGCAGGTTACAAAACTTTGTTTTTGCTTAGAGTCCCAGGATCCCTTGGAGAAAGCTTTAGGACTGATAGTTAGGTCCCTGTGATATTGGAACTGGGACAAATAGAGGAGACAAAATCTACTCAATTTCTATGCAGGATGGGGCTGGGGGTTAATACATCAGGAAAGGAAACAATTTGCTATATAGTAAAAGATTCTTGTTGGCCAACAGAGAAAGGATTTTTTTCAGTTGTTTAGACAGGGTGAAAATATGTATCTGTCCTCAAAGTTCACTGCTTTTATCCTGTCATCTTCATTCTATGATTGGAGATTCTATGAGCTGATTTATTGTTGTGTTGCGTTGTTTGAAACGAAGTCTCACTCTGTCACCCAGGCTGGAGTGCAGTGGCACAGTACAGTCACATCTCACTGCAGGCTCGACCTCCTGGGCTCAAGCGATTCTCCTGCCTTAACCACTACCACCCCCACCTGGCGCTACCGGTCCCTAGTAGCTGGGACTACAGGTATGTGCCACTACACCTGGCTAACTTTTGTAGAAACAGGGTTTCACCATGTTGCTCAGACTGGTCTCGAACTCCTGAGCTCAGGCAATCCAATCACCTCAGCCTCTCAAAGTGCTGGGATTACAGGCGTGAGCCACTGCACCCCACCTCTAGTGGCTTTTAAATTTTAAATTTTGATTATTGTATTTTTCAGTTTTGTATTTTCCGTGTGATTTTTTTTTTTTTTTTTTAGACAGTCTTGCTCTGTCGCCCAGGCTAAAATTCAATGGCTTGATTTCCGCTCACCACAATCTCCCCCTCCTGGGTTCAAGCAATTCTCCTGCCTCAGCCTCCAAAAGAGAGAATTTCACAGGCACACCACACCACCTCTATCTTTTTTTTTTTTTTTTTTCTTTTTGAGACGAAGCCTTGCTCTGTTGCCAGGCTGGAGTGCAGTGGCTCAGTCTCGGCTCACTGCAATCTCCGGTCTCCTGGGTTCAGGCGATTCTTCCGCCTCAGCCTCCAGAGTAGCTGGGACCACAGGCGCGTGCCACAACGCCCAGCTAATTTTTTTGTATTTTTAGTAGAGATGGGATTTCACCATGTTTGCCAGGCTGGTCTTGAACTCCTGAGCTTGTGATCCACCTGCTTGGGCCTCCCAAACTGCTGGGATGATTTGTTTTTTTAACTTCTATTCTTTGCTGAGATTTTCTATACTTTTATTCATTTCAAGTGGAATCATAATTGTTTGTTGATGCATTTTTGTAATGGCTGCTCTAAAATCCCTGTTAGATAATTCCAACATCTGATTCATTTTAGTGTTGGTGTAATGTAATTATCTTTTCTCATCTAAGTTGTGATTGTCCTGGCTGCTAGTATGATAGGTGACTTTCTATTGTATCCTGGACATTTGGGCTTTGTGTTAGGAAATTCTGGGTTCTATTTAAATCCTCTATTTTAGCAAGCAGTCACTCTGCATATGTTTACCACACAGGTTGTGGTCTAATTTTAGACTGTGGTTCCAGTGACAATTTAATTTCATTTTCAGGGCCTTTGCCGTGCTACTTTGGCCTGCCTTGTTCCTCTGATGACACCAGGGTTCCCACTGATCCCTGCAGTTACCTCATGTGGGGAGAAAAGGCACTTCCCCAGTCCAGGCCACCTGTGCCTCTACATGGGAGAAAGAAGTCTCCAGCCCCATGGAAGGAAAAGTAGTTTCCCAGAGTCACTTGTCAAAAGAGCCTCTACTCTAGCACTCTTGTCAGTGGAAAACCTATTAAAACCAGGAGAGGAATAACCCTACCTGGGCCATCTTCTGCTATTAGATTAGAGTTCATGAAAAACAGGGACTGGGCTATCTTCTGTTGCTGAGTGGGGAGGATCATAAGATACCTGGCCACTGTGCTGCTCCTCCCCTCTGATATCCCTTGCCAGTCTGCCTTCCACTTTTTAACTTCAAAGTGCTCCTGTGGTTGCCTCATGCATTATTTCTACCGTTTATAGTTGTACTTGGCAGAAGCAAGAGATACCAAGTCTATACCATCTTATCTGGAAAGGAAGCCCACTAGAAAGATTTTTATTTTATGTATTTATTTTTACCACATAAGGGGTTTCGCTCTGTTGCCCAGGCTGGAGTACAGTGGCATAATAATAGCTCACTGCAACCTTGAACTCCTGGATTTAAGCAGTTCCACCTGCCTCAGCCTCCTGAGTAGAGCGGTTATAGATGCAAGCCCTGGGGCATAGCTCAGAAAAAATCCTTTTAAAGGTAATACAGTGCTGTCATTTAAATTCACTCTAACCAATTTTTGAGGGACTTGAAACAATTGAGCAGGTATTATTGAACACTTACTAGGTGGCAGACAGTGCACCAGAGATATGGAAATAAACAAGATAGATATGGTGCCTGCCTTCATTTTGAGGGGGCAGGGGGAGGGATCAGTAGAATGTGGAATTATTATTAGTAGGAAGAATCATATTTGGAGGCCAAAAGGGTATCACAGAAAAGAACACCTTATCATTTCTCAGCTTTCCACTGTGGTGGCAGTACAGCAGAGTCCAGAAGCACACTGTGACTACCAGTGCAGGGAAAGAGGGAGGAGGGCAAGGATTGAAAAACTACCTACAGGGTACTTTGCCTGCTACCTGGGTGATGGGATAATTCATACCCCAAACCTCAGAATTACACAATATACTCATGTAACAAACCTGTACATTTACCCCTCTGAATCAAAAATAAAAGTTGAAATTAAAAAAAAAATTAAAAGGAAACATTCAACAGGCAATGAGAGGTAAGAGGGTAGATGTTCTCTTAGAAGGAATTTCAGTGCTGAATTTTTTTCAAATTTATGGTTTTATGATAATCAGTGTGCAAAAGACCTAATGATATATTTTCATTGATAACTCCTCTCTTTATAAATGAACAAGCGTGCATGGTCATTTCTATTTTTTTTAATTTTTAATTTTTGTGAGTACATAGTAAATGTGTATATTTATGGTGTATAGGAAATACTTTGATATAAACACAATGCATAATAATCACATCAGGGTAAATGGAGTATCCATAACCTTAATCACATCCTGTCTTTGTGTTAGAGTTAATCCAGTAATATACCTTATTCCTTTAGTTATTTTTAAATGTACAATAAATTACTGTTGACTGTAGTCACCCCATTGTGTTTTTAAATACTAGATGTAATTATTATTATTTTTTTTTAGAGACGGGGTTTCACCATGTTGGCCAGGATGGTCTCAATCTCCTGACCTCATGATCCACCCGCTTCGGCCTCCCAAAATGCCGGGATTACAGGTGTGAGCCACCACGCCTGGCATCATTCTATGTATGTTTTTGTACCCATTAACTGTCCCCACTTCCCCTCCCAGCCTCTGGTAACCATCATTCTGTTCTCTCTTCCCATGGTTCAGTTCTTTTAATTTTTAGTTTCCACAAATAAGTAAGAACATGTGATGCTTGTCGTTCTTTGCCTGGCTTATTTCATGTAGCATAATGACCTCCAGTTCTGTTCCTGTTGTTGCAAATGACAGGCTTTCATTCTTTTTTATGGCTGAATAGTACTCCATTATGTATATGTACCACATATTCTTTTTCCATTCATCTGTTGATGGAATACTTCGATTGCTTCCAAATCTTGACTATTGTGAATAGTGCTGCAGTAAACATGGGATTTCAGGTGTCTCTTCTATATACTGATTTATTTTCTTCTGAATATATACCTAGCAGTGGGATTGCTGGATCATGTGGTAGTTCTATTAGTTTTTTGAGGAACCTCCAAACTGTTGTCCATGGTGGTTGTACTAAGTTGCATTCTCACCAAAAGTGTACAAGGGTTTCCTTTTCTCTTCATCCTTGCCAGCATTTGTTATTGCCTGTTTTTTGGATATGTCATTTTAACAGGGTGAGATGATATAACCTTGTAGTTTTAATTTGAATTTCTCTGATGATCAATGATATTGAGCACCTTTTTAAATACCAGTTTCCTTTTGTATATCTTTTTTTTTTGAAAAGCGTCTACTCAGATCTTTTGCCCATTTTAAAATTGGATGATTAGACTTTTTTCTGTAGAGTTATTTAAGCTCCTTATACATTCTGGTTATTAATCTTTTGTCAGATGGATAGTTTGCAAGTATTTTCTCCCATTTTGTGGGTTGTCTCTTCACTTTGTTGATTGTTTTCTTTGCTGTGCAGAAGCTTTTTAACTTGATATAATCCCATCTGTCCTGTTTTGCTTTGGTAGCTTGTGCTTGTACGATATTACTTAAGAAATTTTCCATGTCCAGTGTCCTGGAGAGTTTCCCCAATGTTTTATTTTAACTGTTTCATAGTTTGAGGTCTTAGAATTAAATATTTAATCCATTTGGATTTGATTTTTGTATATGGCAAGATATAGGGATCTAACTTCATGCTTTTGCATATGGATATCCAGTTTTACCAGTACCATTTGCTAAAGAGACCGTCTTACCCCAATGTATGTTTTTGGCACGTTTGTGAGTTCACTGTGGATGTATGGATTTATTTCTGTGTTCTCTCTGCTGTTTTCATAGTTCTATGTGTCTGTTTTCATGCCAATACCAGGCCGTTTCCATTACTATGGCTCTGTAGTATAATTTGAAATTAGGGACCAGGTGTGGGCGTGGTGGCTCACGCCTGTAATCCCAGCACTTTGGGAGGCCAAGGCAGGTGGATAACAAGGTCAGGAGATCAAGACCATCTTTGCTAACATGGTGAAACCCCGTCTCTACTAAAAATACAAAATTTAGCTGGGCATGGTGGCAGCGCACTTGTAGCCCCAGCTACTCAGGAGGCTGAGGCAGGAGAATCACTTGAACCCAGGAGGTGGAAGTTGCTGTGAGCCAAGATGGTGCCATTGCACTCCAGCCTCTCAGCTGTCTGCTTGCCTGAAGCCACCTTGACCACTATAACCTCAACAAGTCCAGTTGCTGTGTTGGTCTGACAAACAGAGGTTTCAATTTTTTAACCACTTATTCCAGAGTGAGGTAGTGGAGGAGTCAGAAGCACGACGTGGCAGGGGATTCTTTGAAATCCCTTGATAAACCGGACCCCTGTGGTGGGCAATCCTACTGCCTGTAGTACCGACGTAAACTTCTCTCTTAGTACGGCTTTTGCTGTATCCCATAGGCTTTGGTATGTTACATTTTCATTATCATTTGTTTCAACAAAGTTTTCTCTTTCTCTCTAATGTTTACTTTATCTATCTGAGTGCTCCAGTTTTGGGTGCATATATATTTGAAATTATTATATCCTCTTGCTTAATTGACCCCTTTATCATCATGTAATGACCTTCTTTGTCTCTTTTTATAGTTTTTGTTTTGAAATCTGTTTTGTCTGATTTAAGTGTAGCTATTCCTGCTCTTTTTTGGTTTCCATTTGCATGGAATATTTTTTCTATCCCTTAATTTTTAGTCTACATGTGCTTTTATAGGTGAAGTGTGTTTCTTGTAGGCAGTGGATCATTAGATCTTGTTTTTTCATCCATTCGGCTGCTCTATGTCTTTTGATTGGAGAGTTTAATTCATTTACATTTTGGTTCTTATTCACACATTGGTAAGGACTTACTACTGCAATTTTGTGATTTGTTTTCTGGCTGTTTTGTGGTCTTCTCTTTCTTATTTTCTTCCTTCCTGTCTTCCTTTTAGTGAAGGTGATTTTCTCTAGTTGTATGTTTTTCGTGGTTTTTTTTTTTTTGTTTGCTTGATTTTTGGGTTTTTTTTCTTTTCTTTTCTTTTCTTTTTTTGGTGGTGGTTGTTTTTGAAACAGAGCCTCGCTCTGTCACTCAGGCTGGAGTGCAGCGGTGCAATCTCAGATCATTGCAACCTCCGCCTCCTGAATTCAAGCGATTCCCCTGCCTCAGTCTCCGAAGTAGCTGAGATTAAGGTATGCACCATATTGCCCAACTAATGTTTTTCATAATTTTAGTAAAGACGGGATTTCACCGTCTTGGCCAGGCTGGTCTCAAACTCCTAGCCTCAAGTGATCAACCTGCCTCAGCCTCCCAAAATGCTGGGATTACAGGTGTGAGCAACTGCGCCTGGCCTGTTTGTATGTTTTATGTCTTGATTATTTTTTCCTTCCAGTTTTATTGAGGTATGGCTGACAAATAAAAGTTGTATATGTTTAAGGTGTAAAACATGATTATTCAATATTCATATACATTGTGAAATGACTGCCACAATCAAGTGAACACATCTATCATCACAGTTACTGACCATGTTTTGGGGGCAGGGAGGGAGCAATGAGGACATTTAAGATCTACTCTGTCAGCAAATTCAAGTATACAATACATTATTGGTAACTACAGTCACCATGCCATATGTTAGACCCCCAGGACTTATTCATTTTATAACTGAAAATTTGTACCCTTTGACCAACATCACTTCATTTCCCTGCCCCCAGCCCCTGGCAATTACTGTTCTGCTCTGTGCTTTTATGAATTCAACTTTTTAAAGATTCCACATGTAAGTGAGATCATATAGTATTTGTCTTTCTGTGACGAGTTTATTTCACTTAGCTTAATATCCTCCAGTTTTTTCCATGTTGCTGCAAAAGGCAGGATATTCTTCTTTTTATGGCTGAATAATGTTCCATTGTGTGTATGTATATGTGTGTGTATACAGTGTATATATGTTTATACACTAATTTATTGTTTTCTATTTTTTATGTATTCATTTGTTGTATGATTTTAGATTTGAGGTTACCATGAGACTTGCAAATGATATAAACTATTATTTTAAACTAATGACAACTTAATTCTAATTGCATAAACTAATAAGCAAAAAGAAAACTGATAAAGACTCTGTACTTTAACTTTGTCTCCCTACTTTTAAACTTTTTGTTGTTTTTATTTATGTCTTATTGCACTATCTATGTCTTAAAAAGTTGTCATATTTATTATTTTTGATCAGTACATCTTTTATTCTTTTCTACTTAAGATACGAGTTGTTTACACACGACAATTACGGTGTTATAATATTCTGTACCTTCAGATGATTTCTCATTACTCATTACATCCTTTCCATTCAGATTCCATCCTTTCCATTACTCCCTTTAGCATTTCTTGTAGAGATCTGTAGAAGAACAGGTTTGGTGTTGAAATCTCTCAGCTTTTGTTTGTCTGTGAAAGTCTTTATTTCTCCTTTATGTTTGAAGGATATTTTCACCAGATATGCTATTGTAGGATAAAAGTTTTTCCTTCAGCACTTTAAATATGGCATGACCCTTTCTCCTGGCCTATAAGGTTTCCATTAAAAAGTTTGCTGCCAGACTTACTGGAGTTCCATTTTATGTTCTTCAGTTCTTTTGTCTTGCTACTTTTAAGATCTTTTGTTTATCCTTGACTTTGGGGAATTTGATGATTAAATGCCTTGAGGTAGTCTTCTTTGGGTTAAATCTGCTTGATGTTCTATAATCTTCTAGTATTTGGATATTGATCTCTTTCTCTAGGTTTGGGAAGTTCCCTATGATTTCTCTGAGTAAACTTTCTACCCTTACCTCTCCACCTCCTCTGTAAGGCCAATAATTCTTAGAGTTGCCCTTTTGAGGCTATTTTCTAGGTGCTGTAAGTGTGCTTCATTCTTTTGTATTCTTTGTTCTTTTGTCTCCTCTGTGTGTTTTCCAATATTCTGTCTTCAACCTCACTAGTTCTTTCTTGTGCTTGATCAGTTCTGTTTGTTATAATGAACCCCAAGTTTCTCTTCAAAAAATCACTAGGTCAGTATGTTCAGCTCTTTTATTATTTAATTCTCTATGTTAAAGTTTTAACTTCCTTGTAATTCCAGTAAGCAACCTTCTCCACTTGTTCTAATGAGTAGTTCACATCTGCTACCCTCCAACCTCATTCCATCCTGACTCGGCTCGGTCGCCTGAGCATCCCTGGCTACCTGATCTACCTGCTCTGATGCACCCATAACTGTCCTTCCCGCCAAAACACCCATTCTGCCACTCCAGCTTGGATCCCTGCTCTTTTTTAAATAGCCAATCAGGATTAGTCTAGCTTGTGCAGTCTAAGCCTAGCCAATAGAGGACAACACAGCAGTAGGGATGACCCCCATCAGGCATAAGTACCCCTTCCCCCCTTGTCCAAGCATGCAGCCGCCATTGTTCTATCCATACACTGCACCCTTCTATAGAAGTAAATTGCCTTGTTGAGATGACATATCTTTGAGTGCCATTTCTTTTGCAGCATTGAAATTTTACTTATGTTGCTAAGAGACTCTGATGCATTCTTCAGTATGTCCATTGCATTTTTCAACTCCGGAAATTCAGCTTCTTTTTAATTATTTCCATTTCTTTGTTAAATTTATCTGATAGAATTCTGAATTACTTCTCCATGTTATCTTGAATTTCACTGAGTTTCCTCAAAACCGTTATGTTGCATTATCTGTCTGAAAGGTCACATATTTCTGTCACTCTGTGATTGGTCACTGTTGCTGTATTTAGTTCATTTGTGAGTCATGTTTTCTGGATGCTTTTGATGCTTGTGGATTTTGTCAGTATCTGGCATTGAAGAGTTAGGTAGTTATTTTGTCTTCATAGTCTGGGCTTGTTTGTACCTGTTCTTCTTGGGAAGGCTTTCCAAGTATTTGAAGTTGCTTAGGTGTTGTGATCTAAGTTTTTGGTCACTACAGTCATATCTGCATTAGGGGGCAACCCAATTTCAGTAATGCTATGGCTCTTGCACACTCGTAGAGGTACTGCCTTGATGGTCTTTGATATGATCCAGAAGGCGGCCCTGGATTACCAGGGATAGACTTTTGTGCTCTTCCCTTACTTTCTCCCAAACAGAGTCTCTTTCTGAGACTTCCTAGAGCTCAGGGAGAGGTGAGAAGCACCCCTGTGGCCACCACCACTGGGACTGTGCTAGGTCAGCCCTAAAGCCAGCACAGCACTGAGTTTTGCCCAAGGCCCACAGTAACCACTTGCATCTGCCACCTGTGTTCACCCAAGACTCTAGGGCTATACAATTAGTGGGTAGCAAAGTCAGCCAGGCTTGTTTCCTTCCCTTCAGGGTAGTGAATCCCCTTGCCCTGGGAGGATCTAGACATGCCATTGAGGAGCCAGGGCCTGGAGTTGGATACTTTAGGAATCTACCATATGCTCTGCTACTGTGGCTTAGCTGGCACCCAACCCACATTACAAAGTCCTTCCCATTCTTCCCTCCCCTTTCCACAACCAGAGAAGTCCCTCCCTATGACCACCACTGCCCAAGGGCCACAGTGAATATTGCCTGGCTACTGTCAATGTTCATTCAAAGTCCAAGGGCTCTTCAGTCAGCTTGTGGTGAATGCTGTCAGACCTGGGACTATTCCTTCAGAAAAGTGGGCTCCCCTCTGGTCCAAGGCAGGTCCAGAAATACTGTCCAAGAACCAAGGCCTGGAAGCAGGGATGCCAAGAGCCTACTTGGTGTTCTATCCCACTGGCTGAACTGGTACTCAGGTTGTAAGACAAAGTCTCCTTTACTCTTCTCTCTTCTTTTCTTAAGCAGAAAGAGGTTCTTCCCTTAGCCACACTTGAAGCTAGCATGTCTCTGAGTCTGACCCAATGCCATGGCAAGTACTCCCTGGCTATATTATTCAGGGCCTAAGGGCTCTGTAGTCAGCAAGTGATGAATCCTGCCAGTACTAAGTTCAAGCTGGCAGGTTCCCTTCTGGCCTAGGGTATGTTGAGAAATGTCATCTGGGCTCTAAGTCCTGGAATAGGCCTCACAATTCTACCTAGTGCCCTATCCTACTGTGGCTGAGCTGATATTCAACTTGCAAGACAATGTCCTCTTTACTCTTCAATTTCCTTTCCTCAAGCAGAAAGGAGTCTCTCTCAGTGCGGTGAGCTTTTCCTCAAGCAGAAAGGAGTCTCTCTCAGTGCTGTGAACTGTGCTGCCTGTGGTCTGGGGAGGCGTGGCTCAAACACTTGCTTGTTTGCCCTGGCTAGTATCTCACTAAGTCATGTACCCCACGAGTCCAGTGGCTCCAACCCATCACAGCACCAGGACTTGCTTAGGAATTGCAGGGCTTGTAGCCTAGACTGCCATTCAAGTTTATTTAAGATCCTAGGGCACTTTAGCCCACAGAAGTGAGGCTTGCCAGAACTCAGGTTCTGACTGCTGGGATGGGCAATTCCCCTGTAGTTAAAGTTGGTCTAAATGGGCCAGGCACGGTGCCTTACGCCTGTAATCCAGCACTTTGGGAGGCTGAGGCAGGTGGATCCTTAGGTTAGGAGTTCAAGACCAGTCTGGCCAACATGGTAAAACCCTGTTTCTACTAAAAATACAAAAAAATTAGCTGAGCATGGTGGTATGTGCCTATAATTCCAACTACTCGGGAGGCTGAGACAGGAGAATTGCTTGAGCTGGGACCCAGGAGGTGGAGGTTGCAGTGAGCTGAGATTGTGCCACTGCATGATCAGCTGGGCTACAGAGCAAGACTCTGTCTCAAAAAAAAAAAAAAAAAAAAGTTGATCTAAATGCTCCCTCCATGGGCACTCCTTGAGTTCTGCCCAGTGTTGCTTTCTGCTGTGACAGGGCAGCTCTGAGTTCCAATGCAAAATCCCACAATCACTGCGCTTTCCTTTTCCCAATCATACAGATTCTCTCTTTATGTCACACAGCTGCTGCTGGGGAACGGGGAGGGGTGGCATCAGCAATTCAAGACTGTCTTTCCTACCCTCTTCAATGCCTTTTTCAGTGATATAAAGTTAAACCAGATACTGTAAATGCTCATCCAAGTTTTGGTTCTTATGAAGGTGCTTTTTGTGTGTGTGCGTGTGTGGATAGTTGTTTAATTTGGTGTTCCTGCAAGGAGGACAATCTGGAGGCTTTTATTCAGCCATCTTGCTCTGCCTCTTAAAAGGCTTCATGTTCTTCCCCTCCCCCAGCTCAATTATATATTGTCTACCTCTTAAAAAATAATAATTTAAAAATAAGGTTGATACTAAAGTATCTATGATACTATGCAGTGAAAGCAGTGCTTACAGAAAAATTTATAGCATATATATTAAAAAGAAGGTTAAAATTAACCATCAAACTTTCCATTTTAGGACACTAGAAAAATAAGAGCAAATGATATGCAAAGTAAGCAGGAAAAAAAAATTAGAGCAGAAATCAAAGAAATTGAAAACAAAATAGAGAAGATCAATAAAACCAAAAGATGTTTCTTTTAAAAGATCAATAAAGTCAATAAATCTTTTTTAAAAAGGCAAAGTCAATAAATCTTTTTTTAAAAAAGCAAGAAAGAAACAAGAAAAAAGAAAGAGGACACAACTTACTAACATCAAAAATAAAAAAGGGCATCATCACAGATCCCATGGACATTAAAAGATAATAAAGGATTGTTCTAAACAACTCTATGCCCACAAATTTAGATTAAACACACCAATTCCTTGAAAGATACAATCTGCCAAAACTCATACAAGAAAAAATGGACAATTTTAATAGGTCTATATCTGTTAAAGGAATTGAATCAATAATAACGTTTCAAAACAGAAAGCACTAGGCCCAGATGAGTTCACCTGTGAATTCTACCAAACATTTAAGGAAGAAATTTTGCCAATTTTCTGCAATCTCTTTCAGAGGATAGAAGCAGAGGGAATATTGTCTGATTCATTCTGTGAGGCCAGGATTACACCAGGATTTTTTTTATAATACCAGACAAAGGTATTACAAGAAAACTATAGACCAATATCGCTCATGAGCATAGATGCAAAAAAAACCTCAACAGAATATAAGCAAATGGAATCCAACAATGTATAAAAAAAAGTTATACACATGACCAACTGGAATTTATTCCAGGTGTTAAGGGTGATTCAACATTTCAAAATGCATAAATGTAATCTGTCACATCAAAAGACTAAAAAGAAAAATTATGCCAGGTGCAGAGGCTCACACCTGTAATCCCAGCACTTTGGGAAGCTGAGTCAGGTGGATTACCTGAGGCCGGGAGTTCGAGACCAGCCTGGCCAACCTGGTGAAACCCCGTCTCTACTGAACATACAAAATTAGCTGAGCGTGGTGGTAGGTGCCTGTAATCCCAGCTACTCAGGAGACTGAGGTAGGAGAATCACTTGAACCTGGGAAGTGGAGGTTGCAGAGTTGAGACTGCACCATTGAACTCCACCCTGGGTAACAGAGTGAGACTCTGTCTTAAAAAAATGATAAAAACATTTTATTATTATATAAATATATGTAGAAAGCATTTGACAAATTCAATGACCACTGATCATAAAAACTCTCAGTAAACAGGAATAAAAGGGAGCATCCTTGACTTGATAAAGAATATCTATAAAAATCTACAGCTAACATTATACCTACTATTGAGAAACTCAAAGCTTTCCCATTAAGATCAGAAACAAGGCAAGGATGTCTTGTCTCACCACTCCTTTTCAATATTTTACAGTATTTTATTGGAAGTACTAGTTAATGCAATACAACAGGAAAACTAAATAAAAGGTATACAGATTGGGAAGTAATAATTAAAACTGTCTTTGCTGACAGTATTATCATCTATGTAGAAAATTCAAAATAGACAAAAAAACTCCTTGAACTAATAAGCAATTATAGCAAGGTTGCAGAATTCAAAGTTAATATTGAAAGTCAGCCGCTTTTCTATATGTCAACAATGAACAAGTGGAATTCAAAATTAAAAACAAATACCATTTACATTAGCACCCAAAAGTGAAATACCTAAGTATAAATCTAACAAAATATGTACAAGATCTTTATGAGGAAAACTAAAAAAACTCTGAAGAATGAAATCAAAGAAGAACTAAATAAAAGGATGGTTAGGAAGACTCAATATTTTCATTAGCCCAGATTTCCCCAACTAAATTTGTACATTCAATACAATCCCAATCAAAATCCTAGCAAGTTGTTTTGTATATATTGACAAAGTGATTTTAAATTCTATTTATTTATTTGTTTGCTTATTTGAGAGAGGGTCTCCCTCTGTTGCCTAGGCTGGAGTGAAGTGGTGCAATCATGGCTCACTCACTTGACCTCCCAGGTTCAAGTGATCCTTCCACCTCAGCCTCCTATATTGCTGGGACTACAGGCACACATAACCATGCCCAGCAAATTTTTTTTTTTGCCATGTTGCCCAGGCTGGGTTCAAACTTTTGGACTCAAGCAATCTGTCTGCCATGGCCCCGCAAAGTGCTGGGATTATACACATGAGCCACCACACCCAGCTGATTTGAAATTTGATAAAGAAAGGTAAAAGACCCAGAATAACCAACACAATATTGAAGAATGAAGTTGGAGGATTGAAACTACCTGACTTCAAGAGTTTACATAAAGCTACCATTATCAAGACAGTGTGGTATTGGTGAAAAAATGAAGAAATATATGATCTATTTGCAAAAACATGAATCCTGATACAGATCTTACAGCCTTCACAAAATTTAACTAAAAATGGATCATAGAAGCCTGGCACAGTGGCTCATATCTGTAATCCCAGGACTTTGAGAGGCTGAGGCAGGTGAATCACCTGAGGTCAGGAGTTTGAGACCAGTCTGGCCAACATGGTAAAACCCCATCTCTACTAAAAATACAAAAAATAGTTGGGTGTGGTGGTGGGTGCCTGTAATCCCAGTTACTTGGGAGGCTAAGGCAGGAGAATTGCTTGAACCTGGGAGGTGGAGTTTGCATGAGCCGAGATTGTGACATTGTACTCCAGCCTGGGTAACAAGAGAGAAACTCTACCCTCAAAAAAAAAAAAAAAAAAAAGAAAGAAAGAAAGGAAAAAAAAGTGGATCATAGACCTAAATGTAAGAGGCAAAATTTTTAAACTCCTAAAATATAAGAGAAAATCTAGATGAACTTGGATATGGTGATGACTTTTTAGGGACAACACTGAAGACATGATGCATGAAAGAACTGATTGATAAGCTGGACTTCTAAAAATCAAAACTTCTTCCCCAAAATACAATGTCAAGAGAATGAGAATATAAGCCACAGATGGGGAGAAAATATTTGCAGTAGACATATCCGATAAAGGACTGTTATCCAAAATATACAAATAATTGTTAAAACTCAAAGATAAGAGAACAAATAACCCAAAATTGGGTGGCCTGGAGTGGTGGCTCATGCCTATAAACCCAGCACATTGGGAGGCCAAGGCAGACAGATCACTTGAGGTCAGGAGTTCAAGACTGGGTTAGCCAACATGGTGAAACCCCATCTCTACTAAAAATACAAAAATTAGCCAGCTGGGCATAGTGGCACATGCCTGTAATCCCAGCTACTTGGGAGGCTGAGGCAGGAGAATCGCTTGAACCCAGGAGGCAGAGGTTGCAGTGAGCCTATATTGTGCCACTGCACTCTAGCCTGGGTAACAGAGCAAGACTCTGTCTTTAAAAAAAATTGCCAAAGACCTGAACAGAGACTTCACCAAAAATATATAGAAATGGCAAACAAGCATATGAAAAGATGATCCACATCACATGTCATCAGGGAAATGAAAATTAAAACAACAAGATACTACCATACTCCTATGATAATGGCCAAAATCTGGAACACTTGACAACACCAAATGCTGGTGGTGAGGATGTGGAGCAACAAGAACTCTCATTCATTGCTAGTAGGAATGCAAAATGGTACAACTACTTTAGAAGACAATTTGACTATTTCTTACAAAACTAAACATATTCTTACCGTATTGTCCAGAAATCATTCTCCTTGGCACTTACCTAAAGGAGTTGAAAACTTATATGTACACACATTTACTGCATTTTTATTCATAATTGCCAAAACTTGGAAGCAATCAACATATTTTTCCATAAGGGAATGGATAAATAAACCATAGTTTTGTAGACGGAGCATTACTCAACACTAAAATTAAACAAGTTATCAAGTCATGAAAAGACATGGAGGGTCTTTAAATGCATATTACTAAGTGAAAGAAGCCAGTCTGAAAATGTTGAAGTATAATTTCAACTACATATCACAGAATTATGATATATGTATGTATGCACGGATGGATGATTCCAACTATAGGGCATTCTGGAAAAGGCAAAACTCTGGAGACACTAAAAAATCAGTGGTTGGCAGGGGTTAGTGAGGGAGAAAAGGTTCCATAGGTGGAGCACAGAAAATTTTAAGGCAGTCAAAATACTCTGATACTAATGATGGATACATGACATTAAGCATTTTTCCAAGGCATAGAATGTAAAACACCAAGAGCTAACCCTGATGTAAACTATGAACTTTGAGTGATTATCATGTGTCAACACAGCTTCATCAGCTGTGACAAATATGTCACTCTGGTGGTGGATATTAATAATGGAGGAATCTATGCAGTTGTACGGTGAGGGGATATATGTGGAATCTCTGTACCTTCATCTTAATTTTGTTGTGAAACCAGAAGTGCTCTAAAAATAGTCTTTTTTAAAAGATGGCAAGAAATTAAAAAATATATTATCTATGATATTGGTTCATAGAACAGTGTTTTTCTTCTTTTCTTTTTTTAGAGACAGGGTCTCACTCTGTTGCCTAGGCTGGAGTGCAGTGGTGCAGTCATGGCTCAGTGAAACTTCTACCTCCTTGGCTCAAGTGATCTGCCTGCCTTAGCCTCCCAAGTAGCTGGGACCACAGTCATGAGCCACTGTGCCAAGCAGAACAGTGTTTTTATCTAACAACTCACTCTGCTATAGTGATAGTCTGTCTTCAAAGCAAACCCGTGGGGCAGTTAGCCATACAATAAATAGTTGATTCAGAGTGGTGTGGAGATACTCAAGTTTCCTACTCTCAGATTTCTGCAGGTTTCCCCAAGGGCTTGAAACACGGCCACACTTGCTTAGTTGAATCGGTGACGTGGGAGGGGTTTAGATGATAATTAGTGCATTATGAGGAAATTGGTTCAAGTTATAATATCTGTGTGTGTGAGAGTGTCAATAATGTAATCATCATCTCACTGAAATACCTGTAATGTTGTTCAAAGTGCTTTTGATGGATGCCTGTGGTCTACTGAGCTGGACTAGTTTCCATTGGTAATTGGGAAAATCAGAGAATGTCCATAAAACAAAAATACCTCCAGCATCTTCAAATGTTTCAAAATATCTGAAGTAAATCAATTAACTCAATAATAACCTCTAGCCTCCCGCTCCTTCAGTATTTTTCAATTTTACATTGATATTGAATGTAATTTTCCATGCATTTCAATACAATTAGAGCCTGCCCTCCATCTATGTACTTGCTCTAGTATATTTACCTTCATTTGGTATAATGTTCATTACTGCTACTTCTTCAATCATAATTCTATCCCATTTTTTGCAAACTATTGCACATAGCTATTCTACATTTAAATTTCTAGTGTATTAAATTTTTATTTGCTGCAATATTAAAGCTGATTAAAAAAAAAAAACTTGAATTCTTTTTTTCTTTTTTTTTTTTTTTTGAGACGAGTTTTTTTTTGTCGCCCGGCTGGAGTGCAGTGGTGTGATGTCAGCTCCCTACACCCTCCTACTCCCTGATTCAAGCTATTCTCCTGCCTCAGCCTCTGGAGTAGCTGGGATTACAGGCATGCACCACCATGCCCAGCTAATTTTTGTATTTTTAGTAGAGAAGGGATTTCATCATGTTGGCCAGGATGGTCTCAATCTCCCGACCTTGTGATCTGCCCACCGACCTCCGAAAGTGTTGGGATTACAGGTGTTAGCCACTGCGCCCGACCAAAAATTTGAATCTTAAGCCAGGTACAGTGAAGTGTGCATGCAGGCCCAGCTGCTCAGGAGGCTGAGTTGGGAGGATTCCTTGAGCCCAGGATTTCAAAGCCAGCATGGGCAATATAGCAAGGGATCATTTCTTTAAAAAATATTTTTTAATCTTTAATCTTAGAACTATTGACATGAAATAAGTTTATTGAAAAAGATTAGAACATGATGGAGTGTATAAAGTAATAAGTAGAATTCACAGGGTTAAGTTTGTTTTGTTATGTGCTTTTCCAAAGCATCAACAAAGCATTACCCTACTTGAAGTCATTTTGTAGTGTTGTAGGATTACAAGGCAATAAGGCACCCACTGTGATCCCCTATATTGAAGATGAAGGGCTGAAAGCCTGGAGAGGCCAGAAGAAAGGCAAAGACAAGCCACTTGGAGCCCATTGCCTCAATGCAGCTGCTCAGTTGTAATAGACTTTGTGATGACTAGCTACCATATTAAAAATTCTCTAATCTGGCTCTTTAATCACAATGAGAGCTCTGGAGGGGTAAAGAGAAGGGATTCTATATTCGGATCCAAATTTGCTGCAGAGGAACAAAGATGATTAGATGGAGAAAAGATAAGTTGGCTCACTCAATAAAAAAGAAAGGAGAAAAAAAGGAAAAGCGAAAGGAGAAAAAAAGAAAAGTGGCTAACAAATCATGGACTCTCACACTAACCTGATTTTTCACAAAACTGTGTAACTCATTCTGCAGCTAAAGAATAAACCAACACCTAAGGACATCCCACTAAATAGGAAAGATAAAAATCATACTTTTCATAATTTGGCACAACTGGGCGGTGGTAGATGTTTTTAATGTAAATTCCTAATACTGTGATTACCTGCAACCCCAGACATTTTACCTACTCCTCTTAGGTAATGAGGGGACTAAAGAATAAAAAGCATAAGAATGAAACCTCCAGCTCATATTATAAGGTAAGAATTCAGATGGTTCCCCCACTCTCCAAAAAAAAAAAGAAAAAAAACATCAAAATGATTCTATGGAAAAATAGCAAGATAATTCTATCTTGATTTTTTTTTTTTTACAAATACCAAGAAACACCCATATAGGACTTGTACAGAAATGCTGAAACAAAACCAGAATGTGAATAAAGGATGCAATTTGCAGGTGAAGAGCACACTTAGGAAGAAGAAAATTTTAGATAATTGCTTTCATTCTCAAGGAAATTAAAGAAAACATAGGCTCTACAAAAATAAGAAAAAATGTCAAATAACCCTAACTCTACCTCTAATTATTCACGTAATCTTTCCTGACACAAATGAACAACAACAACAAAATGCACTTTAATAATTTTTAAAAATCATCTTTAAGGGATAAATGAAAATAAATGTTTATGTTATGTAGGAAAGGTGTAGTGATATATATATATATATATATATATATATATATATATATTGAATCTCTTTAAACACAGAATTAAACTTATACAACTCTGGTGAATGGTGAGAGAGCAGAATGTAAATCTTGTAACTATTAAAGGACACTCAGTGTATAATGATAATTATTTAATTGTAATAGTCTAGGACAAAATTCTCAGTGCATGAGAAGAAAACTTGCAAGTTGGAAAGCTGGGAGTCATATCCCCTGTCATAAAACACACAACAGAATAGAATAGAAATACTAATTCAGTGATGTGATTTTACTATAGTTTTATTTTTAAATATGAGTAAAATATGAACAAAATCATTTTCATTTTCTAAAACTAAATTCAGGTGGTGCAAGAACATGGGGCTTTTTAGCTTCATAGAACCTTAGCTATGGAAAAAAATCTCTCAGCCCACCTATGAAAATATGTAATGGCTCAACACATTATATTGTTTCATTTCAGACTCTGATCAAAATAATGCCAGTCAGCTGAGCCAAGTGTGTACATTCCTCACTCAACCCCAGACAGCTTCATAATGGTTCATTAAGCAGCTAATTAGACTCAGCCACAGGCTCACAGATCCCACCCAATGGACACACCTTTGGCATAATCCTTGTTCTTGGTGCATCTCACTTCATTTTGCTCTTCAGAGGCAGCTCAAGAGAGCTTTCCGTGTTCTAGAAAAAAAAAAAGTATTTTCAGCAGCCTTGTTCATGCACTGATTTGTATTTGTTTTGTTGAATATGTTCAAAAGAGGAGTGCTAGGGAATTTAGTGATTCCACAGCTTAAACTTAAAAGGAGAAACTCAATTTTTGGGTAGGTGGCAAAGAGGTGCATAGAGAGCATACTTCAGGACCATAACATGTGGCTCTTTTGTGAAGAGGAGTATCTTGCTCTCAGGACCTGAAGAAAATCCCAAATACATAGTTCACGTTTCAGCTCTTGAGATGATAGAAAATTTTTCTATGTAGAATTTTGCTCTGGTCCTTGTTGTCAAAGTACCAATTTGTGGACCTCCAGGGATTGCAAAATGATCATTTAAAATGAGATTTTCACTGAGTTTATTTTCTAAACATATATTTCAAGAAAACATTTTGTATTTATTTTCTAATGATCTTTTATTATAAATCATAACCTTTAAAGAAAAATTAAACCATCCGAGCATTTGGCTGTATTACAATTCATAAGTGCTGACATCTAGTGGTTGTTGCTATTCTTTGATAAAGTATTATCCAGGTAGTACAGTATTATGATGCTGGCTACATCACAATATTTGATTTAAAAGTATTTACTTCAAAATTACGTCATATGATTTCTCTTTAAAAAACTCATGCATTTGAAATACTTTGGTTAAGAAAAATCATTCTGAAACTCTGGAATTAAATAGAGTTTTCAAACTTTTTTCCCTTACAAGCATGCGATTCACAAGTATAGTACTTTTCCGTCATAACATTCTGCTGCATGCAATGATTTTCAACAAGGGCTTGGAATAGAGATGAGAAGCCCTAGGAGATGGGTAAGAAGTTTCCCAAACCTCTTGAAACTTACTATTTTTAAGTTTTTCTTTTGTGTCTGCTTATGAAGGCAGATAGAATTACTGGATAGTTGCGATGCTTAAATTCATTGGGATTTCCTGGAAGATTAGCTTTGGTACCATTTGATAATCACAAAGAGCATTTAGAATGAAAGCATGCAGGCTGGGCATAGTGGTTTATGCCTGTAATCCCAACACCTTGGGAGGCTGAGGGAGGATTGCTTGAGCCCAGGAGTTTGAGACAAGCCTGGGCAACAAAGTGAGACCCTGTCTCTGCCAAAACGAAAAAAAAAAAAAAAAAAAAGCCAGTTGTGGTGGTGTGTGTGCCTGTGATCCCAGCTACATGGGAGGCTGTCAGGAGGATCACTTGAGCTAAGGAGATTGAGGCTTCAGTGAACCATGAGCCAAGATTGTACCATTGCATTCCGGCCTGGGTGACAGAGCAAGACCCCAAAGAAGAATGACATACTTATCAGGCATGTGCTATTCCTTGCCTTGCCCTAGGGACACAAAATGAATTCTTGTGAACCATATTGTTGAGCAATTTTAAGGTAAGAAAAACAAATGTCATGAAATAATTGCAATTTATTATGATAGGTAGAATAGGTGAACTATGGTAAAGAAATGTAAAGCATATAGGAAGAAATTGGAGGGATGAAGAAAAACTTCACATAGGAGCTATCTCTAAACCAGGTCAGGCATTCTAGACAGTCACTTATTCATTAGCCATTCAATAAATATTTATTGAGCACCTACCATATGCCTCATGGGGTACAGAATGTGCAAAGGCTAGAGATATCAATGATATTTTAGAGTATATTATTGCTAAAGTAGCAAATAGAAGAAATTGGGAGAGCAGTAGGAAATGAAGGTATGCAGTGGAGAAAGACAAATCTGATATCAAATCTCATATCTAACACACTTACTTGCTATATAACTTAAGAAAATAGACCAGGCGCAGTGGCTCACGCCTGTAATCCCAGCACTTTGGGAGGCCGAGGCGGGCCGATCACAAGGTCAGGAATTCAAGACCAGCCTGGCTAATATGGTGAAACCCTGTCTCTACTAAAAATATAGAAAAATTAGCCAGATGTGATGGTGCATGCCTGTAATCCCAGGTACTCGGGAGGCTGAGGCAGGAGAATTGCTTGAATCCAGGAGACAGAGGTTGCAGCGAGCCAAGATCACACCACTGTACTCCAGTCTGGCAACAGAGTGAGACTCAGTCTCAAAAAAATAAATAAATAACATATGTGTACTAAATATTATTTGCCCCATCTGTACAATGCAAGACTGTTTCACAAGTTCTTGTAAAAGTTAAGTGAGCTAATAGAGGTTAAAATTCCTTGTGTGGGTTAAAGACTAAAATGTTAGTCATTGTATCCATCAGCTTTTGGTACTTAATAAACAACCTCAAAAATATTTATGGTATTGATATTCATGCTCATTGATTTACAGGCCAACTGCAGATCAGCTGGTCTCGGCTAGGGTTGGCTAGAGGATTCTGCTTTAGGTTGTGGGTCTAGCCCACTTATCTCATTCTGGGCTCAGACTGTAGGGACAGAGACTACCAGGGTATGTTTTTCTCATGGTAATGGCAGAAGCACAAGGTTTAACCATGCAAGTTCCTTTCAAGCCTTTGCTCATGTCACATCCCTAACATCCCATTGGTCAAAGCAACCACATAGTCGATAGAGTCCAGTCAAAGGGCCAGGAAACTTTCTGTGCCTCCCTAGAGCCATCACATGGTATAGATATATAAAATACTACCAAGGGAAATAAGATTTTGGAGTCATTTATTTTGCAATATGTCTGTTATCACAACAGCTTTATGTATTATCCTAAAGAGTTTGGACTTCATTCCATAGGCAATAAGGAAAAACCTGACCAAATCTGTGATTTTAGAAAGCTGGTTCTCCTGATACCATGAAAGGTAGAATTGAAAGGGAAAGAGACTAGAAGCAAAATATCAGTTGCAGTAATTTCTTAGTCTATATTGTCATCTATAGAGTTAGTCTATATTGTCATCTTCTAGACAAAGTCCTGAACTGGAAATGTCCCTTTCCCAGTACATATGCACAGAGCAGGAGACTCTATTTAAAAAAGAGGAGATAGGCTGGGTGCAGTGGCTCATCCTAGCATTTTGGGAGGCTGAGGCAGGTGGATCACCTGACATCGGGAATTCGAGACTAGCCTGGCCAAGATGGTGAAACTCCATCTCTACTAAAAATATTAAAATTAGGCAAATGTGGTGGCAGGCACCTATAATCCCATCTACTTAGAAGGCTGAGGCAAGAATATCACTTGAACCCAGGGGGCAGAGGTTGCAGTGAGCTGAGATCGTGCCACTTCACTTCAGCTTGGGTGAAAGATTGAAACTCGGTCTCAAAAAATAAAAAATAGGCCAGGCGCGGTGGCTCATGCCTGTAATCCCAGCACTTTGGGAGGCCGAGGCGGGTGGATCACGAGGTCGGGAGTTTGAGATCAGCTTGATTAGCATGGTGAAACCCCCTCTCTACTAAAACTACAAAGATTAGCCGGGCATGATGGCAAGTGCCTGTAATCCCAGCTACTCAGGAGGCTGAGGCAGGAGAATCACCTGAACCCGGGAGGCGTAGGTTGCAGTGAGCTGAGATCGTGCACTTGCACTCCAGCCTGGGCAACAAAGCGAGACTCTGTCTCAAATAAATAAATAAATAAATATGAAGATAAAACATAAAAAGGAAATAGCAATACAATAAAGTTAAATCTTCAGTCTGAATCCTTAAGGATTTATTAATTTTATTATATTTGCTTTGTGTTTTAAAATTATTGAATGTATCTGATCCGAGCAATTCTTCCTAAGGCCACATAATTTAGACTTGATGAATTAAACAAAACATAAATCACATAAGCCAATTTCTTTGTCTTACAAATGTAAAAAGTGAAGCTCTAGCAGAGGTGTGCTAGATGTGGCTCATACTGGCTTGTGAGTGCCAATTGTTAAATTTTGGGGAGTCTTATGAGCCAGTTGATTTGCACAGCCATCATTAAAAATTCAATTATATAAATTTATGATGAAATAAGTTCTACTAAAACTAAAAGTAATTGCTTCTGCTTCCAATAACAGGAACTGGATTTATTTGCTCATCTGAAAGAAGTCAGAAACTCAAATGAATCATAAAAACAGTTTTCTAGATCCTGGATATCTGATAATAAAAGACAGTGATCGCTGAGAGATGAGAAGTAAATGAGGCAAGCCCTATAATTGCCCAAATGCAATGCCTTTAGAAAGGTCTCAGCCCATGGAGCAGAGAGGGAAAACCCAGGCAGAGCCTGGAACTCTGAGAATCTAGGAGACAGAGCTGAGAGTCTATGAAGACCAACAGAGTTCTCAGGACCAAGCACCACAGAGGAAAGATTTGTGCTGAGAGAGAACCTCGGAGCTCTGAAAAGAGTTTCTCTGGAGTATTTAGCAGAGCACTGATCAGCACATGTACATAAAGAAATTACTTGAGGCTGGCAAAATAACTATCTGATAGGATTAGAGGGAATAGTACTCTGTACTCACACAGGGACTGAAAATAATGCCTGTTATTACCAGCCAGACAGGAAAAAATCCATAGTTTAGGTAGAATATTCAGAAGGGTCTTGCCTCAGTAGTGGAGAATAATTAACCCTAAACTAAATGCTGCTTTGGCCCCACCTTAAAAAAAAAAAACTTAAAATGAAGACCCAAAAGGAACAAACCATTTTTAAGTAAACTACACCTCAAAAAAGCTCAAGAGAATGAAAAAATATACAACACTGAACAAGGTAAAATATATAGTGTTCACTCTAAGACTATGAGGAATATAAAGCAGAAAAATAAGAAAAATCAATCAATTAAAACTAACTCAGAACAGATGTAGAGGTTACAATTAGCAGAAGATAGTAAAATGGTTATTTTTTTTTTTGGGACGGAATTTCGCTCTTGTTACCCAGGCTGGAGTGCAATGGCGCGATCTCGGCTCACCGCAACCTCCGCCTCCTGGGTTCAGGCAATTCTCCTGCCTCAGCCTCCTGAGTAGCTGGGATTACAGGCACGCGCCACCATGCCCAGCTAATTTTTTGTATTTTTAGTAGAGATGGGGTTTCACCGTGTTGACCAGGATGGTCTCGATCTCTTGACCTCATGATCCACCCGCCTCGGCCTCCCAAAGTGCTGGGATTACAGGCTTGAGCCACCGCGCCCGGCCTACGTAAAATGGTTATTTTAATTATATCTCATGTGTTCAACATTAAGCACAAACATAGAAGGTATGAAAAGACCCAAATAGACTTTCTAAAGATGAAAATTAAAATGTCTGTGATGAAAAAATATACTAGAGTGGATTAATAGTTGATTAGACATGGAAGAAGAAAAGACTGGTGAACTTGACAACATAGCCACGGAAACTGTCCACAATGAAACCCAAAAAGTAAAATAATTTTTTTTTTTTTGAGACAGGGTCTCACTCTGTCACACAGGCTGGAGTACAGCAGTGTGAGTACAGCTCATTGTAGTTTTGAACTCCTGGACTCGAGTGATGCTCTCGCCTCAGCCTCCCAGATAGTCGGGATTGCAGGTGTATGCCACCACATCAGGCTAATTTTTAAAATTTTTGTAGAGATGGGGGTCTGGCTCTGCTGCCCAGGCTAGTTTCAAACTCCTGACCTTAATTGATTCTCCAACCTCAGCCTCCCAAAGAGCTGAGATTATAGGGTGTGAGCCACTGTGCCTAGCCTGGATTTTTTTTTTTTTTTTTAATGGAAAGAACATCAGGGAATTTTGAGATTGAAACAAAATATCTGTCAGTAGATTGACTGGTAAACAAATTATCAAATTATATCCATGGGTATAAATGGGTGTATATCTTATTTGCTTGACCACTGATAAAATACATAATTAATTATATATAATTTGTTTTTTGAGACAAATTATCTCTCTTGTTACCCAGGCTGGAGTGCAGTGGCAGGATCTTGGTTCACTGCAACCTCTACCTCTTGGGTTCAAGTGATTCTCCTGCCTCAGTCTCCCGAGTAGCTGGGATTACAGGTGCCTGCCACCACGCCTGGCTAATTTTTTGTATTTTTAGTAGAGACGGGGTTTCGCTATGTTGGTCAGGCTAGTCTCAAACTCCTGACCTCAGGCAATCCACCCACCTTGACCTCCCAAAGTGCTGGGATTACAGGTGTGAGCTACTGTGCCCGGACAATTGTATATACATTTTTAATTCCATGAAACTATTAACTTAAATGATATACCAATGTGTTTAGTTCATGTTCTTTCTCATTCTAGCACTAAATCTAGTATTTTTATTTTTGTGGGTCTCAGATAAAGATTGAGATGGGTAAATTTCAAAGGCAGAGATAATGCAACATAAAGAATCCTCTTCCTTGTTTTAGATAACTTTAGTGTTAACTAAGATACAGATACTAGCATGTGAAATCAATTTTATAAAAGGAGAAAAATGGGGTGCTGAGGGCTTAAATGTCTTCATTATACACAGCCCCTTAAGGCAAAAATGAACTGAGACTATGTCCTTTGATTCCTACATCAATAAACCCTCTATCTTGATTGCTTAACTTATGACCTGTATCCATTCAAATCACAAAATCCAATCTCTTGATAAATGTTATGGAAGAACATCTTTTTTTTTTTTTGACAGGTTCTCATTCTGCTGCCTAGGCTGGAGTGCAATGGCACAATCTCAGCTCACTGCAGTCTAGACCTCCAGGGCTCAAGTGATCCTCCTACCTCAGCTTTCTAAAGTGCTGGGATTACAGGCATGCGCACTAAGCCCAGCTGGAAGAACATATTTATATTACTTTTGGCATTTATTTATGACTGCAGTCTGTGCAGTTGATGGAGATTTTTATGTTTGGAGCCTTTTTACAACAGGTATTAGGGAAATCATGAAAGCCTTACAAGGTGGTAGAGGATCTTTTGACAAATCATAAACCTCTAGAAATGCAGTTTTGTAAGAAAGTATGTTTTTGCATCTCTGATAGTTCTCTAGAGACAGAAGACTGGCAAATATATGAAAATTTAAAACATGGAAGATTTATAACACACTTGAATTTCTAAAGCTGCAGAAGCAACTGAATAATTTAGTCCAGTCAGGGGTTTTATAGGGCTCACATCTAATATTAGACAAATCAGTTCACTCATCTCTAGCTGACCTATTTGTTCATCCATCCAAGCTATTACTCTAATCTCACTATAGCTTCTGTGTTCTGTAAGGTAATTAGCACATATGGGATCCATTCACAGCAGGCAGTGTTACTTCCTTGACAATAAGTTTAATTAATCCAAATATATACATTCATTTTAAAATAAAAACCTTCCTTCCCCAAGAGGAGTAGCTGATTGATTACATGGCAACGGATAAGGTATACCTCAGTGATGGTGGTCAGGCAAATGTAGAACCCCTTTCACTCCAGATATGAGTACTGCTCTATAAGTGACCTTTTGGCTACATCCCCGGGTATGTCCAGTACTTTATGGGGGTGTACCTAGATGGCTGTTCCCACTTATCAATTATACTATATTAACACTCTTATATATCTTTTGAAATTATATGAGGCCAGGCATAGTGGCTTACGCCTGTAATCCCAGCACTTTGAGGGGCTGAGGTGTGTGGATAACTTGAGCCCAAGAGTTTGAAACCAGCTTGGGCAACATGGTGAAACCCTGCCTCTACAAAAAAAAAAAAAAAAAAAAAAAAAAGTCAGGCATAGTGACACAGGCCTTAGTTCCAGCTACCTGGGAGGCTGAGGTGGGAGAATCACTTGAGAATGGGAGATTGAAACTGCAGTGAGCTGTGATCTCACCACAGCACTCCAGCCTGGGCAGGAGTCACACCCTGACTCAAAAAAAAAATTGCATATGAAAACTGTGTTCTACAAAACTAGGAACTGTAATATAGAGGAAATGTATGTGTTTATATATTGATTATATATGCACATATGTTACATATCATTAACATACATAAACATATATTTTACATGTTACACGTATAGAAAAACACATACATGTGTATCTTACAACATAATATAGAA